>NW_006400051.1:2620378-2622555 GCF_000299155.1 Elephantulus edwardii | reverse complement strand
ATATATTATTTTTCTTTCATCTTTTGCATTTTCTTCCATAGGTGTTCAAGCTGGTCCTCATTAATATATTTCTTCTGGATTGCTGTCTCTGGGGTATTTTCTCTCTTAATGGCTTCCATTGTTTTTTCCATCATTTGTATCTTCTTCTGTCGCTGTTTAAATAATTCCACATCTGCATATTTCTTCTGGTTCTCTCGATCTGGAGTATTCACTGGGTCTGCTTTTCTAAGGCTTATTTTGTTTATTTTTGTGATGACTGAGGAAGACTGTTTGCTTTCTTGACATTATGTGAGTCTTTTATTAGCAGATATTAGGCTGTTATAACTATATAATGTCCCAATGTATGGTAATAGTTTATGAATAACTTGTATATTGGTGTTCTCTTCTTGGCACAAGGGTTGCAAGGCCAAGGGCCCAAAGAAGATGACTGTTGTCCTCCAGAAACTACAGTTCTACCACCTCTTTCTTGCTTGTATTTAAGAAGTCCCAAGCTCTCCACATCTTGTAAATAGCAGTGTTCAAGGTCAAAGTACCTGAAAGGCAGCACAGAGAAGTCTATTGCTCTCCAGAAATATGGCTCTACTCCACATCTTCGGCTTGCACTTAAGAAGTCCCAAGCTCTCTGTGTGATGCAGATAGACATCAGTGTTGAAGACCAAAGTACATAAGTTCTCCATTTGGCCATGGCTGCTCTTTTTCTGGTGGTGAAGTTTCTTAGCTGGTGGCAGCAGGAGGTCCTCTTTACTCTTCACTGGTTCAGGAGTATGCCATAAATTATGTTTTACAAAATTAATCACCAATGGACCTTACCCATCATTACTCTTGTCTTTTCATTGCATTTTATGCAATTAATTACTATTATTCTATACCTGTTATTACCACATCTCTTCCAGTTCTCATGGAATCTTCCTACATTTTCTTTCTACCTACTAACATTTGTTAGTAAATATTTATTTCCCTGGAAGAGTTTCATTTGTTATGGCCTTTTTTTTAAAAAAATATGTCAAAAACACCAAAGGTTGGATCAAATTCATTACTAACATCTTGGGTTGTTGATGTTAGATGTTACTGAGTTGGTTCCTTAAATCCTGATGATCCTATGCATAACATTATTACCCATAGATATATCATTGGCTAATTTTCAGAAGTAGATTTTAGGTCTTTCTTCCTACTCTGTAAACTCTAAGGAGGCCTGTTTAGCATCACAGCAACATATACACTTCTACTGATAGACAGATAATACCTGTGAGTAAGGTACATTGGCTGGGAAAAACTCACATGGAAGGTGAGAATTCTATTATTGAACTACTCTCACTTTAGGAAACAATGGTTTATCTTTCTGGATCTGGTTTCCTCATATGAAAGAGGAAAGTTCATGCTTGGAATAATTTAAAGATCTTCTAGGTAAAGTATTATTGCCTCCTTCATGGGACATTATTACCTAGTAATCGGCTATTGAAAGTAGTCTGGTGATCTCCTCTAGATTTTTTCTTCCTTCAGTGGAGTGTGACCTCCACATTTGCATTTGTGGGGGTTTGTCCCATTCTGATACTCCTGTGCCAGTCCAGTGAGCACTAAGTCAAGTGGTCACAAGCGTGAGTAGATATGGCCTGACAAGCCCAAGCCCATCACTGACTATCAGAGCTGTATCTATTAATTCATATTCTGTGGAGGGTGCATGACTGGACACTGGTTAACTAAGGAGTTTGTTGGAATTGAGTCAAGTACTAATTTTGGTTAGCTATGACTTTTGCTGTTGTTATGTGCCGTCGAGTGGTTTGCGACTCATAGTGACCCTATGTACAACAGCCCTAAACCCTGCTCTATCCTGTCCCAATCCCATGGCCTCTGACACACCCATCCCGATTACCCCAGATACTGAATTAATCCACCTCATAGAAGGTCTTCCCCTCCTGCGCTGTCCCTCCACCTTACCAAGCATGATGTCTCTCTCCAAGGACCTGTCTCTTCTTACAACATGTCCAAAGTATGTCAAACAAAGCCCCAGAATCCTTGCCTCCAAGGAGAAGCCTGGTATAACCCTCTCTAGGATGAATCTGTTTTCTTGGCATGCCAGGGTACATTCAATACTTTTCTCCATCACCACAGCTCAAAGGCATCAATTCTCCTTCTATCTTCCCTAGTCATTGTCCAACTCTCTGATGCATAACAAGTGA
>NW_006400051.1:2578271-2590405 GCF_000299155.1 Elephantulus edwardii | reverse complement strand
CCGGGTCGGGGGGTGGGAACAATGCGATACCTGAAGATGGGGGTCATGGGTCAGAGCTGCAGGGGTGTGTCCCGATTCAAGTCCACTCCCACCGTCCACTGCGTCTTTGCACGGCCCTTGGCCAGTCCCAATGTTCAGAGCTGGCGGGGGTGGTGTGGGGGCGCGCGCCAGGTTGGGGGAGCAACTTGAGGTTTTAGTTTGTTCTTCAGTTCCTTGAGCTTAAGAAATGCTGAACGAGTTTGGCCCTTTTGATTTTCCGACTCTTGCTCCTCGAACTTTTCTTTGTAATATTTTGCTTTGTCATTCTCTGCTGCCTTTTGAAATCTTCTGTTCAGCTCTTTAGTATCTTGAATTTCTTCCTTGTGCTTTGGCTTCCCTATGCTCCAGTGCAATCTTCAGAGTCTCTTCTGACATCCATTTGGTCTTTTCTTTCTCTTCTCTCTTTGTAAGGACCATTTGCACTCTTCCTGGATGATACATTTAACATCCTCCCACAACTCATTTGGTCTTTGCTCATTCGTGTTCAAGGCCTCAAACCTGTTCCTGAGATGATTCTGAAATTCAGGTGGGATGAAATCAGTCTTACTTTGGCTCCTGTGTGTTTGATTTAATTTTCCTCAGCTTCAGCTTGAACTTGCATATGAGTTGTTGGTGGTCTGTTTCACAATCAGCCCCTGGCCTAGTTTTCATAGCTGACACTGAGCTTCTCCAGTGGTTTTTTTCTGCAGATGCAATCGATCTGATTCCTATGCATACCATCAGGTGAAATCCATGTGTATAACCTGCGTTTATGTTTTTTATAAAACGTATTTGCAATGAATAAGTCATTAGAAGAGGTAAATTCCAGTTCTAGACCTTCCTTCTGTTTTTGTCTATTACTTGCTGCTAATTTGTTTCATCTGTGAAATCAAATTAATATTATATGCAATACCAAGAGCACTCATGCTGAACAAGATAGTCGTGTGAAGACTGGAGAGAAGAACATGTTATTGAAAATGAGAAGGCTGTTTTCCTTTTACTGATAATCCTAAAATTTACTGAATGATCCAGAAAGTCAAAAGCAAAGCTATTAGTAACTGTATTGTCAGTGTAAAAGAGAGAGAAAGAACAAGCCATGTGTATCATGTTGGAAATGGCTTTCCATAAGTACCCATTTTGTGTGCCTAAATGCCTGGGTTAAGCTGCTTGGTTTAATTACTGTTTGCCCTGCATGCTTTTAATTCAGGCTCATCTGTCCAAGCACAGCATGTTCTGGGTGGACGGAAGAATAGTCCTCTTTTCCCTTATGTTTAGGGGCTGGAGCTTCTTCAAAATGAGCATAGAGGATGGAAACACCATCCTGTGAACTCTGAGGGTAGTGCGGTAGATAACTTTCATTGTAAACTCAGAGAGGGTCTGATATTGCGTCTAGGTCACCACACGGAAAGGAGAAGGAACATGCTAAACCTATGAATGTTAACACAATTAAAATGCCCCTTGAAAGTGTGAATGGTGAGAATTTTCCTGACTTCCTTTGGGCAGTTCATCAGCAAGGACCAATAATGAGAAAAGTACATTGTTCTTGTTGAAGAGGTAATTCTTGTTGTTAAGTGCTGTTGAGTCAACCAGGACTCATAGCAAACCTATGAACAACACATCTGAATCTTGCCCTATCTTGTACCATGCTCATGATTTCTGCTATGTTTGAACCCATTGGTACAATCACCAACTCATTCTATCTTGCTGAAGGTCTCCCCTTTTTATGACACTCTACCTTTCTCAGCATGTCTTTCCCCAAGAACTTGCCCCTTCTGACATGCTCAAAGAATGTGAGATGAAGTATGTGTTTTACCCCACAGGAGCCTCGGAAGAAAATGTGACCCTGCTGGTTTGATTTCAAACTTGTAGTTTCCAAAACCATGATAAAAGAAATTTCTATTGCTTTAAAGCACCCAGCTTTGTGTTAATTAGTTACAGCTTCCCAGGAAATGAAAGCAAAATAAACTCACTACCTTTCAGCCATATTCTATAATAATTTCTAAAAAAATTGTATTTTTAGTGAAAGTTTACACAGAAAACCAACTTAAACTTCCAACAATTTCTATGCATATTGTACTGTGACCTTGGTTGTATTGTTTAGATTGTATCGGTGTCATATCCAAATCCTGTTGACAGTGTCAATTTTGTGATGTCTGAATTCTCACAGCAACATTTCTCAAGTCCAAGGATGGGTATCTTTCTCTTTATGGGAAATGTCAGGTCCGAGGCAAACAGCCAACGTCGATGTTCAGGTTTAACGGACAATTGGAGAATAAATACAGAGAGCTGAGGCATTGCAGGACACTTAAACGTCTCTATTCAAGTTCACACAGACTGTCTCCACAAGGAGGAGTTGTGAGCTCCTGCAGAACATACACACAAGCAAGGCTTTGAATCTCCTCATACTGCAATGACATCAGTCTTACTACATACAGCACTGTCAAGGAACCTTCTCACCAAGCTCTTACAGTGCTCAGAGCAAAGGTGGGTCTCTGCCACATTTTGCATAAGGACCCCTGCCCTTATTACACTTGGAACATGCAGTTACATTCAGAACAAGGCACACACACCTTACTCTTATAATTTTATGTGTCTTCTTGGTTACTTCTAAAATAATAATCCAGCACAGCACTATTGTGTTTGTTCTGATTGACTACAGTCTGGCCAAAAATAGTTTATTGTATATAATGCATATAACTTACCTGCCAGGTACACACAGCATCTTGCAATTTCCAGTAGTCAGCATTCTTATTATTTCCATTCTAGTTCTTCTATTCTTATTAACCTAGTCTTTCTGCTTCCAGTCTTCTCATTTATGTAATTTAGAGCAAGTATTGACTATTTGGAATCATATAAAAGATTTTTAAAGAGATGCAAAATACTTAAACATGATATTCTTTGTGAATCAGTTAGATTACAGGGCATAGTTTTAGTTCAAAGTTTACAGTGTATCTCAGGGTAACAGTCTTGGGGGTTTCAATTGATCAAGTAGTTATAATTACTTTTTTTTTTTGTAACTTAAGGCCAATTTTAATAGATTTATAAAAGTCATATATACAAACATGTTAAACTGACCACCGTCGCAGTGAGGTACACTTTTTACACTTGCTTACAGATATTCTGTCTGGCTCCTGGGTGTGAGACCCGCTGGCCTGGTGTTGGGTGTGGCTGGGGAGGCCGTGTGGCCAGCCCTCCAGCCCCTCTGCGGGGTCCTTAGCTGCCTCGTTGGGTTAGGTACACCTGAGGTGGCCGAGCATGTGAACCCTGAACCTCTGGCTACAGTGTTGGTGGAGCAACAGGCAGGCAACCACGGGGGTTGGAATGGACTAAGAGCATTCTGGACGCCTTAGATTAATGCACACGCTGGTCAGGAGGTGGTTAATTGCTTGGGATTCTAGAGTTCAAATAGACTGTACAGACTCCGAGCTGCTGAGTGGACCCCAGTGCTTGGGGACCCCGTGTGAAATTCTCTGCTATCAGCAGGGAACAGCAGCATGGAGGCCAGGCTCACGCTTGGGGACGCTCTGCGGGCAGTGTCATAGGGTGGGAGTTGGTGCCCGCCTGTCCAGAGTCTGGAGCAACGTGTTTGTTAGGGATGCTGGGGGAGCCCTGGCGGGGAAGTGCCACCGAGCCTGCTTTGCAGCCTCAAGCCTGCTTTTTTTGAAGTTGGGCTGTCACAGCTCCTTCTGAGGGGGTGGCAGCAAACAGGTTAAAAAAAATCCAGGGCTAAGAATTCCAAGGACCTCTGCTGAGTTAGAAAGCGGTGCCTGGAGTGCCTGGGGCAGCATCTTTTCACACGGAGGGCTAAAAAGGGCACCTCACGTGAAGGGCAGAGTTTGCCCAGGAGTCCCAGGTGTGCACTATGTGACTAGGCGGAAAGGTCTCAGCTGAGGTTTATTGTTACTTTTTTTTTTTCCCCTCTAGTAGATGATGTACAGCTGCTTCTTGTTTCTCCCCATTTTTTTTTTTTTAAGAAAAGACAATAGTGAAATGAAAACCAATACACACGCTACAGCTCTGTAGAGCAGGCTGGGCGCCGCCACGGGAGGACCTTGTCAACAGAAGGCCCCACTGTGGAGTCTGACTGTTCCCCGCTGTCACGGAGGGAGGGAACCCAGCTCTGAGGGCCCAGAGGCTCAGTGAGGCATGAGGTCAGACAACCGCAGCCTGGGCCACCCCTCTGTATCCCAGATCTTGGATGCACAGTCAGACCAAGTCCCAATGCCACCATCCACGCCACTCCTGATTTTACAGGTGAACTTGTGGCAAGTCTGACTGCTGACCGTCCTTGGGGCCAGTGTGCTTGCTGACCAGGCTAGCCATCCTCTTGACCTGATGGGAGGACCAGGCCGCCCACACTCCTGACTGATGGGGGGACCAGGCTGCCCAGGCTCCTGAGAGAGGCCGGCCAAGGAGGAGCCCTTGGTGGACTTCCTGTGGAAAGGACTCTGGGTGACAACAAGTCTCCATCTCAAACCAAAAAGCATCTGGAGACCCTATTGGGGCCTTCTCATCCCTGAAAACATGGCTGCTGATGCCAGGGCCCTATCCTGTCCCTTTTCTGAAGAGCCACAGAAAATGGCACAGAGACGGTGGGCACGCAAGGACACGGCCCTGGGCCTGGAGAGGCGGGGGTGGGGGTGTGGTGAGACTCCACAGCACCTCCTATGTGAGCACCGTGAGAAGTGGGTGTGGAGGCTCTTCTTCATTCCTGGGGGTCGGCTTCGAGATGACGGGGCTCCTGCTGCTAAAGGAAGGTGAGAGAATCGCGCCGGGGGCCATGTGGGGGGTCATCACTGTCTGCTCCATAGGAGATGTTTTCGATGCCAGGAGAAGCCCGAGTGCACTGGACCGGCTCAGCAGGGTGATGCTTGGTGGCGACACACAGTGAGAGACAGCTGGCCAGGTTGGTCTGGGAGTGCACAGAGCTCTGAGCCACCTGCCCGGTCCCTGGGAGGAGCATGTCTAGTACCTGGGGAAGAGAAGGGCGGGCAGGGAGAGAAGGTGCCGGGAGAGGAGGCGCCAGGAGGGACAGGAGGCGCTGGGGGTGCTGGGAGGCTGGGTTTGGAGAAGCCGGGACCACTCCAGGATCTGCGAGTGTCCTGGAGGAGGAGAGGCAGGGACAGAAGTAAGAACTCCTCCAGAGGCTAGGACAGAAGTGTGGATCCCTCGGGTCTGTGGGCACCCTGGAGACACAGAGGCTGGAACATCGGCAGCTGAGTGGACAGAGCCGGCTGGGATATAGGGGAGGGAGGGGATGTAGGAGGGGATGCCGAGTATGGCCAGCAGAAGGAGCAGACTAATGGGAAGAAAAGTGAGACAGAAAAGCGGTCTGAAGGCCCCGTGGTGCGCTGGCCTCTGTACCGGGCGGGAGGGGAAGGAGGAGCACCGTGCGTGGCTAGAGGCACGTTGGCATGGAGGCCGTCCTCGGACGGTTCTGTGCTGCTGTGTGATTCTCCACGTAAGGCAAGTGTATATGGGTGCATGACGGCCGTGGGTGGCGGACACACTGAGGTGAGGGTTTCCAAGGCGAGCCCTGCCTGTGAGGCTGGTATCCGAGCCATGTGCACCGGGGCACGGTGGGCAGCACCCTCCAGGAGGTGTTCTGGTCAGGCGGGACGCCGTGTACAAGGCCACTGGGGTGGAGGCTTGTGGGGCGTGCGTGCGTCTGCAGACAGCTGTGGTGCAGAGGTGCGGACGGCCCCGGGAGTGTAACAGGAGAGATGTGATGGAGGCATGCGGCGGTGCAGGGTCCCAGGCGGACAGCGAGCGGCGGCTCTCACTGCAGCATGATGTCCTTAAGGTTCTCCTGCAGGATGGTGTCCTACACGGCGTGGAAGACGAAGCGGATGTTCTCCGTGTCGATGGCTGTGGTGAAGTGGTGGAACAGAGGCTTGCTGCCGTTGCGCCTCTTGCGGTCGAAGCACTGGACCAGGTAGCGCTGCACGTCCTCCAGGCGGTGGGGGTCGCCCTTGAAGTCGGGGAAGTGCTTCTTGATGCTGACTGTCCGCACCTTCTCCACCAGCAGGTCCGTCTTGTTGAGGAAGAGGATAATGGAGACGTTGACGAAGAGCTTGTTGTTGACGATGGTCTCAAAGATGTTCATGAACTCCAGCAGCTGGTTGGTGCGCCTGTCCTCCATGAGGACCTGGTCGTACTCACTGGACGACACCATGAACAGGATGGACGTGATCCCGTCAAAGCACTGGAACCACTTCTGGCGCTGGGACCGCTGCCCGCCCACATCTACCATCTTGAAGGGGATCTTCTTAATCACAAAGTCGTGCTCTGTGATGCCCTTGGTGGCTTTCCTGGCCAACAGGATGTCCTGTTTACTGGGAAAGTAATTCAGCTGGCCAATCCGGTCCAGGTTATCCAGGAAGTACTTCACGGACTCACCCAGCTGGAATTCATTCCTCCGGCTGAACGCCTCCCTGATGCCAGAGTCCTTCCAGAGGGCGCTGAGGGCAGGCACGTACAGTTGGAAGGTGGCCGGCTCCAGGGGCAGCCCCGCTTTGTTCTAAAAGGCCATCAGGAACATGCCATGCTTCTCATTCTCAGAGTACTGCCATGGGATGCCCAGCTTGTCCCGAGCATCGACAAGCACCTTCGAACCCTTGAGGATGTTGTCGAAGATGGTGTCCCGGAACTCGAGCAGCGCCTTCTGGTCGAACTCGCGGCCGTGGATGATGCGCATCTGCTTGAGGAAGGTGGACTTGCCGCTCTCGCCCGCGCCCAGCAGCAGGATCTTGACTAGGCGCCTTACGGCGCGCCGCTCGCTCGCGGGCCAGCAGCACGTCGATGTCGCGGCTGTGCCTCCGCGCCTCGCGCTCCGCGTCGCGAGCCCCGCCGCCGCCTCGGCCGGCAGCAGGCAGCGGCTCAGCGTGCGCACCACCGTGGACATGGCCGTGCTATGGTCTGCGGGCCATGGACCCGCCGGCGAGGCCGGGCCTGGTGAGGCCCCGCCGCCCAGGTGTCTCCTCAGGCCGCGCTCGCTCAGCCGCCGCGAGGGAGGGCGGGGCCTACTTTTTTAAAAAATTCAAAGTTATATTCCTCATTCTAACTTTTTCTACAGTAACCATCTCTTGTGATCCTATCCAAATGTTTGGCAGTATGTCTGTTAGATGAATACCATTTAGTTCTTATCTCAGGGTAGAGGCGGCAATGGTTCATGTAGGCAGTCCTGTGAATTCGCATGTTTGTATGTTGTTGTTGTTACGTGCTGTCAGGTTGAGTATGACTCAAAGCGACCCTATAATAGATCTGAACCCTGTCATGTCCTGTGCCAACCTCACAGTCTCTGAAGGACTCAAGCCCATTGCTGCAGTGACTGTGTCAACTCACCTGGTTCTTCTCTTTCACTGTCCCTCCACCTTTCCAAGCATGATACCCTTCTTCAAGGAATAACCTCTCCTAGCAACATATCCAAAGTATGTGAGATGAAGCTTCATCATCTTTGTCTTTAAGGAATACTCTGACTACATCTTCTCCAACACATATATCTTTGTTCTTTTGGCAGTTCTTGGGATATTTAGTACTTTTCTTCAACACCATCATTCAAAGGGATCAACCCTTCTTTTGTAATTCTTAGTCATCGTCCAGATCTCAAACGCATAGCAAGTGATTGAAAGACCATGGCCAGACTCAGGCACACCATAGTCTTAAAAATGACATAATTTCTTCTCAGTAATTTGGAAAAGTCCCTGGCTACAGACATCCCCTGTGCAATATGCCTTCTTATTTCCTGGTTGTTAGTACCAAGTTCATTAATTGTGGATCCAAGTAAGATGAAATTATTGACAGTCTCATCCTTCTATCCATGTATCATGATATTATCTATTGGTCCACTGGCTAGGATTTTTTTTCTCTAAGTTGAGACATAATATGATATGATACATATATGCCATATGATCAAGAGCCACTGGTAATGAATGAAGAAGTTCAAGTTATAATAAAGGCATTGGCAAAAATTAAGGTCCCAAGAGTCAACAGAATAAAAATTGACACATTTCAGTTTGCAGTTTCATGTTGCAGCCTTGGACATGCTCCAAGGCTATGCTAAGAAATTGGATGACAGCTGCCAGGCTAATTGACTGAAAGAGATAAATATTTGTTCCCATTTCCATCAAAGATGATAAAACAGAATGTTGATTCTGATTATTGAACATATAATTAGTCTCACAAGAAAGCAAAACACTGCTGAATATTATTCAAAAGTAGCTAGAACAGTAAGAAGTTGAAGCTATGTTTAGAAAGGTCGTGGTACTAGGAATATTATTTCTAATGTCTGATGCATCCTTGCAGAAGGCAAGGAATACCAAAAGAATGTCTATTTGTACTTTATTGATTATACAAAGGCATTTGACTGTGTAGATCTTAACAAATTATGGCTAAAATTGAGAAGAATTGTAATTCCATAATAAATTGTGCTCATGTGTAACCTATACCTAGACCAAGAAGTTGCTGTGAGAACAGAGCAAAGGAACACTTGTTGTTGTTGTTATGTGCCATTGAGTCACCTGCAACTGATAGAGACCCTATGAACAACAGTCCTAAACCCTGCTCTATCCTTTACCGATCTTACTGTCTGGGATACACCTATCTCCATTATCACAGTCACTGAATTGATCCATCTCATTGAGGGTCTTTCTCTATTGCAGTGTCCATCCACCCTCCCAAGCATGAAATTAAGAAAGGTATGAGTTAGATTTGAATCCTTTCTTCGTACATATTCAAAACCCAAAACAACAATGTATGTGTTTCTATAAACACACACAAGTGGTTGATGAAAAATTATATATAACATTGCTGTTGTTGGGGGTCATCAAGTATGACCCATAGCAACCCTCTGAATAATAGATCTGAACCCTGTCCTATCGTGTGCCATCCTCATACTCTCTGATACAACTGAGCCCACTGCAACAATCACCATGTCAATCCATCTGTTTGAAGGTCTTCCTCTCTTTTGCCAACCTTCCACCTTTCCAAGCATGATGTCCCTTTCCCAGGAATAGCCTCTCCTAGCAACTTGCCTGGAGTATGTTAGACAAAGCTTTACCATCTTTGCCTCTAAGGAACATTCTGGCTTCATATTCTCCAAGACATATTTATTTTACTTTTGGCAATTCATGGGATGGCCAGTGCTCTTCTCTAACATTGCAGCTCAAAGGCATCAATTCTTCTTCTGACATCCTTATTCATTATCTAGCTCTCAGATACAGTGTAAGTGGTTGAAAGAACTGTGGCCTAAATAAGGTGCACATTTGTCCTCAATCTGAAATCATTACTCCTCAATAATTTGGAGAGGTCCCTGACTGCAGACTTTCTCAGACATCTTCTGATCTCCTGACTGTTGGTACTAAGGGTGTTGATTGTGGATCCAAGTAAGATGAAATTTTTGCCAATTTTAATTTTTTCTCCATCTGTCATGATGCCTGTCAGTCCAGTGGTAAAAAAAAATGTTTTCTTGATGTTTGGATATAATCTATATTGAGGGTTGTAGTATTTGATCTTCTGCAGAAAGTTCTTCAAGTCCTCCTCATTTTCAGCAAGCAAGATTTTATCATCTGCATCACACAGACTATTTTTGGGTTTCCCCTAGTCCTGATGCCGCATTTTTCCTCAGAGTCTAACTTCTTGGATAATTTTCTCAACATGCAGATTAAATAGGTATGGACAGAGGATACAATCCTGACACACACGTTTCTTAATTTTAAACCATGTAGTGTTCCCTTGGCCTGTTCTCGCAACATCCTGTTGGTGTATGGATAGGCTTCACATGAGCACAATCAAGTGTTCTGGGATTCCCATTCTTCTTAGTGTCAGCCATAATTTGTTATGATCCACACAGTAAAAGTCCTTTGCATAGCCAATAAACATAAATCGACTTTCTTCTGTTCTTCTCTATTTTCATCCAAGATTCATCTGACATCAGCAATGATACCATGGCCTCTTCTAAATCCTATTTGAACTTCCCTATCTATGTACTATTCTAGCTGTTTTTAAATGATCACCAGAGTATTTTGCCTGCATATGATATTAATGATATTGTTAGATAATTCCCATATTCTGTTGGATCATCATTCTTGAGAATGGGAAAAATATCTCTTCCAGTCAGTGGGCAAGACAGCTATTTTCCATATTTCTCGACAAAGACTGGTGAGCACATGTAGGATTGTTTCTGTTATTTGAAACATGTCAATCAATATTCTGTTGATTACTGGGGCCTTATTTTTTTCTTTTTGCCAATGCCTTCATTGCACCTTGAACTTTAATCACTCTTTTCTTTGTTTTGAACCATGTTCCCTAGCTCCAGTCACATAGCCGCCTCTTGTTATAGGCATGAATTTTGCACTAACACAATTAAGTGTTCTGCAATTACCATTCTTCTGTTAGTCCTATTATGATCTAAACAGTCAAATGCCTTTGCATAGTCAGTAAAACACAAATAGGTATTTTGTGGTATTCTTTACTCCCAGCTGGGATCTTTCTGACATCTGCAGTAATACTATGGTGCCATGGCCTCTTTTATATCTTGCTTGAACTTCTAGCATTTCCCTATTGCTATACTGTTCTAGCTGTTTTTGAATGATCACCAGTATAGTATTTTATCCATGCATCTTTCAATTTTTCAACTCTAGGCTCTAATTTGTTTTTTGCTTCTCTCAGCTTGAGAAATGTGGAGTGAGTTCTTAGCTTTGTATTTTCCAATTCAAATTTTCTATGCATTTCATGATAATATTTTACTTTGTCTTCTTGAGCTTCCCTTTGAAATATTTCATTTAGCTCTTTTGCTTCAGCATCTGTTCCCTTAATTTTGTCTTCTAGACCCTCTAGTGCAATTTTTAAAGTATTTTATGACATCTTTTATTTTTTCTTCTTTATCTTCTGTCTTTGTAATGATCTTTTGCTCTCTTTATGGATGATACCGTTGACATCACCCCACAACTCATTTGGCCTTCTATCACTGCTAGTCAATGCTTCAAACCTTTTCTTAAGATGATTTTTTAAATTTACATGGGCTAGATTCAAGATCATGTTTCAGTACTTATGGACTTGTTTTAATTATTTTTCCTCAGTGTGAACTTGCTCATGAGTCATTGATGATTTCTTCCATAGGCTGCCCCTGGGCTGGTTTTTACTGCTGATAGCGAGTTTCTCCAACAATTTTTTCCACAGATGTAGTTAATCTTATTCCTGTGCTGTCCATTAGGCAAAGTCCATGTTTAAAGTTACCATTTGTTGTTTTGTTTTGTTTTTTTAAAATGTATTTGTAATGAATAAATTATTGAACATGCAAAATTAATCATTGTATTTTGAGTTCCATTTCTTTCACAAAGTCCATACTTCCAACCATCATTCATTCTTCATTGTTTCCAACTTTTGAATTCTAGTCACCAACTATCGTTAACACATCTTGAGTGCCTGTTTGATAGATTTCTGATTGCAAGATTTGGTAAAAATTTTCAGTTTTCTCTTTTTTGGTTTCAGCTGCAAGAGCATACATTTGAAAAATGGTAATAATAACAAGTCTTCCTTGTATGCTTATCAGTAATATCCTATCACTCACCACATTATACTTCAGGATAGAACTTGAAATTGACTTTTTAGCTATGACTACCACACTGTTCTTCTGTTTCTTTCATTCCTAACATAGTAAACTATGTGATTATCTGATTCAAATTGGCCAAAGCTAGTCTATCTCATTAAAGCCTAGAATGTGGGAGATCATGTGTTTCATTTTCTTTTTCACAACTTCTAGTTTTCTAACTTTAATGCTTTGTATATTCCATTATTAGAAGATTTTTGCCACTATTTTTCCTCATTATATTGACTTCCAATCTGTGCTTTACCTCTTATATTATAATTACCCATGTTTCTCTACTGTTCATATGTTTTCAGAGGCCTGCTATTTAAGAAAGGGATGGCCAATCCTGTTTCCTAGTCTGTCTTAATATGAGAACTTTAATAAAATCTGTCCAACATGGATGACTGGTGGCATATAGCTTTCTGCATCACAGCAACCTACAAATTACCTCAGTGTAACAAACTGACAGATAACTGCTATACTGTTTAGAACTAGAAATTCCCCCAATATAATAAAATAAATTTAATAA
>NW_006400051.1:2549303-2578171 GCF_000299155.1 Elephantulus edwardii | reverse complement strand
GAAGAAAGATGGCCAATCAATTTCAGTGTGATTTAATGACTAGGAAAACATACTGGAGCATCAGCTATTGGCTGGTTCCAACTTAATAATACTTAACAATAATAACTGCAGCAAAGCTATCTCTGAAGTTACTAAACAGAATGTACAGTAACCCACTATAGTCTTAAAGATTCATTAAACTTAAAATAGCAAATATAGTAAGACTGTTCATCCTCCTCCCTGGAGCTAACTGGTGAATTACAACCACCAAAAAGAGTAAACGTCAACTAGATGAATAAAGTGTCTTAAAAACCAAATATTGTTATAACATTATAAATATTGTTATACATTATAAATAAATATAATAAAATAAATTAGTATTGTACATCTAATAGCAAATCAGGAATACAGATATTATGTTACCAGATCCAATTGAAGCCTGTATAGATGTTGTAGGATGTGCTCATAGTTACTATGCTGAGATAATGTCCCAGATGTGTATATTCAGGTCACATGGAGGTCTCTGCTGAATATTAGATGGTGGTGCTTCACACAAGACCCATGGGCTGCAGGCCCAAGTGCTCAAAGCTCTGTTGATAAAAATGCTTTACTTCAGGGATTGTAGGTGCTTTAAAGAAGAGACTCCAACCACCAAAGGGTGTTGATCAAAAAGGACTGACTTTTAGGTCACAGGGCTTTAAAGAAAAGTACCATCCACCAAAGAGCTGTTGCACAAAAAGATCTGAGTTCTGGGTCACAGTTGTTCTAAAGAAGAGGTCTCATCCTCCAAAGGGCTGATCAAAAAGGCCTGTATATAACACAGATTTCCCAAAATATCCTTTTTTTGTGTGTGTGCAATATGGTGGCATAAGTTACTTTGGTCAAGCTGTGCATTCACATTCAGTGATACTTTTCCAAGAAAGTAGTTTTTAAGGAAATAGATTGCTACATCTTTCTCCCACGGAGCAGCTGGTGGGTTTGACCTACTGATTCAAAGGTTCACAGCATAACACTTAACAATTGTGAGCTTCTTGAAATTAAATTCTAAATGAATTTATAAATTCTTAAATGAATTTATTTATAGTGAATGAATAAATAATTTGGGAGACCAAAACTTTCTCTTGGTATCATAATTTTATTTAAATTTAGTTTCTAACCAAAAGATCAGCAGTTTGAATCCTCAGGCGATCTATGAGAAAAGATGAGGCAATCAGTTCCCATTAACATTTATAGTCTTAGAAGTACGATGTATGGTCATTCTGAGTTGGAATTAGCTCATCAGCAGCGGCATTTTGTGTTTATGGCTGAACAGAGTGAATTATTGTTCTCTGTTACAGAAGTATTGTTCACAGTTGGCAAAATCTGAAATCTCATGAAATTTTTCCTTGTCTTCTCCTTTTTGAGCTATCATTTTACATTTAGAAGAAGGATGGTATAATGTGAAGAACACTCAATTTGGATCATAACAGAACTAGACTCTGTAGAGTTATTTCTTTGAAACAGCTTTGAAAGACATGGAGTTACTGTATCTATTTAATGAACACAGCAGTAATCATCACCTAACTATTCTGAAGATTTGATGACAGGTGTATATGAAAGGTACATGGGTGTGAGGCTCAAGGCAGAGTTCCTTTCTTCTTCATCTCAGATTTATACATTTTCAATCTCTACATCTCTATTGAGTCCTCTCAACATGTTAATCTACTGGTTAATGGAAGAATGACATTCCATCAAAATTAAATGAAATTCTAGAAAACTTTGTTACTGTCGAGTCAGACCTAATATGTGTTTTAACTTTATGTATAGTCCTGTACTAGTCTCATGTTCATTGGCATGTTTAAGTCCATTTTTTTAGCTGTTGTGTCAATTCATCTTAATGAGGGTTTCTTTCATTTTTGCAGACTTACTTTATGAAGAACAATGTTATTTTCTAGTGACTGATTTTTTCTCATGATGGTCTTTCCATCCTCACTTATAAGAAATGTATGCTTGTATTTCTTCTATGACTGATTTATTTGTTCTCATGACGGTTCACAGCATATTCAGCATTCTTTGACAACACCGTAAACTATAGAACTCAGTTCTCTGACTTTCAGCCATTAAAAAAAATCTCACACACAGGCTTTGAAAACTTTAATTCTACTTAATTCACTTCAGTTCTCTTAACAACCGATGAACACTGACTCCACTGCCCTAAGTGACTAGCACTCAGGGGGACGTGAAGAACTAACGATGTAGAACCACTCTGCAGACACATGGACTCAGCCCTCAGACAAGTTCAGTGTGAGTCTTAGTACTCAGTCCCAAAGTGGCAAAGTGATAAGGATGCTGGCATCAGGGTAGGCATGGATACTGAAGAAGCAATCAGTTGTATTTTGAAGGTTTAATATAGGTGCTTGTCTGATAGGACATAAAGGATTTTTTCAGTATAGAAATAGCCTGTGTAAAAAAGCAATTTTGCTTCTTGAAAGTACTGGTTGTTGTTGTTGTAAGTATGACTCTATAGTTATGTAGCTATATAACTATAGCAAAACTAAGGACAGGAACCTTGCCCTTTCCTTTGCCATCCTCATTATGATCTCTATAATGCTTGGATCCATTGTTGCAGTCTTTATGTCATTCCATCTCCTTGAGGGTCTTCCTCTCTTTCTCTAACACTCCACCTTTCCCAACATGATGTCTTTTTCCAAGCACTGGCCCCTCCTGACAAGATGCCCAGAGTATGTGAGGTGAAGTTTAGCATCCTTGCCTCTGAAGAGCAACTTGTTCGCATGCATTATATCAGAGTTAACGAGTTATTCTTTGAAAGCTGTTATAATTTAGGACAATTTGAGAAGAGTAGAGTTTAAATATATGTGGGAAGAGATACTGGATAACATCCATTTCAGCTAATTTGGAGTTTATTTCTACCCCCTCAATAGATAGTGCTAGGATATTTTACTTGAAAATTTTCTAAGTTCTCTTGATGTACACAACTTTACCCCCACATGAAAAGCTTTACAGAGATTCAGGAATTTATAGTAAAAATAAGACTTTCTGACAACTCCTGAAATGTACCCAACATGGAGCAGGTGTTGGTTCCTTCTGCAGAGTTAAAATCCATCAGGATTCTGTCAGTACAGTGAGAAGGTCAAAATAGTTAAGTGCAGTGTTTGTGGCCAAGAGCTGCTCAGGGGGGCTCAGAGGCTTGATACTGAGCCTGAAGCTGGTGACATTTGCAGGAAAACAGAGATTATTCAAAGGAACTAGTGGAAAAGTCTTTCTGATTACTTTGATACAATTTGTATACTAACTGCTTTATCATTTTACCAAGTCTAAAAGAGAAATAGGAGACTTAAATGAGAAAGCAGGAGGTAAGTAACATTCATTTAGTATCTAACAACCAGTTGCTGTCCAGTTACCTCTAATTCATGGTGATGGATAACAAAATTTATCTGAGAGAGATTTTTATAAGTAGTTTGCTAGATCTTTCTTTCTGAGGCATATCTGGATAGAACTGAACCTTTAAACTTTCTAATAGCAAGCAAGTGCTCAAATATTTTATTAATGAAATATTTCATTACTTTAAAAGGAAGAATTTGAGAATTTTCCCTCTCCTAAAAAACAAAACAAAACAAAGCAAAATGAAACAAAACAAAACCCAACCATAAAACAAAACTCCCAGCTCAGATGTCTTCACAGTAGATCTGATCTAATGGTAAAAGTGTGGCAATTCCAAATACATGTTTTTCAAATTCAATAAATGCTACATAGGAGAAGGATAGTCTCCTCCTGTGTGATTTAGTGCCTCTGAAAACCTGCTGGAGGATCAGCTATGAGTTGGTTCTGATTTTAGAACACACAACAAGAACAAGTTGTTGTGATGCTGAACACTCTGACACTGATGTGCCAAATGTGATAATGGTTACCCATTGTGGACAGTGTTTTCTGGAGTTTCCCAATTAAAACAAGCTTGGAAGTAGGAGTGGCATCCACTTCTGAAATGACTTGCCTCTGGAAACTCTACGAACAGTGCTCAGGCTTTTCGTTCATAAGGTCGCTATGAGTCGTCTATAACTCGACAGCACCTAACAACAGCAACAACATTGTAGTAAGAGCTCTGTGCAGTGGTTTGGCTTAGTCTTATTTTACAGAAGAGGAAAAGGAGTCTCAGAGACATATTAATCAATGTCACATAGCTAATAAGTGAGTCATTCAGGCTTTTGACCCAGGCTGGAAGGAAGGAAAAGTCCATCTCTTATTGTTAATATGGCCTTGCTTCCAGGCTCAAGCTACTTAACAACCCTACAGACACTGTGCACTTAAAAAGAATTTTTACGTTTTAAAATATTTCATTAATTAAAAAATAAGAACTTGAGCAGGTCATAAAAAGACTAACTGCCCCTCCCCTAAAAAAAAAAGTCCTAGACCAGTTGGCTTCAGAGGTAAATTTTACCAGATGTTCAGAGGTGAACTATCACCAGTTTTGTTTAAATTAAAAAAAAAAAATAGAAAATGACGGAACACTCCTAGAGTTGTTCTATAAAGCAAGCATAACCCTAAATCTAAAACTAGGCAAAAAATACCACCAAAAAGAAAGCCATAGACCAATATCTTTCATGAACATAGGTATAAAAATTCTTAAAATCTTGGCCAGTAAAATCCAATAGTATATTATAAAAAAATTCATCATTACCAAATGAGATTCACAACAGGAATGCAGAGATGACTCAACATAAGGAAAATATTTAATGCAATTAATCACATTAATAAAGAAAAAAAAGATCCCATGAATTGATGCAGAAAAAAACCTTCAACAACGTTCACCACTTCTTCCTGCTTAGAACACTCAGCAAAATTGGAATAGAGGGAAATCTTCTCAATATAGTGAAAAGTCTATATACAAAACAAGAAGCAAAAATCATTCTCAATGGAAGAGAGACTGAGGCCATTCCTCCTGTGAACTGGGACCTAACAAGGCTGTCTACTATTACAACTCCTATTAAATATTGCAGGAGTGGCAACCACTTCCTAAACAACATATCTCTGGAAACTCTATGAACTTTGATAAATGTCGATAGTTACAGAAAACCTTCAGGTCTTTTGTTCATAGTGTCACTATGAGTCATGCTCAACTCGAAGGCAATCAACAACAACAGCAATTCAATATTGTATTGGAAGTTATAGCTAGGCCAATAAAGCAACAGAAGGAAATAAGGAGCATCCAAATAGGCAGAGTGGTGAAACTGTCATTATATGCAGATGACAGGATAATGTCAGGAAACCCCAAAGATTCAATAAGAAAATCTGTTAGACCACTTTAGTAGAATGACAAGATATAAGATCAATATACAAAAATCAGTTGAATTTCTCTACAGCAAGAAAGAAAACACGGAAAAGAAATCCCATTTACAATAGTCTACTGCAAGATGAAAGACTGGGGAATAAATCTAACTAGAGACACAAAAGAAAACTACAAAACACATTATAAGAAAACAGTAAGAGATCTAACTAAATGAAAAATATTCCCTGTTCATGAATAGGAATATTGAACATTGTGATACTGACAATTCTACCAAAAATAATCTACAGGTTCAGAGAAATAAAACCCATTAAATGGGAAAATAACAGCCTCATTACAAAGGATGCTGGACATTTACCACAAAAAAATTGAAGTGGGATCCACATTTACACCATATACAAAAATCATAAAGATCAGAAGAGATAAAATGAGAACAAAATTAGAAGTTCTGACCTACAGCATAAATAGACTTTCAAACACAGCCAAAAATGCTCTACCTGGAGAAGATAAAATCAATAAATGGAACCTTCTTAAAATCAAATGTGCACCAAAAACTTTCTCCAGTAGGGTGCAAAAAAGCCCACAGGATTGGACAAAAAAAATTTACAATGACATTTCAGACAAAGGTCTCTTAACTAAATGTTACAAACTACAAGTCCTCCACAAGAAAAGACCAACAACCCAGTCCCAAAATGGGCACAGATATGAAAAGACTCTTCACAAAGGAAGACATTCAGATGGCAAAGAAACACATAAAGTTTAAAAATCATTAGTTATCAAAGTTATGCAAATCAAAACAATGAGAACCATGTCACTGAACAACATCAGGAGCAAAGTTTAACAACACAGCAAATAAAAAATGTTGGAGTGGATGTAGAGAGATTAGAACTCTTATGCACTGCTGGTAGGATTGTAAAATTGGCACAAGTACTATGAAAAGCAGTTTGATGTTTCCTCAAAAAGCTGAACATCGAAATTCCATATGCTATTCCACTTCTAGGAATATATCCCAAGGAATACAGGTCTGAGATATAAATAGAGCTGTTGACACATATTTTCATAATAGTATTATTCAGAGAAGAAAATATTAGCAGCCCAAATGTACATCGATTAACAAATTGTTTGAGAAATTGTGATACATTCACATAATGGAATATTTAACAGCACTAAGAAATAATGATTTCATAAAATACTATGTAACTTGGGGGATACTAAAGAGCATTTTACTGAATGAAATATCTCAGTCACATAAGGACAAATACTGCATATGGCCATTGTTGTGATAATAGGAGGATAACGGAGCAAAATGTTTATAAATATTCTAAAAGGAAAGGGGACTAGAGGGGGTAGCAAAAGGGAAGGGGGAGAAATCACTGGAATGGCAGTAGTTAGAATTTGGAATGAGGGTGTGAACAATTGGGAAATGTTCAAGGACTTGAAAGGATGAGGTGATAATAAGCATAGAACCATAGTCAATAATTATATAAAATATATATGAATGATTATATAAAACCAAAAAAACATAAAAAATTTCATTAATATATATTTAAAACTAAAAACTGGTACTACGTTCAGTTATTGGAAAATTATTATGTTTAAAATAAGTGGATGTATGAATTCATTCTTTCAAATATACGTTTTTCAAACTCTAACATACTGATAAATTATTTCCAAAGTAAATTTGTATCTATATTAAAATGTCCTGTAAGTGTAAAATACACAACTATACACACTGTGCCATTAAGAGAACAACAGTGGTTTAATCAAGTGTAGCTTTTTTATCTTTCTTTTGGAGAACTGGATTCAGTTCTCAGCCTATGTGCTCTTTTCATGGCCACCTCATCTGCGGAGGGCAGGGTGATGGGGGTGGGGAGTTCTTATTGCTATGATGCTTAACAACCTTCAGCAGAGCTTCAACATTGAGATGGACTAGGAGAAAAGGAGTGACAATCTCTGAAAATAAACCAGTTTAAACGTTTTGGATAATTATAGTTCAATCGATAACTTGTCACAGAGTTGTCACTGGACAGTGTTTTCTTCTGCTTGTTTATAGGCTTCTCATAACTTGGGGGACATGCTTGATGACAATTAATGTTGTTGTTGATTGCTTTTGAGTTGAGCAAGACTCATAGTGACCCTGTGAACAAAAGCCTGAAGCCTTTCTATAACTATTGACATAGACTTTGCAGAGGCATGTTGTTTAAGAAGTGGACACCACTTTTGATTCCAAGATGACAATTCATACAGTCCCTAAAATTTGGTTCTGATGTAGAGAGACCCTCCATCAGATAGAAACCTGAGAATAGGGAAAGACTATCCATTTTTTCTCCTAAGAGTTCCAGTTGACTTGAACTAGTAATGTTTTAGTTAGCAGCCTTATATGCATTAATTACCAGGGTTCTTTTGATGACAGGCTAGCGATAATTACTGTACATTAAAGGACAGCATAATTTCTCTTGATTCTTTTCAAGTGAGGAGTAAATGAGGGAAGTGATCAAATCAGTAACAGTGGAAGAGTGGGGAAGTTTGAGAATGAGATTGATAGCTCTGCTTGTAACCCTAGAGGCAGTTTTGGATTTTTTTTTGTAGAAGCTTTCAAAAACCATATCAACCACACATGCACACACACACAAGAGCCCAAATCAAAAGCTGTGCAGGACCTTGGCTCCAAGTGCATAACTGATTCCATAAACAATTTAGATTTAATTATTTGAGCTGATTTCAGGGCTTTCTTTTTCTCTGAGTCTATTATTGCAAAGGTTTTCTGTCTGACTTTTCCATTACTTCTCTATTTGTGAAGCTCATATTCAATATTTGAAGCTTGATTCTCCTTTCATATAAAACTTTACTGACAGTATAATAGAGATGTATTTGAGGCAAGTGAAGAAAATGAGAGGAGGTAAGCTTCAAAGTTAATGAGTAAAGAGGAAATGATAGTGAGTAAGAGTTGAGCTATTTTAACAATTTGGAAAAAATTGTGGCTGGTAGCATTGTGGTTTCGTTTGATGATGTTTACTGTGTTTCCTGAGAGGCTTGCCTTTTCTGTTATTAAATCTACTGCTCGAAATCTTGGGTTTGTACTTGAGAGATGCATATATGTGCAGTAGAGAGAGAGACAGAGGCAGTGAGAAAAAGAGAGAAAAGACTGGTTTATACTGGGAAAAATATGATGGCAAGTACAAAGGGTTTTCTTTTGCTACTAATCTAAGTGTTCTATGTCTGAAACCACAGAAGCTTGTTGAAATGCTTCCATATAGATTAGAGCCAAGAAAACTCTGTGGAGCACAGTTATATATTGTAACACAGTTCTTCCTTGTTAGGACAACTAACAATCCACTTGAGGTTAATGTGGGGTTTTTTTTTCTGTTTGATTTCAAGCTTTTAACCATACAAATAACAAATTATGTTTTCCGTGGCAATATTTGACCAATGGATAAAGGGAGACTGGCATAAAGGAGCTCATGACTGAACTCATAATGTCCACAACTATCTTTGATCATGGGATTTTTGCTCATTTCGAGTACATAATAATTTTTGTGATGAGTTTAAGATTTTTTTGTGCAATTAATGGAGATATTAAATGCTAGGGATGTTCAGAAACTTAGATTATCAAGTGTTTTAGAAGACCCTTGAACATGTTATTGTCACATGGAATTAGAGACTTTTGGGAAATTATGAGCTGATTGGCTCTAACAAAGTTCTGTTAGACTCCAGAGAACTTGTTGCCCAAATTCTGGGAAACCAGTTCCAAAGTTTACAATTGAGCTGGTATGGATGAAGCCTCAGTTAAAATGTTAGTTGATCTAGCCCTAGTTTTAGTTCTGCCATCATCTTCATTGTCTTCAGCAGAGTTATTTCCTAGATTGTAATCTATAAACCCTCTTCTGTCTGCTGCCCAATATATATATTTTTTCTCTCTCTATTTGTCACATAACAAGCCTCTTTTTCCTGCTCTGTAGACTTGCATGGCTTGCCATTACAGGGTCTTTATCATTCTGCTTGCTCATTTATTTAATGTGATTATAAATTCATTCTGTAGTCTTGATTTGTGTAAGGCAAGTACTTTGATTGGAGTGCCATGGGACATTCCATATTTCCTACTATTGGAGCAGGTAGTTTGACTGGAGCACCACAGGAAAAAAACAATCTGAGCATAGATTTATTTAAGAAATACTTTTAATTTAATGTAATTTCATTTCATTCCATATATGGACCACCTACTGTGTTCCTAGCCTAACATGAGGTTTTGGGTTCTCCACCAAGTATTTGATATTCCTTTTCTTTTTTTCACTTCCCAATCTGCTGTGTCCTTTTGATAATTCCAAAAATATAAATTAATCTACCATCTTTTAAATAGCAAATCCTTTCGGAAAGACTGTATACTGATTACAATAAGAAACTAAATTAAAATACAATATAACCAAGATAAAAAGATGCAGAGAAGTGGCAAAAAATGGCCAAAAATTAAAGTAAAGGTAGAACAAAAAGTGGACAAAATAAAGAACTGAAAATCATTTAGAAAGAGAAAATATATTAAAATTTATTGATAAAGAATTCAACAGAGTGATAGTTTAATGTCTTCAACGGACTGAGAAAAAGTTAAACAGTAACAAGAGTATCAGAAAAAAATAGAAGAATTGGAAAAAAAAAGCAAACTAAGATCCATTAAATAAGATAAGTAAAAAATTAGAACGTCTGTGAAAGCAGAAAATTTAAGAATACCAAGACCAAAATTTCAGAAACAGATAACACATTGGAAGAACAAAAAATCATTATCTGACCTTTATCAACTTCACAGCAAGAGCTACATTTCATGGGATTGGGGAGGGCTCTCTTCTCTGGCTGGGTGAAGAATTCTTTCTTTTCTGATGTAGGAAGGTTTCATCTCTGTAGCTAGAGCTCTTCAATTTATTAATGAGACTAGTCAATCTTCTTGTAGATTGCTGAGACTCGCCAATCCCCTTGTGTACAGGTCAGCACATCCCATTTGCATAGTCCTGGCCATCTGCATAGCAACATCATATAATGGCTAGAGGAGATAAACTCTGTAGGCCACCACCTTCTGGCTTCTCTAGCCATAACATTAACTTGCTCCTTATAATAGCTCTATTTGTGAAAGTGTGTGATCGACACCTTCATTCTTCCTGATTTAATTTCTCCAATTTTTGATAGTCAATGTCTAATTTTCCCATCCCTGTGACACCAGTACTCTGAGGAAACAAGCATGTTCCTCTCTCAGAAGATCTGTTTCAGTTAAAACTTTTAGCATCTACATCCATAAGCAAAGTCCGGTCAACAGCAAACCATCACATTGCAGCCATCAACACTAGAACACATCATGGAATGTCTTCTCGGGTTCTGGCCAACTCATCTGAAGCCATCCAAGGTTAGGTCCAAATGGGCAATCAGCTGCAAACTCAGGAGTCCACACTCTTTCTGTGGTCCAGACTGACTGATCCTTTCACTCAGTCTTAGTCCCCTATATGGAGCCAAGTCAACAGGATGGGGGTCCACATGACCTCCTGTTTCTCAAAGTCAGCAACCCTTTTGCACTTATCCATGTGCATTCTTGAACAATAATGCTGATGGAACATGTCCAAATGCAGCCTGTCTTTTCATTGCTGCATGCCTCCTAATTCCACTCTGGTGGATCCAGGTGGTCACCAGGAGCTAGCATTATTTGCCAGCTCCCTTAAACATCAAGTCCTGGAAAGGAGCATTACCCTGCTTCAGAAGCCAGGCTACTTGAAGTTTCAAAGTTCTAGTTCCAAAAGGTCGAAATCTCTTTTGCTCTTTCTTCCAAATATACTAAAAAAATTCAACTAAGATCTATTCAAATGCAAATCTCTTCAGAGTACTGAGTGGGGTTTAAACCTCTTCCAAGGCTGAATCCCAGACTCTCTAATCTACTGCTTTCAACAAACATTTTTCCAGAGCAAATATCCCCCTTTCAGTATCCAATTAGCCTCAGGCAGATTATGCACTCTCAAGATTTACAATATCTAATAATCATGTACATCTTACATCAGCAAAAACCTTAATTATTTGTACATTATAACTTAGCATTACTATGTGAACAAAAATAGAAACAGCAATATTGATACAGTTAAACAAACAAAACTCTTTTTTTTTTAAATTTTCATCCCCAACCCCCAGGCCCAAACTAATCCATCTCATCTCACGAATGTCTAGTATGTTGATGTTCATGCATTGCATCCCATTTCTGACAATTTCTGGATCTCCAACATTTAAGCTATGTACATTCCATGTTCTAATTATGAAATAATGTTTGTTATTATTTTTCCTCATTTCAACTGACTTCCAAACTGAGCTCGACTACTAAACTACTATAACTATTTGTGTTTCTCTATTGTTCATAGGATTTTCAGAGGCCTGGGGTTGGGGGATGTGTGGGGAGGATTGTGTACCAATGAGGGAGTTTTTCTTTTGCTTTTCAAGGAGAGGAGCAAAGGGGGGGGGGGCGCGGAGAGGGGTGCAACAATGAATGAATGGAATTCCAAAATCTCTATAGATGTTCATTGAAATGAAAAAGAAATAATTTAATAATTTAAAAAAAGTGGATTGCCAATCCTTTTTCCTGTTGTTGTTAAGTGCTGTCGAGTTGTAGGTGACTCATAGTGACCCTATGAACGAAAGACCTGGACACCTGTATAACTTTCATCCTTTCTCCAGGTTCATAGAATTTCCAGAGGCAAGATATTTCAGAAGTGGATGCCATTCTTGCTTCCAAATGTCTTTCAGTCGGGGAGCTCCACCAAACACTGTTCACCATGAGTAATCATTATTACATTTGACACATAATTGTCACAGTGTTTCGTTTCACAGCAACTGCGAGTTACTTCTGTACAGCAAGTGGCTATTCGATCAAGAATGTTTGACCAAAAACAATTAAAAATAGACTGCAGGCCTGAGGGCCCTACAGTATTTCACAATTCCGGCACGCTCAAATGCTGGGCATATGAAACACTCCCAGATCTTATGGCTTTCTTTTCATCCTAATTGGAGGTCTTTCAGAGGGGACTTGCCATATGAATTGGAGGTCTCTGGAGCAGTCTGCCAGCATTTGAGTGTGCTGGAATGAAAAATAGCCTACTTTCCAGAATTCAGCTTGAAAGATGCTATTGACAATATATAGAATGACCCCAAAAGGATCAAAAGAAGAGAGAAGACACAAAATCACTGTATCAAAAAAACTGACTGACATTGAAAAATTTAGGAAGTACCATATGATCAGGAAGTACTATATGATACTTTAGGCATGTTACAATGAGTGACCAGTCCTTGGAAAGGGATGTCATGCTTGCTAGGGTGAAACAACAGTGTAAGAAAGAAACCCCCTTGATGAGAAAAATTGATTCAGTGACTGGTAATGCGGGTAGGTGTGTCATGTTGGCACAGGATAGAGCAGGGTTTAGGCTGTTGTACATAGGGTTGCTATGAGTGACAGGTGACTCGACAGCACGTAACAACAACAATTTTTTAAGTAAGTACTTTGTAAAAAAATATGTCTAGACACATCACATTTACTTTATATAAGCTGACCACAGCTAGTCAGAAAGAAAGATGTTTGAGGACTATTAAACTCTACAGCTTCATGCCTTGGCTCTTGGTGATTCATGGCTACTAATCCCTGTGGATATATTTTTATTTTCTTAGATATATTGAATGTGCAAGGAGTATATATTAGAAAAGCCTGTTGTTTATTGACAAGAGCAGAGTAAAGACTCTGATTAATCTCAATAATAGAGAAAGGTGGAAGGTCATGCTCTGAATCAAGAGCTTCTATTATATCCCCAAAGGCTGAGTTATTTATTTCCAGTAGAGAGAAATTCTCTCAGTCGAAGTGTCTGGATATGGATGGAAATTAACTATGAAGTGGCTTTTTTGGCTCACATTTATAAACCTTTAACATCTTTCCTGGTTAAACGTACCTTCTTATGCTGGCCATTTTCAGAAGAAACTCAGCATTTTCTTTTTTAATTTCCTTGCCTTGTAGATAGTTTTCCATCACATAGAGATTTATGCCTCTCCTTGTTTCTCGAGGAACCTGAAAATTTGCCTTTCACAATTTACTACAATCAAAGAAGACTGGATGGATTACGTGAGGCTGTCTTGTCTCTGGGCTGCTTAAAGTCATCAAGTTCTCTCCTGAGTGATGCTTACAATGGTGTCTTGTAGATCTTAAAGATATCTGGCCTAAACAGGAAGGCAGGGCTGTGGGTGGATGTTGAGTCCTTGCGTGTAAGGATTGAGTGAATGGAGTGGTGGCTACTTGATTTTGAATTAGGAAGTTGAATGACAACCCTCATTCAAGTCTATTCACACACCTTCTTCCTCTTATCCTTATATTCAGGATCTTTTCAGTTTCCTTCATTTTTTTGAAGTATGTCTGTGTCTTCTCTATTCTGCTCCACTAGCATAGTTGTTTTGTCTGAACAATAAATGAGACCTTATAGATAATTAACTCAACTTTTGTGTCCTCCCTGTACCCCAAAATCACTTTCACAAACACCAGTTGGAATCATATACTTTAAAAAACCTTTCTGAAGTGGACTTGTCTTTTAAACTGGAGAAGTCTCAGCTTTGTCTGCATCACTTCTATTTTACATCTTTTTTAAAAGGTTTTTGTTTTAATTTTAAATTGATTTTCATGAATGTTTGCAGAGACTTTGTATTTCCACTCATTCATTGTTGCACTTTTCTCCCTTGCCCACCACTCCCCCCATTAGCTTTTCTTTCTGAAAAGTAAAAGAAAAAATTCTTTCATTGTTATTCAATCCCTAAGTCCACTCCACTATGCTACCTTTGTTGTGGACTCCTGTCATAACAATAATATTTAATCACGTCAGTCTTCTTTTGTAACATTATACGATATTTGTCTTTTTGTGACTGAAATATTTCACTCAGAATAATGTCCTCCATGGTCATCCATTTTGTGTAATAGTTCATGAGTTCCTCGTTTTTCAATGCTGCAAAGTATTCCACTGTGTAACTATACTACAGCTTCTCTATCCATTTGTTTGTTGATGGGTACTTGACTTGTTTCCAACTCCTTGCTATTGTGATCAAAGCCGAATAAACATAGGTGTTAATATATCTGCTTGTGTGGCAGCTATAGTTTTTTTAGGGTATAGTCTCAGTAATGGAATTGCTGAGTCAGATGGTATTTCTATTTGTAACTTTTTGAGAAAGCTCCATACAGCCTTCCATAGTGGTTGCTCCATTTTACACTCCCACCAGCAGTGAATAAGGGTTCCAGTTTCTCCACATCCTCACCAGCATTTGATGTTTGCTGTTCTGTTAAATTTTGCTATTCTGACTGGGGTGAGATGATATCTCATAGTTGTTTTGATTTACATCTCAGAGTTAGGGATATTGAACATTTCTTGATGTTGTTTGCCATCTGAATCTCTTCTTTGGCGAAGTGTCTGTTCATATCCTGTGTTCATTTTTCAACTGGGTTGTTTACCTTTATAAGTCCCTTGTTTGACATGTAATTACCAAATATTTTTTCCCAATATCTGGCTTCCCTTTTTACCATGCTGGAGAAGTTTTAGGATTTGATTCTTAGAAGGTCTCATTCATCTATTTTCTCCTTTCCTGGTTGTAGAATTTTCAGGATGAGTGGAATACTATTTATGTTGTGGATTAGGAGTTTTAGCGATAGCAATAAGACAAGAGAAGGAAATAAGAGGTATCTAAATTGGCAAAGAGGAGGTAAAATTATCTCTCTATGCAGATGATATGATAGTATATTAGAAAACCCTAAAGACTCAGCGAGAAAACTACTAGACATAGTTGACCAATTCAACAAAGTGGTAGGATACAAGATCAACATATAAAAATCAGTTGGATTTCTCTACAGTGACAATGAGACTATAGAACTGGAGCTAAGAAAAAAAATACCTTTCACAATTGTTAATCACAAGATTAAATACTTGGGAGTAAATTTAACCAGAAGAACAAAGAATCTATTCAAAGAAAATTACAAAACATTACTACAAGAAACAAAATTCCATTCTTCAAGGAGATGGAAAAGGCTATGTCCAATTTCATTTGGAATGGAAAGAGGTCCTGAACAAGCAAAGCACTTCTTAAAAAGAGAAACAAGGTAAGGGGCATCTCACTCCCTGATTTCAAATCCTCCTACACTGCCCTGGTGGTTAAGACAGCATGGTGCTGATACAATGACAGACACATAGATCGATGGAATAGAATAGAGAATCCAGAAATCAGCCCATCTACCTACAGTCAACTCATTTTTGACAAGGAGATTAAATCAGTCAAGGGGGAAAGGACAGCCTTTTTAACAAATGATGCTGGCAAAATTCGAAAACTCCGCAGAAAATTCAAGCAAGATCCATGCCTCACTCCATACAGAAAAACCAACTCAAAGTGGATCATGGACCTAGGACTAAAACCAAGAACTATAAACTTCATTAAAGAAAAGCTTGGAAGAACCCTAGAAGTCCTATTTTACACCTTACAACCTGAAAAGAGGTCAGAGTGAGTGAAGGAAGAGTGGCATTTCTCTATGCAGGTGCTAGTAACAAGCCTGCACCTGTGCAGGAGGTGCAAAATTATATTAAAACTCAATAAGCTATTTCTGCCTTAGAAATATTGAGCTTTGACACTCCATGATGTCTTGTCTGAGAAGCCTTTCTCTCTTTCTACCTGGCTCAGTGTTCAGACTGTATCAATGTTACTTTCTCCAGGGAATTATTCTGGGCTATCTGCATTTTTATTCTCCTCACTATGAAGATGTTGTTGTGTTGTTGTTGTTATGTGCCGTCGAGTTGTTTGCGACTTATAGCGACACTATGTACAACAGCCCTAAACCCTGCTCTATCCTGTGCCAATCGCACTGCCTCCGACACACCCATCCCAATCACCCCAGTCACTGAGTCAATCCACCTCATAGAGGGTCTTCCCCTCCTGCACTGTCCCTCCACCCACCCAAGCATGATGTCCCTCTCCAAGGACCTGTCTCTCCTTACAACATGTCCAAAGTATGTCAGAAGAAGCCCCAGAATCCTTGCCTCCAAGGAGCAGCCTGGTTTAACCCTCTCCAGGATGAATCTGTTTGTTTTCTTGGCAGTTAAGTGTACATTCAATACTCTTCTCCAGCACCACAGCTCAAAGGCATCAATTCTCCTTCTATCCTCCCTAGTCATTGTCCAACTCTCTGATGCATAACAAGTGATTACAAAGACCATGGCCTGTATCAGGCTCACCTTAGTCTCCAGAGAGACACTGTTCCTCTTGAGTACTTTAGAGAGGTCCCTAACAGCAGACTTTCCCACTGCAATACGTTTTTTTTAATTTTCTGGCTGCTGGTGCCAAGAGTGTTGACAGTGGAGCCAAGCAAACTGAAGCTGTGAACAATCTCAATCTCTTCACCATCCATCCTGATGCTACCGACTGGTCCAGTGGTAAAAATCTTTGTCTTCTTGACATTGAGCCTCAGTCCATACTGAAGGCTGCAGTCCTTGACCCTCTGCAGCAAGTGCAGGAGGTCCTGAAGATACCCTTCATTAAATACAAAATCCCTGTATCCTCATTGTGTTTTTTTATCTTTAGCTGTTAATGGAATGTAACCCCAAAGGCAATTTGAATCATATGCTTCTCTGTGGAAGAAGGATGAACAAGCTCCTCCTGGGAAATTTACTGGAGGGTCAACTATGCATCAGTTTTGACTTGATGGTACAAAACAACAACAATAACGAATGATAGTGACTGGTAGTGTTACCATTGAGTTGTGTTCCCCTAACATATGTGTTCACCACTCACCTGTCAGTTTGTTACACTGTGGTGACTTTCAGGTTGCTGTGATTTTGGAAGCTATGCCATCAGTATTTCAAATACTCCTAGAGCCACAAATAATGGACAATTTTCAGTGGAGTTTTTGACTAAGACTAAGAAGCAGGACTGGAGTTTTTTTTTCTGTTTCTCTGACCTTTCCCAGCACGATATATTTTTTCCTTTGGTGGCCTAGTGGTAAGAAGCTGAATTGCAATCCTGAAGGCACACAATTCAAATCCAACAGCAGCTCCATGGAAGAAAGTTGGACATTCTCCTCCAGTGTGATTAACTGCTTCTGAAAACTCACTGAAGGGTCATCTATAGGTCCATTTTGACTCGATGGTACACACCAATGACAAGTCCCTACTGACAGTTTTCCCAAAATGTATGACATGAAACTTAACTGTCCTTACTTCTAAGGACCACTCTGGTTGCATTTCCTCCAAGATAGACTTCTAATTTTTTTGGCAGTTACTGGGTTAGTGAGTACTCTTTTCCGACACCCTATTAAAAATTACTGATTCCTCTTTTGTCATCCTTATTAATTTTCCAACTTTCAGGTGCATAGCAAGTGATTTAAAAGACCATGGCTTGGATTGGGGCACCTTGGTCTTTAATGTGACATTATTACATTTTAGCATTTTGGAGAGGTGCTTGACAGCATTTTATCTTCAATACATCATGCCTTTTGATTTCTTGAGTGCTGTTACTACGGATGTTGATTGTGGACTCAAGCAAAATGCAATCACTGAGTATTTTTATCTTTTCTCTCTCTATCAGGATGTTGCCTACTGTTTCAGTAATGAGGAATTTTGTATTTTTTATGTAGGGAGACGTAATCTTTGTTGAAGGCTCTATCCTTTGTTCTCCCTTAGCAAATGCGTCAAGTCCTTTTCACCTTCAACAAGCAAGGTTTTGTTATTTGCATAACTCAGACTGTTGCTAAATATCCCTCTAATCCTGATGTCACATTCTTCTTCATATAGTGTAGCTTCTCTAATGATTTAGTCAGCATACTAACTGAATAGTTAGCAAGGAAACTGCCCTCGTGAACACTGATCCTGACTGTTACCTATGCAGTGTCCCCTTGGCCTATTTGTAGTATAATTTCTTTGTCTAGTCATAGGTTTACCATGAGTACAATTCAGTGTCTGAGCTTCCCATTCTGATCAACTTTGGCCATAATTTGTGATAATCTACAAAATCAAATGCCTTTTCATGGTCAATAAAACACAAGTAAGCTTCTTTCTGGTATTCTCTGCTTTCAGACAATGTATATCTAACATCCACAGTGAAAACCCTTATTCCATGGTTTTTTTTGTATCAAGTTTGAATTTGTGACACTTCATCCAATGAAGGTCCTTCATTGACTGATGTGCAGCAAGCCTAAAAATGAAGGGAAACAATTGGAAAATTTATTAACAGTTGTGGTTGTTAATTGCTGTAGAGTTGAAACCAACCCATAGCTGGTCCTCCTATAGAATTTCAGAGATAGTAAATTGCACTGGAGGAGATTGTTCATTTTTCTCCCAGGGAGGAGCTGGTAGCTTTGAACTGCATATCTTTGAGTCTGCAGAATAGTTCCTTACCATTAGGCAACCATTAGCAATTGGAACATGGAATGTACAAAGTATGAATCTAGCAAAATTGGAAGTTGTTAGAAAAATGAAGTGGAATGTACAATGATTGGTGTTCTTGAAATCAGTGAGTTGAGATGGATTGGTATCAACCATTTTGAATCAGGCAATCGCATGATCTACGTGCCATAAATGAAAAATAAATTGAAGAGGTATAGTGCCATCATCTTCAAATAGAGCATTTAAAAATCAATCTTAAAGTACAAGTCTGTGAATGATGGGATATTATCTATATGCATACAAGGAAGTCCTGTTATTATAACTGCTATGTCAACAAACAGGGTTGCTGTAAGTCGTCTTCAACTCGAAGGCACTTAACAAGAACAACCAAAGAGAGCTACGTTGGCCTAGTGGGTATAAAGTTATGCTACCAAGCCCAAGGTGGGGGATTTTAACCTGCGGCCCTCAGGCCTGGTTTAAATTGTCTTTGGTCAAACTTTCTTCTAAGTGGTACAGCTCCACCAAACACTGTCCACCATGGGTAAACATTATCACATTTGGCACATCAGTGTCACAGTATAGGATATTTTAATATTTTACTGTGATAATCTGTGGGGCAGGGTGGGGATTACCAGGACCTTTTGTGCTGGCCTACTTCTCCGCTGTGAAGATTCCTTTCTGTCTCCCTCTACGCTCTTAACTAACTGGCTGACTCTGAGAAGAATAATGGGAATTCCAGAACACTTGATCGTGCTAATGTAAAACCTATACTTGGACCAAGAGCCAGTCCTCATAACAGAGTAAGGAAACACTGCATGGTTCAAAATAAAGAAGGGGTCCGTCAGGGATGTATTCTGTCTCCATACCTTTTCAACCTGTATGCTGAACGGATTATCCAGGAGGCTCGGCTCTTTGAGGAGAAATGTGGGGTCAGGATTGGTGGAAGATCTATCAACAATCTGCGTTATGCAGATGACACAACCCTGCTTGCTGAAACTGAGGAGGACCTGAAGAGCTTGCTGCAGAAGGTCAAGCACTGCAGCCTTCAACAACAACTGTGGTAATCTGAATGTCAGAATTTTCCAAGAATTATTTTTTATACTTTAATTTTATCTTCTTCACCTAAATTCCACTAGGGGGCACTCTAGTATTTCGGGTTTTTTTTTCTTTCCAGTTCTATAAGTCATTCTGTATGGAGTACTGGGCCATTTTCTTTGTTCTACTTCAGTTTCACAGATTTTAGGTATTTTGTAAAATTTTAATATTTGGAATCACAATTCTGAGTGGTTGAGATGTGAGATTTCCTTTGAGATATGCAAGGTGGAGTGTAGCCTCTCAGTGAAGAGTCCAGCATGGAGGTTGGATTTTCTCATGTTTTTCTGTGGGTAAGGCATGTGACATTAACTCTCTGGTGGATTGCACAAGCTCAGGACTTTCCCATTTTCTGCTTCTGGAAGGTATAAAGTAAGACTTTCCTGGAGCAGAGTAAGAAGTTAGTGCTTTGTGCCTTTTCCATAGGGTTAGCTTGAAGCAGGCACTTGAGTTTTAGATAGAGAGCCAATGAACCCTTTAAGTTTTCTGTTTGATGTACTTTTCTCAATCACCCTGCTGACAGATGATTTCTCTGTCTCAGGTCCTCATACCTAGTCCTACTTCCTACTCTAGACTTTCTAAGACTCAATAGTTCTCATCCACAGTGTACAAAAGGGTGCCTCTAATTCTTGCTTGTGAATTCTCTCAGCCAATCTACACTACATGAATTGGATTGCACTTTATTAGTTTTCCAGATTTCAAATCCACATTGTACTATAATGCTACTATATCTACATTCTATCCCAGGAGAAGACCCCCTTCTCCTCTACCTGATTTTTCCAAGACTATTTATCTAGCATCTCCGAGCTGGTCTGTGCCTTTAGTGTGGGTATCCTTCCTGATTCATTGTTCAGGGTTGTTGTCAGTCCGTTTTCCAAAATAGCTGCAGTGAGTTGAGCCAGCAAGAATATGCCAGTGCTCAGCAAATCTCACCCTTACTGTTATTCCCACTCTACCTCTTTCTGAGATTTGGAAGTCATTTCAGTTTTTAATAGTTCTACTGCTGTCCAGAAATACAAGCTGAGTTTAGAAGAGGTCTTGGCAGTAGAGACATGATGGATGTTTGCAGAAAGCAAAGAGTACCAGAAAAGTGTCTATCTGTGTTTCATTCACTATGCAAGGGCATTTGACTGTGTTGATCACAATAAATTATGGCTAACCTTGAGGAAAATGAGAATCTCAGAACACTTGATTGTGCTAATGCGAAACCTATTCTTGGGCCAGGAAGCAGTCCTCAGAACAGAGCAGGGAAACACTGCGTGGTTCAAAATTAGGAAAGAAGTGTGTCGGGGATGCATGCTGTCTCCACACCTCTTCCATCTTTATATGCAGAACAGATTATTTGGGAAACAGGGCTTTATTAGGAGGAATGTGGCATCAAGATTGGAGGAAGATTCGTCAACAACTTACAATATGCAGCTGACACAACCTTGCTTGTTGAAATTGAAGATCTGAAGTGTTTGCTGCAGAAGGTCAAGAACTATAGTCTTCAATATGGACTGAAGATCAACATTAAGAAAACAAAGATTATCACCTCTGGGCCCAATAGGAAGCATCATGATAGATGGAGAAGAGACAGAGGTTTTTAACAATTACAGCTTGCTTGGCTCCACAATCAACACACTTAACATCAGCAGTCTGGAAATCAAAGACAAATTGCATTGGAAAAATCTGCTGTCATGGACCTCTCCAAAGTGCTGAAAAGCCATGATGTCAGTCTAGAGACTAAGGTGCACCTAATCCAGGCCATGGTCTTCACAATTACTTGTTATGCTTGGAGAGTGGGACAATGACAAATGATGACAAAATAAGAATCAATGCCTATGAGTTGTGGTGCTGGAGAAGAGTCTTGAACATTCCATGAACTGCCAAGAAAACAAATAAGTCTGTCTTGGAGAGGGTGAAACAGAGTTTCTCCTTGGAGGCTAGGATTCTGAAGTCTCACATACTTTGGACATGTGGCAAGGAGAGACTGGTCCTTGGAGAATGACATCATGCTCAAAAGGGGGAAGGGACAATGCAGGAGAGGAAGACCCCGGAGGAGATGGATTGATGCAATAACTGGGGCAATGAGGGTTGGTATGTCAGATTTAGTGAGACTGGCTCAGGACAGAGAATGGGTCACAACTTCTGTATACATTGTGTCACTATGGGTCTCAAGTGACTCAATGGTGCATAACAACAACAACAACAACAACAACAATAACAACAACAACAACAACAACAACAACATTGCTGTCCAGGAGCTCTGATGGCCTTGTGGTAAGAAGCTATGCTGTAATTCCAAAGGTATATGGTTCAAATTCATCAGCTCCTCCATGAGAGAAGGATGGGAAATATCCTCCTGTGTGATTAACTGCCTCTGAAAATTCACTGGAGGGTCAGCTGTGAATTGATTCTGACTCCATGCACAACAACAACTGCTGTCCAGAGCTCCAAAATCTCCATGTTAATTTTCATCTGTTGTCCATCAGCTTAATTTTAGGAGAACATGGTGGATTAATTTTTTATGTTGGGTTTTTGCTGGCTGGTTTTTGGAAAGAGATTGTAAGTCTTTCTAGCTAGATGCTTCTATATAGACTCAAATCTCTAATATTTTTGTTAACAGTCAAGTGTGCTAAACTTTTGCAACACCTACAGAGTCCATTTACTTATTAGGTATTTATATTTATGATAAACTTCCAGTGGATGGCACCAAAGTATTTTTACATAACAAAGTTTATATAGAAGGATTTTTTTATAAAATATGTTAAGACTGTTTTTCTCTAAGTCGCACATGTATGCAGAAATGACAGTGACCCACTAGTTTGACTCACAGGTTACAGTGCTATGACCTCTTTGCTTGGTGATTGCATATCTATATTCCTATCATCTAAAGGGAGATCTATCTGGTGGAGAATCTCTTCGGTTCTGTCTCCATGGAAATACCTTGCAGATCTAACTTTTGACTCTGCTAATCAGAGCCCTGAGGGGAAGAGCAGGGAGCTGCAGAAAGGTCATAGTGGGGCTATCACATCAGTTGAGGAGGTGGTACTAGATGTCTAATTATCCTGGCCATGTGAAATGAGGGCTCTGGGACCCTGAGGTAGTGGAGGGAGGGCATTTAAGTTCAGAGAGAAAAGCAGGAAGGTTATGCACAAAAAAAATGAATAATTCACTCAATAAGTCCTGCACTAGTTAGTGATCAGATCTTTAAGAGTAGGTCTAGATTTGGGGATGTGTCATGAAATCTGTGCAAAAAACATGCAGGCTACACTTATGGCCTTTTTTTTAGTGGGGATTTGCTGATATGGGGAGGAGTGAGTACAGTAAGACTAGGGCAGTGTGACCTCTTGATTCCTCTTTGTTCTGTGCTAGACAGGGCCAGCTGTGATTTTTACACATGGTGACAGATGATGGGCCTCAAGTCACAAAAATAGATTCTTCTTTGTTAGTGCAAACAGTTAATGCACTGGGCTGCTAATCAAAAGTATGATAATTCAAGTATACAAAGAGGCTTCAGACAAAGTCTTGGTGATTTATGTCTAAAAAATTAGTTGAAAAATCTATGATACATGGTTCTGTTGTGATATGCATAAGATTTTCCATGAGTCAGAGTTGACTTAACAGTAAGTGATAAAATGTTCTGAATGAGCTAATGAGAAGGATTTATGCTCCTCTGAAAGAAAAGGTGGGAAGCTGAAGGTGTGTAAATGTGAATGCTAAGTATGAGAGCTACATAGGAGAGATGCCCCAGGATAAGACACTGAGAGGAAAAAGAATGATAGGAAATTTGAAGTTGATTACAAACAGCTGGTTTAGGAATCTGGCTCATGAACGTCTCTTACCTTAATCTTTAGTGAATCTCACTGTACTTACTATATTTTGTTTGAGAGGTTTGAGTGTGAATGTGTGTGTATGTGTGTGTGTGTGAGAGAGAGAAGCAGACAGAGAGATGCGTCGTAGAAAATCCTGGAAGCTTTGACTTTTTCCATGTAATGCTCTTGTTACCTTAAAACTCAGGTTCAAACTCTGCTAGCCTAATGGTAAAATGCTGCACTGCCATCCCAAGTTTCAAGGCCTTAGAAGCCTTCTATTAAAGAGAGAGAGAGAGAGAGAGAGAGAGAAGGAGAGAGAGTGCGCTTGAATTTTAAGGAGACAAGAAACCCTTTCTTAGGAAGTTAGTCAATGTGGAAAACTAGTAGCAGTTCGTATGTTATTTGGGGTTTCATAACCTCCCCTCCCCCCCAAAAAAACCCCCAGTATGTAGAAAAGAGAAACAAAGACTGAGTGGCCATAATCAGGCAATAAATAATAGACTTACAGATGTAATTGAAATTGTTGTTAAATGTCTTGTTCAGTGCTGGTTATCACTTCATCAGTTTGGAAACTTTAGGGCTTTGTCTATCCATATCAGTCCAGATGCTTTATCTTTTCCCATCAGTCTTTAGAAAGGTCATTAAATATTCTAATGCCTATTATTGAACCTATTCTGTAAGTGTCAACCACTCCTTTTGTAATTAAGAAGACATGTTTACAGCAAATCATTAACACAGGGTTAGTTATTGGAAAGCATAATATAGCTAGAAAAAGGCAAAATTGCACTGGTACTTTCAACTACTGACTGGTATTATTTTTTACTTCCAGGATTCTGCAAAATCTTGGTGAAGATTTTTAGGTTCCCACAATGTGAAATTAAGATTTGATTCACCCAATTGTCCTTATGAATTGTTCCTAGAGGTATTATTTTTCTGTTATTTTCTTATAATGTGGAAGTGTTTTAGCATGTTACTGCTCATAATACCTTATATATGTATATGTTTGCCCATCTATCCTCTGCTCTTCTGAATATAGTGCTTGTCTGCCAGATGCTGTACAGATTAAGACAGACTAAGAAGGACTAGTAATTTACTTCAGGCCTTACAAACCCTGTGAACAATAGAGCACGCTTATACTATTAGGTAGAGCCCTGATACTGGAATAATAAAAATAGAGAAAATAGTTAAAAATACCCATTAATAATTACAATGTGGAATGTATAAAGTAGGATTATAGGAAAACTGGACATTGTTGAAGAGAAATGGAACACATAAAGATTGACATATTAGTCATTAGCAAGTTGAGATGAACCGGCACGGGCCACTTTCAATCAGAAAATCACGTGGCTTGGACAAAAAAGTGAAGAAGAATGGTATTGTAATCATAGTAAAAAGGACCATTTGCAAAAATATAAATAAAAAATAAAATGACAAAGACCATTTGTAGATCCATCCTGAAGTGTAGTGTTGTAAGTGACAGGATAGTATCCACATATACAAGGAAGAACAATTAATACTGCTATGATTCAAATATACCCAGGGACAACTAAAGCCAAGAAGGAGGAAGTAGAAGATTTCTACCAACTTTTGCAGTGAAATAGATCAAGCATGAAACCAAATTCATTAATAATAACAGGTGACTGGAATGCAGAAGTTGAGAACAAGGAAGAAGGACCAGTAGTCAGAAACTATGAACTTGCTGACAGAACTTTTGCTGGAGATAGAATGATAGCATTTTGTACTGTCAATAATTTATTCATAGCATATACCTTTAAAAAAACACAAATGGCAACTATTCACATGGACCTCACTTGATGGACTATGAAGGAATAAGATTGATTATATCTGTGGAAAGAACCATTGGAAAAGCTCAGTATCAGCTGTGAAAATCAGGCTAAGTGTTGACTGTGGAAGAGACCATCAATTATGTATGTACAAGTTCAAACTGAAGCTAAAAAAAAAAAAGAAAGAAAACAAATCCAAAAGAACCAAAATATAGCCTTGAGTTTATTCCACTTGAATTTCAAAATAATCTCAAGAACAAGTTTGAGTCATTGAACACTAATGAGCAAAGACCAGATGAACCATGGAACAATATCTAGCATATCATCCATGAAGAACGCAAAAGGTCATTACAAAGAGAGAAGAGGAAGAAAAGACCAAAATAAATGTCAGAAGGGATTCAGAAGGAACTCTCAGTATTTCACTAGAATGACAAGGGGTGAAAATAAATGAAAAAAAAAAGATGAAGTTAAAGATAAAGAAAGATTTCAAAGGGTAGCACACAAAGAAAAAGTAAAGTATTGTAACAAAATGTGCAAAGAGCTGGAGTGAGAAAATCAAAAGTGAAGAACTCACTTGGCATTTCTCAAGCGGAAGGAACTGTACAACAAATTTAAGCCTCAAGTTGAAGTGCTGAAAGACACTACAGGCAAAATCTTGAATGACCCAGGAAGCATCAAAATTGATGAATGGGACTTTGTAAAGATTAAATCTCTGAGCTCATCAAAAACTTTTCCAACACAGTGAAAAGAAAACTTTTCAACTGGGAAACACATTTGGAAATACATTTCAGACAAGGTTCTTACAATAAAAGTTTACAGATTTCTAGTGGGCCTTCAGAAGAAAAAGACCCATAACCCAATTACAAAATTGGCAAAAGACATGGAATGAGTTTTCATAGAGGAACACATTCAGATGGCCAATAGACACATGAAGAAATGCACAAAATAACTGGCAATAAAGATGCAAATCAAAACCACAATGAGATATCCTCTTACTCCAGTAGCAGTGGAAAAATTTAGCAGGGCAGTACATGAAAGATTTTTGAGATGATAGGGAGAAGTGTGAACTCTCAAACACTACTGGTGGAATTGTAAATTTGGAATACAGTTAGGCATTTCCTCAAAAAGTTGAACATAGATACTCCATATAACCCAGTTATTTCACTCCTAGGATTATACCCAAGGAAATGAGAACTGACACAAATGAAGATTTGTACGCCAATGTTTATAGCATGTTATCACCATTGCAAGAACATGGAGACAACCCAGATGGTTAAACACAACTGAATGGATTGAGAAACTGTGGTATGTTCACGGAATGGATTACTGCGTTTCACTCAGGAGCAATGATTTTAAAAAATACTATTTAACTCTGGAGAGAATACAAAGCATTATGCTGAGTGAACTAACTCAGTCTCATAAGGACAAACACTGCATAAGACCATTTTTGTAAAAGTTGAAGGATAACTAGTAAATCATGTTTGGGGGCCCAAGGGAAAAAAGGGTGAGAGCAGAGGGGTGAGGATGGGTACGGGTAAAACCACAGGGTTGTACTGTTTGGTGGGTGGAGGCAGGAGGGTGAAGGAAATGGGAGGATCCTGTGGGAACCTGAAAAGACAGGATAATGATGGGCAAAATCCAATGGTGATTAATTGTATAAGACATAATGCATGAGAATGATTGTATGAACCACAATGTGAATGAAGAATAGTATGAAACACAATATATATGAACTTTGTAAGCAAACCAATATAAAATTTAAAAGAAAAAACAAAACGTTCCAATAATAAAAAGGATCTCCTTAAATCACAATGTCATAAAACTAGAAATTAGCAACAAGAGAGTAAAGCATATGGAATCACCTATGTGCTTAATAATATTTTACTAGAACATGATTGGGTTATAGAAGAAATGAAAAATGAAATAAAATGTCCTCAAAACAAATGAAAATGAAAGTACAACATAGCAAAACCTCTGAGATATAGCTAAGGCATTCCTCAAAGAACAGTTCAGATTAATGCATATGCATGAAAAGGAAAGAAAGAAGCAAAATTATTGACCTAATATCACCTCCATCAAGTAGAAAAAGAACAACAATCCAACCCCACAGCCTATAGAACAACAGAAACAAATTATAAGGACAAGAACCACAATCAAGAAGATAGAAAACGAACAAAACCAACTGAAACCACCAATATGATCAGAAGGGGATTCTTAAAAAAATACTTTGTTGGTGGGATTGTAAGATGGTAAAACTGCTCTGGAAGGCAGTTTGGGCATGTCCTTAAAAAGCTGGACATAGAAATTCCATATGACCTAGCTAGCTATTGCACTTCTTGGAATATACCTTGAGAAAATGAGAACTGAGGAACAGAGACCTGTACACCAAAGTTCATAGCAGCATTCATTATTCACCATAGCAAGAACATGGAAACAGCTCAAATGTCCAACCTCAATGGAATGGATTGAGATATTATGGTACATTCACACAACAGAATACCATGCAGTAGTTAGGAGCAATGATTCTGTAAATTACTACCTAACATGGGAGGGACTGGAAAGCATTATGCTAAGTGAACTAACTCAATCTCTTAAAGACAAATACTATATAGGACCAATATTGTCGAATGTGTATGAGGATGAGTGGTGGCGGTACTTAAATATGAGGTCACACAATTTTATGAGTGGGGGAAGAGATTGGTAAAGGAAAGGGGAGAGGTCCAGTGAGAAAATAAATGTATATGAACTTTATGAATTTTGTGTGTAAACCAGTATAAAATAAAATCTGTTTAAAAGGATCTATAAAAAAGACAAATCATTGGCAAATTTAACAAAAGAAAGAGAAGACACAAATAACATGAGTAAAAAATGATAGAGATGTAAAAAAAAAATTAGAGATGTCATCAGCACAGAACCAAATGCAACTGAATTGATAATATCAGAATATCATGAAAAGATATACTCTAATAAGTTTGAATCTAGAGGAAATGGACAAATTCCTTGAAACACATGCCCTACAGAGATTTACACAGATCACAAAATTATAAATTAAGCAGGTCATAAAAAATTTACTCATAAAAAAATTCCTGGCCTAGATGACTTGATGGCTGAATTGTATCAAATATTGGCAGAAAATCTATCGTCAAGTCTACTTAAATTATTTCAAAAATAGAAAAACACGAAACACCACAAAGACAATCCATGAAGCAAGCATAATCCTAATACCAAAATCAGGCAAGCATTATCACAAAAGAAAATGACAAACTAATATCTCTCATTAGTATAGAAAAAAATATTCAACAAAATTCTGGCCAATAGAATCCAACAGTACATAAAATGACCAAGTGGGATTCATAATAGGTATTCAAGTATACCTGATCATAAGAAAACTAATCAACATAATTAATTATATTAACAAGGCAGAGAACAAAGACCACAATGACTGTTAATTGTTGTAGGGAAGGCCTTTGCAAAATTCAACACCATTCCTTTACAATCTGCTTTCAGGAGACTGGACTTCTTTTTTTTTTTTTTT
>NW_006400051.1:2524843-2548486 GCF_000299155.1 Elephantulus edwardii | reverse complement strand
CTCCTGTCATGACAGAAATACCTAATCACATATCTCTTTTAAACAGTTTTCTCCCTTTTCTGTTTCAGAGCAGCATACATTATTGAACCCATCTTACTCAGTCTCTCCCCAACCCCAAGGACAGTCCCATTCTACAACAGTGGCACCATGCAATATTTGTCCCTTTGTGACTGGGACTTCTTGAAGAGGAGTATAGCATCAGGATTGGAGGAAGACACATTAACAACATGTGTTATGTAGATGACCCAACCTTGCTTGCTGAAACTGAGGAAAGCCTGAAACATTTGCTGCAGAGACTCAAGGACTTTAGTCTGCAATATGGTTTGAAGCTCAATATCAAGAAAGCAAAAACCTCACCACTAGGCCAATTGGCAACACCATAATAGGGAGAGAAGAGATTGAGATTGTTAACAATTTTAGTTTGCTTGGTTCCACAATCGACACTCTTGGCATCAGCAGTCAGGAAATAAAAAAATGAATTAAATTAGGTAAATCTGTGTCAAAGACATCTCCAGAATGCTAAAGAACAATGGTGTCAGTCTAGAGACTAAAGTGCACCTGATTCAGGCCACAATCTTTGCAATTATTTGTTATGCTTCAGAGAGCTGGACAATTACCAAAGATGACAGACGAAGAATTGATGCCTATAAGTTGTGTTGTTGGAGAAGAGTACAGAACATACCATGGACTGTCAATAGAATGAACAGAGTTTTCCTAGAGAGGATGAAACCAAGCTTCTCTTTGGAGTCAAGGATTTTGAAATTCTGTCTCATATACTTTGGACATGTTTCTAGGAAAGACCAGACCTTAGAGAAGGCCATCAAGCTTGGAAGGGTGGAGGGACAGTGCAGGAGAAGTAGACCCTGGATGAGATGAACTGACACAGTAACAGGGGCATTGAGGGCGAGTGTATCAGAAACAGTGATATTGACTCAGAATAGGGCAGTATTTAGAGTTATTGTACATAGGGTTATAAGGTTCAGTAGACTTGATGACACATAACAACAACAACTTCCTGATTAAAACAGTCAGCAAAATATGAATAGAAGAGTATTTGTTCAATAAAATGTTAAATATTTATGTAAAACCAAGAGCTAACAATATGCTAAATGAAAAAAGACCAAAGGCATTCTTCTTGTGAAAAGGACAAAGCTGATGAATGAGACCTTCCAAAAATCAAGTCCATGTGTGCATCAAAAACTTTCTCCAAAAAGGTGAAAAGAAAACCCACAGGCTGGGTAAAAATATTTGATAACGGAATCTCAAACAAGAACCTCATAACAAAAGCTTACAGATTGCTATGGGGTATCCACAAGAAAAAGCTGATAATTCAATCATAAATGGCAAAAGACATGACTTTTCACAGAAGATGACTCTCAGATGGCTAAGAGACACATGAAGAAATGTTAAAATCATTGGCAATCAGAGAGATGCAATTCAAAACCACTTGATGTATAGCTGTGTCCTTCAAAGTGTTCCTGAAACATCTATTAAATAAAGATTGTTCCTTTCTCAATTTGTTCTTTCAGAATAGTTCATCTCTTTCTATGTCTTTAGTCACATCTATGCTGAGATTTTTCCATTCAACCAATGTACTCTGTTCTGTATTGTATTTTTAATTTTTTTAATTTTATTTTATTATTGTTTGTGCATGTACCATCAAATCAGATCTGATTGGTATAGCAGGAGATTGTCCCACTTCCAGCAGAGCATCTGGTGGATTTGAACTGTGCACCTCTGGGATTGCAGTGCAGCTTCTTGTCTTTATTGTATTTTAAAGAAATTTATTAATTGATTTAACACATCATTGTTTTTATTGTTGTTATGTGCTACTGAGTTGCCTGTGACTCATAGACCCTGTGTACAACAGCTCTGAACCCTGTCCTCTCGTGGGCCAGTCTCACTGTTTCCAACACACCTACACCCACTGACTCAGGCACTATATCAATCCGTCTTAACCGGGGTCTTCCTCTCTTGCACTGTCCCTCCACCCTTCCAAACATGATGTCCTTCTCCAAGGTGTGGCCCCTCCTGGTAGCATTTTTGAAACAGAGCTTCAAAATCCTTACCTTCAGAGAGAAATTTGGTTTTACCCTCACCTGGACAGACCTTTACATTCTCTTGGCTGTCCATGGTGTATTCAAGACTCTTCTCCAGCACCACAACTCAAAGGCATCAATTTTTCTTCTGTTACCTTTAGTCATTGTTCAGCTCTCTGAAGTGAAACAAGTAATTGCAAAGACCATGGTCTGGATCAGGCACACCCTAGTCTATGTCTATACCTAGACTGCTATCTTTGGACTTCAGCACTCTGGAGAGGTCCCTGAAAAAATTTCCCCAATTTAATTCATCTTTTGATTTTCTGTCCAAGAGTGTTGATTGTGGACTTGAGCAAGCTGAACTTGTTAACAATATCAATCCAAAAAAAGGTGATCCAACAGAGTGTGGAAATTATTAAAAATATAACAAATACCACAAACAAGCAAAATCTTGCTGAAGATTATCCAAAACCAACTGGAACTGCACATCAACAGAGAATTACCAGAAGTACAGGCTGGGTTTAGAAAAGACTGTGGCATTAAGGAGATCATCATCAGTGTAGAACTGTGCTTCACAGGGTTGCCAGTGGATGATTTTTCAGTAGTAGATTGTCATATCATTCTTCCAAAATTCCTCTACATGGATGCCAGTCTTCTAATATGCTCCACGGATTGTCAGAGGCTTTATGAGATTTGTGGAGAAGGTGGATGCCCTTGGGAGATTTCAGAATGTAAGAGTGGGATTGATCACAGTAATAAAGAAATATAGCCCAGGGAAGTATTTTTAACATTTACTTTTAATTTACTTGACAATCTGTGACAGAAAGATCTCTGGGTGGAAATTACTCTATGTTAGAAAAAGTATGTTGGCCTGAAAGGCCCAGAGAGTTTTTGTTTGTGAGCAGGAAGAAAGGTGTTAGTGTCAGAGGGAACTTGACCTAAAGCAATCTTTTGAGAGAAATCTTGCTAATTTGACCTCATTTATTCTGCTTTTCCATTACTGAAGATCTTATGCATTGTTGGCTTCATGCTGGCTTCATAAAAGGATTGTAAAATTGTTCTTAAAACTAAAGAATGAAATTGCTTTAGAGAGTTCTCATTTGGCCTCCTGCTGGGATGTAAGAAAACTCATTCCTGGAAAGTGGAGAGATAAGATGCTGTTGTTTGAGGTTGAAGGTTCACACAACAGCGCAACTTCAGGCTGTAATGCCTTCCACTGTAAATCTGGGGATACCAGCTTGGGTACTACTGATAAAGCTGGGGGGAAATTACATGTTAAGGGGTGCTCAAAAGGTATACAGTGTCAGATTTTGTACTAATTCCCTGACATGTTTATCTGTGATTTTTCCATTATTAAACTAAAGTACAATTTCCGGAGTGAAATTAACGTGTGTGTGTGTGTGTGTGTGTGGTGTTGTTGTTGTTGTTAGGTGCCATCAAGTTGAGTGAGATTCATAGTGACCCAATAAACAACAGATACAAATCCTGGCTTATCCCATGCCATCCTTATCAACTCTGAAACGCTTGAGCCCATTGTTGCAGTTACTGCATCAATCCATCTTGTAGAAGGTCTACCTCTTTCACTGACCCTTCACCTTTCCAGGCATATTGTCCCTCCTAGCAACATGCCTAAAGTATATCAAATGAAGCTTTGTCATTCTTTCCTCTAAGGAATATTCTGGCTGCACTTTATCCAAGACATATCTATTTATTCTTTTGGCAGTTCATGAGATATTCAATAGTCTTCTTTACCATCACAGCCTAAAGGAATCAATTTTTCTTCTGCCATCCTTATTCATTGTCCAACTCTCAGATACATAAAAAAGTGATGGAATATTGTTAAGTGAGGCTGTTCCTTGGAAAAGGAACATCATGCTTGGAAAGGTGAAGCACTGCCTTAGAAAAGAAAGGCCCTCATCCAGATGGAGTATCACAGTGACTCCAGCAATGGGCTCAAGTCTGTCAGAGATGAGGTGAATGGCACAGGATAGGACAGGGTTCAGATGAGTCAGAGTGGACTTGAAGTCACAAAACAAAGCAATTTGTTAAGAGATATTTTCTTTCGTCCTTTAATATTTTTGACCCTTTACCAAAGACAAATTGCCTGTAAAATAATGGGATTATTTCTGGGCTTTCAATCCTGTTCTATTGTTCTATGTGTCTGCTATTATACTGGTCCTAATCGGCATTGACTCCTGTGACTATACAGGATGCCTTGAGATTGGTAAGTGCGAAATCTCTTACTTGATTTTTCTTCAAAAGTGCTTTGTTTATCCAAGGTCTCATTCCTTTCCACATAAAATTAGTAGTTTATTTTTTCACCTCATTAAATCAGTATTGCATTATATCTATCAATCAATTTGGGCAGTATTTTCAATTTCAGGATGTTAAGTATTTCTATTCATGAGCAAGATAGGACCTTCCATTTATGTTTGTCTTATTTTCTTGCAGGAATGTTTTCTATGTGCAAGTCTTTATTTCTCAGGTTAGGTTTATTCCCAGTGTAAAAACAGTGCAGTTGGTATAAGGACAGTCACATCTATCTTTCACTATATCCACAGAGGGAACCATCCCTATCCACAATATACACAGTATAAAACTGATTCCTCTGCAGTCAGACATGCCCCCATGCTCCCCACATCTATTTCTGCCAATGCTAGCAACATGCATCTCTTCCAGGGCTTTCACACCTCTGCTACTGGGTTGCTAAGCTTTTGTAATGGTTGCATAAAACTCATTGATCTGCTCATGGTTATGAATTTATTAGGAAAGTTAATATGTTAAGATTCAAATTGGAAACAGGATACCCTACTTCAGGCAGGTCAGCTTCTCAAGTGGGCTCACAGCCCTTTTGACTTTTGACCTCTCAACTTCAGGACACAATTACAAATTTCTATCAATGATCTCCATCCATTTGAGTCCTCCAGCAAGCTTGAGGAGAGCTCCTGACTCTGGCTCTGGCTCTGTGAGCTCAACTCTATCTCATGTTAGTCTCTGGTTCTCTACTACCTGTCCTTCACCTCTTGGGGTGTCTCAGCTTGCTTTAGTTACACACAGGAATCTCTCTCGTTCTGAAGAACATTCATTGGATGCTGTGCTTCTTTCTTGTAATGAGATTCCAGTTTTCTGCTACTGAAATCACTCAAGTTTAAACACAACAGAATGAATAGACAGATCAATCCCCTCTTCAGTTGCGTATACACTGTATTCACTGTAGGTCTGTCTCCATGATATCGCTGTCTCAACAAGGATTCCAGGAAGTTCTCTTCTTGCCCATATAATGGGCCATCTGGATATTAGTATAGGTAAACACTGTTTGGCACACTGTTTCGTCACTCTCCTCAGTGGTTGTCTTCCTCTGGCTGACAATTAATTTTGTTATTTATTTTCTCATTTAGTGCTCAGAGTTTCAGAATTATCATCTGTATGTGTTTCACTGGATTTTTCTGACCTCTGTTGCAGAGGAATTGGGTGTATTGGGTCAGGAGAACATGATTTTGATTTCTCCTTTCCCTCTTGATTAAGTTTGAGTTAACTTTTATACAGAACCTAGTGCTTAGATCAAGATTCATGTTATTTTTTCCCATATGTTTGTCAAGTTTTCCACCATTATTTGATGAAGATTATAATTTGAGAAGCTGGATTATCTGTGGAAAAAATGTAACATGAGGATTTGAAGAAGACTCATAAAAAACCTGTATTATACAGATGGTTCAAACTTACTCATTAAAAGTGAAGAGGACTTGAAACATAAGCTTCAGAAGATTAGAGAATACAGCCTTAAATATGGATTACATCTCAACTTAACAAAAACCAAAACTCTTGACCATTGGCAATATGATGATAGATGAAGAAAAGACTGAAATAGTCAACAATTTCATTTTACTTGGATCTACAGTCAACACTCAGAGTAAGAGTTGTTAAGAAGTTAAAAAGATTGGAAAGAACTGCTGTTAAAGACCATTCCAAGGTGCTAAATAGCAATTGTTGTTGTGGTTGTTATGTACCATCGGATCTCCTGCGATTCATAGAGAGCCTGTGCACTACAGTTCTGAATCCTGTCCTATTCTAAGCCAATCTCTAAGTCTCCAGCACATCTGCTCTTATAACCACAGTTACTTTGTCAATGCATTTCACACAAAATCTTCCTCTCCTGCATTGTCCTTCCACCCTTCCAAGCATAATGTTCTTCTATAATGACTAGCCCCTCCTGGCAATATATCCAAAGTATGTGAAATGGGGCTTAAAATTTTTTTGCCTTCAATAAGCAACTTGATTTCAACTTCTCCAGACAAAGTTTTGTTGTCTTGGCTGTTCAATATCCTTCTCCAGCACCACAACTCAAAGGCATCAGTTCTTCTTTTGTCATCCTTAGTCATTGCCCAACTCTCTGATGCATAACAAATAATTGCAAAGACGATGGCCTAGATCAGTTGCACCTTAGTCTCTATACTGACATCTTTACTCTTCAGTACTATGGAGGTGTTCCTGACAACAGATTTACCTAATCTAATGCATTTTTTATTTCCTAACTGCAGGTGTCAAGAATGTTGATTGTGGAACCAAGCAAATTGAAATTGTTAACAATATCACAGTGTCTTTCCATCCAGCGTGGTGTTGTCAATTGGCCCAGTGATGAGAATCTTTGTTTTCTTGATTGAACGTCAATTCATATTGAAGACTACAGTCTTTGACTTTTAGCAGCAAATACTTCAGGTCTTCTTCAGTTTCAGCAAACAAGATTGTGTCATCTGCATAATTCAGATTGTTGATAAGTCTTCCTTCAATCCTGATGTATTCCTCCTCATAAAGAGTAGCCTCTCAAATGATCTATTGTTCATATAGATTGAAAAGATAAGGATGCACTCCTTTGCTGATTTTGAACCATGCAATGTTTTCCTGCTCTGTTCTAACTACTGCTTCCTGGGCCAATTATGAGTTTTTACATAAGCACAGTTAGATGTTCTGGGAGTCCTATTTTTCTCAAGGTTAGACACAATTTTTTAAAAATCTACACAGTCAAATGCCTTTGCATAGTTGTTGAAACACAGACCTTCCTCTGGTACTGTCTGTTTTCAGCCAAGATTCACCTGACATTGGTCCTCTCATAATTTGGCCTCTTCTAAACCCAACTTAAATTCTTGGAAGTTTTCAGTCTACTTACTGTTCCAGTAATTTTTTGAATGATTAGCAGTATTTTGCTTGTGTGTGATAGTAGTGATATTGTCAGATAATTTCTACACTCTATTGAATCACAATGTGTTGGGGGTTTTTTTTTGAATGTGCATAAATATGGATCTCTTCCTGTCAGTTGGTCATATAGCTGTCCTCCAGATTTCTTGATACAACCTGGTAAGCATTTATTTGTTGAAATATGTCAAATGGTATGCCATCAATTCTTGGGGTCTTGTTTTTTGCAAGTTCCTTCATAAATTCTTGGGACCTTGTTATTTGCACGTTCCTCCAGAGCCACTTGAAATTCCTCTTTAATCATGATTACCTCTTGTTGATATATTATTTCATAAATTCTTCTATGTCAGCCAATTCAGTTTGGTACAGTGAGTGTGTACTCATTCTATCTTCTTTCAATTCTTCTTCTATCATTTAATATTCTGCCCATATAATCCTTAAGAATTGAAATTCAAAGCTTACATTTATTCTTCAGTCCTTCATCAGCTTAAGAAATAGCGAGCCAGTTCATTTCTTTTCATTTTCAGACTCTGGCTTCTTGCAGATTTCATTATGATACTTTCCTTTATTTTCCCTAGCTGCCCCTTGAAATCCACTGTTCAGCTCCTTAACTTCCTGATTTATTCCCTTTGATTTGGCTTCTTGGCATTCTTGTGCAATTATCAGAGGCTCTTCTGATATCCACTTCAGTCTTTTCCTCCTCTTCTGTCTTTATAATGACCTTTTGAACTCTTACTTGATGATATTCTTTATAATCCTCTCACAGCTCATCTGGTCTTCGTTCATTTGTGTTCACAAGGCTTCAGACCTGTTCCTGAGATGGTTTTTAAATTCAGGTGGGAAAGACTCGAGGTAAAATTTTGGTTTTTGTGGATGTGATTTAATTTTTTTAAGACTAAGAGCAACCATATCAATCTGGAAACTAAGATGCACATGATCCGAGTCATAGTCTTTGCAATTACTCACTATGCATCAGAAAGTTCAACAATTGCTAGGGATGATAGAAGGAGAATTGATGCCTTTGAACTGTGGTGCTAAGCAAGAGTATTGCATATACCATGGACCACTAGGGAAACAAACAGGTTCATGCTGGAGAAGGTAAAACCAGGCTGCCTCTTGGAAGCAAGGATGCTGAAGCTCCATCTGACATACTTTGGGCATGTTGCAAGGAGGGATCAATCCTTAGAGAGGAACATCATGCTTGGGAGGATTGAGGGATAGCACACGAGAGGAAGACCCTCAATGAGATGGATTGACTCAGTGCTGGGGTGATGGGGATAGGCACATCAGAGACAATAAGGTGGCTTAGGACGCAGCAGGGTTCAGAGCTGTTATACATGGGTCACTATGAGTTGCAAGTGACTCGACAACACATAAAAACAATCAACAAAAAGGTGCACTTGATTCAAGCCATGCTTTCTTCAGTTACTTCTCATTAATACTTTGAGCATGTCATTGAAGGGAACAGTCCTTGGAAAAGGACACCATTCTGGAAAAGATGGAAAACCAGAGAAAGAAAGGAAGATCCCCAACAAGATAGATTGCCACTATGACTATAATAATGGCTTCAGGTGTATCAGAGAACATGCAGATAATGCAGGATAGGGTAAAGTTCCGATCTGGTGTTCATGGGGTCATTATGAATGAATCATTGGCAACTCTATGGCACATAACAAGAATATCAGCATCTCTTTTCCAGTGATTTGTCTTTACATCTTTATAAAAAAAATCACATTGTCATATTTTTGAAGGTCTATTTTTAAATTCTCTATTATGTTTCTCTTGCATATATATCTTCTCCTTCACCAATACCACATTGCCTGATTATTGAGACTCTAAGACAAAATTCATTGCCCTAAGTTGGTTCTGACTCAGAGTGGTCATCTATTGGGTTTTTGGACTGTAACTCTCAACTACATGAGACTGCCTATTTTACTTCCATGGAGTCCCTGGTGGATTTGAACTACCAAAAATGCACTGCCTTTAAGTTAGCAGTGTACCTTGCTATGGACTATGACATAAATGGGAAATTTAAAGTAATCTTAATACAAAGTAGCTTGGATTCTGAAGCTTTATTCTTTTAAATATTGTTTTGACTAGTCTACGGTCTAGGGAGCTCTTGTTACATAGTGATAAGAAGCTGTGCTGTCCCAAAGGTCCCCGTGCAGTTTGAATCCATCTGTTGCTTTGTGGGAGACAGACGGACAATCTCCTGTGCAATTAACTGCCTCTGAAAACTCATTGGTGAGTCAACTATGGATTAGTTCTGACTTGACCGCACACAACAAAAATTCCACTGTCTTTGCATTTTTTCCTAATGTAAATTTTAGAATTAACATGTTTGTATCTAAAATAATTCAATTGAACATGTAAAAAGAATTGCCTTAAATATATAGATTGTATGGGAAAAATTAGTGATTATGTTGAGTTTTCCATCCTATAAACATGATCTATCTTTTCATTATCTATGTAATTTTTAATTTTTTCAGCTTCTTTTAATTATTTTTAGTGTACAAATCCTATTAGGTATAAATTTTTTAGAAAAAATTTAAATGATATTTTAAAATTTATATATATATACTTTATTATATAAACTGATTTACTAGCCATAAATGTCTTTTATTTCTCTTCTTTTTACTCTCCATTACTTTCTTGTTTTTTCTTTGAAGATAATGATAGTCAAGTTTTCTTCAATTATGAACAAATTTTTTTATTTCCATCTGTATTTTTATTTTCTCTACCTTACTTAATGTTGTTCTACTGCCTTGTATACTGCTGAATCAGAGTTTATTTTTACTTTTAGGGTATAAACATTCCATATGTCCCCAGTATGTATGATTTCAGATATCAATTGTTTGTACATACTTTTTGTTAGACTAGAGATTATTTTATACTTTTAGTACATTAAGATAGCTTGAAGCCGCTGCTGCCTTCAACCCAAGGCCAAGTGTGGCTTCCCTGGCTCCTGGAGGCAGAGTCGCCTTTCTCCAGAGACCTCCACAACACAACACAGCTCCCTGGTTTAACAAGCGTAGAAGGAGGAGTGGCATCCACTTCCATAATAGCTTGCCTCCGGAAACCCTATGAACCTGGAGAGAGGATGAAAGGCACCCAAGCGTCAAGGACTCTCCTTCATAGGGTCGCTATGAGTCGCCTGCGACTCGACGGCACTTAACAACAACAACACATTAGGATAATTTTTTGTGTCAATAGATATTGAACTGGGAAAAGTACATTTTATGCATGTTGTTGTTATTGTTTGTACCATCAAGTCGCCTGCGACCCTATGCACAACAGCCCTAAACCCTGCCAATGTATTTTCTCTGACACACCTACCCCCATTACCCTAGCCACTGAATCAATCTATCTCATCGAGGGTTTTCCTCTCTTGTGCTGGCCCTCCACACTCCCAAATATGATGTACCCTCTCCAAGGACTGATACCTCCCTGCAACATGTCCAAAGTATGTCAGATGAAGTTCCAGAATCCTTGCTTCCAAGGAACAGCCTGCTCTCACCCTATATTGATAGAATTATTCCCCCCCCTTTAGATTGTTAATATGGTGAATTTTGAATATTGAATCACCTTGGTTTTTTTTAATAAATCCTACTTTTTAGCAGCATATTATTGTTTTAATATAATGCTGGATTACATTTGCTAATTTTTTGGTGAGAATATTTTATCTATACTTAATAAGCTTATAAGTTTATTGGTATATTTCTTACGTGATCTTTGGTTTGCACTGAGAAAAATCTGCTACCAAGGACTATTCTAAACTGCTAAAGAGCAGTGATGTAAATTTTAAGACTAAAGTGCTCCTTATCCAAAACCACAGTATTTTCATTTTTCCCCCCTATGACTCTGAAAAATGACAATGAATAAGGATGACAGAAGAAGAATTGATGCCTGTGAATAGTGATACTGGAGACAATGGAGTGTCAAAAAAAAAATAAACAATTTTATCTTGGAAGAAATGCCATCAGAGTGCTCCTTAGATGCATGGATGATGAAATTTCATCACACTTACTTTAGACGTTTTTTCAGGAGTCCTTGGGAAAAAGGTCATGTTGAGAAAAGTTGAGGGCCAGGAAAAGAAAACCAGCTTTTCAACAAGATAGACTGAAAGAGTGTCTGTAACAGTGGGCTTGGATCATGAGGATGGTGTGGATAGTGCAAAGCTCTGGTTTGTTATTCATGAGGTCATTATGATTAGTAATCCACTTGATAACATCGAGTAAGGAAAGGAACAGCTTTTGGGTTTGAAATCAGGATAATAACAAGCCCTTAAAAAGGAATTAATCTGTCCAACCACAATTGCAGAGACTGAGAAATTGTAGTACATTCACATGATGGGATACTACACAGTACTAAAAGCAATGATTTCTAAAATTACTACAGAACTTGGGAGAGACTGCAGAACATTGCACTGAGTGAACTAAGTCAGTCTCATAAGGATAAATACTGCATAGAACCATTACTGTAAAAACAGAAGGATAACTAGTAACGCGTATGGAAATCCAAGAGGGGAAAGGATTGAAACAGAGCAGCGAGGATGGGCAGGGTGTGTGTGTGTGTGTGTGTGTGTGTGTGTGTGTGTGTGTTTGTGTAAATCATAGGGAGTCATATTTTAGTGGGTAAAAAGAGGGGGGTATAAAGGAAATGGAAAGATACCGAGTGGATCTGTAAAGAAAGAGTAATGATGGGCATGGTTTAATGGTGATTGATTTTATAACACATAATGAATGAGAATGATTGTATGAAACACAATGTGAATGAAGGATAGTGTGAAACACAATGTATATGAACTTTGTATGCAAACCAATGTAGAATTTTAAAAAATAAAGAAAATTTTTTAAAAAAGAAATTAATCTCTTTCTGGAAGAAAACATGCTCAATTGTGAGATTTCTTAAAAGAGTAAATGGAATTTTCAATGAAACCAGTTGGGTCAAAAAATTTTGTTTTACAAAGTTTATCGAGTCTGAATTAAACTAGCCTTGTGGCCAGGAAATATGCTACCATCCCAAAGGCACGAGTTTAAAATTCACTTGCTACTCCATGTGAGAAAGATGGGCAATCTCCTCTCATGCGATTTATGGCTCAGAAAACCTGCTGGAGCTGGTTCCAACTTGATGGCAGATAATAACATACAAAGTAGTTAGGAAACTGTTTTAATAATCAACTACATATTTGATAAACATTTTCCTTTCTTTTTTAAAAATAATTGGTCTATTTCCTTTAAGCTGTCAATTCATGAGTGCAGAACTCTTCATGATACAATCTTGTTATGTTTTAAATATATGTGGAGTTTACATCTTGCTTTTCAAACATGGTATTGATGACTTGTGTTTTCTTTCTCTTTTTCTTATTTTGTGTTACTAGAAGTTTGTACCTTAAAAAAGTCTAGTCAAATAATTAACATTTATACATCTTCTATGGATAAAGACGTATTAGATCCTTTTTTCTAGTTTTTAATTGGATTGTGATGCTACTGTAAAGGATATTGCTTTTAAATTTCAAATAATTTGTTACCAGTGTATATAAATACAAATACTTTTTAAAAATAAAAAGGCTATATATTTTTATCTTACAAGAAAGACATTCAGTATTTATTAATATATTAATATATATAAATATATGATGTTGACATTTACTTTTAATCAAGAATAACAGTTGGATTTTGTAAAAATTTTTTCTCTGTCTTGTGTCATGTGGGATTTTTTTCTTTTTTAATTTTATTTTTTTGGTTAGTATTCTACAATAATACAGTACCCTGATTGATTCTGAAAGTTAAACCAACTTTTCATTCCTGGATAAAGCATTGATTATAATGTATTTTTATATGTTGATTTATTGTATTTACTTAAATATTGTTTAGAATTTTAAGAATCTGTATTTGTGCTTAACAATGGCTTGAAATTTGTTTTCATTGTGATATTTGTTTTCATTGTGATATTTTGTTATCTGCATAAATCTGTCCTTATAGAGTGGATTGAAAATACTCCCATCTTTTCAATTCTCCTCAAGGCTTTATAGAATTTATATCTTCATAAATTGATAAATATTCCTTAAACACTTGAAAGAATTTATCACTGAAGACAACCTTGATGAGTGCTGGTACTTTGAATATTTGAAACAATTTGGACATTTCATGTAATTTATAAAAATATACTGGCATAAGATGCTCATAATGGTATATAAAAATTCCTTTGCTATCTCTAGAGCTTGCAATGGCATTATTTCTGTCATATTTTATTGGTTATTTGCTGCTTACTTTATTTTTTCTTTGATGATATGGCTATAATATTATCAGTTTTCTGATATAAAAAAACAACTTCTGCCTTAATAGACTTTCTCTATTTTTACATTTTAGCTTCATTAATTTTGACTCTGAATTCTATTATTGTTATCTTCTGCTTACTTTAGGATTAATTTGTTCTTATTTTTCTGACTTCTAAAAGTGGAAGATATTTCTTAAACAGGCACTTCATGTTATAAAATTTTCTTTAAGTACTGGTTTAAATTAAAGAACCTTGATGATGAACTGGCTAAATACTTCACTAAAAGCTTAGTTATCTGAACTCAGGAGTGGGTCTATTAATAAAAGAACTAGAGATAAACTCTTGTAAAAATTTTAGTACAAGAAAACCTGTAGGGCAGTTTTGCACATATATTGAGTTGCTATGAGTTATGTACACAGAGAGCTCTTGTGGCCTAGTGGTGAGAAGCTGTGTTGCAATCCTTAAGGCATGTGGTTTGAAAACACCAGCTGCTCCTTAAAGGAGTGATGGGCAGTCACTCAGCATAGTGATAGCTTGACTGCAACTGAGATCAGAGTCCAGGCAGCATTGAACAGTAGTTTCCTCCAAGCCTCCCACCAGGGAGGACAGTGCCTGAACTTCGAAACCATTCTGTTTTTTGGTTTCAGAATTAAGCTTACCCATTGTTATGTTGGCAACACTTATGTATAAGGAAAATTTAGCCTCATTGCGATAGGAATCTTTTTTTTTTATTATTATTGGCTTAAACGAAATAAAAATGGTAGAAAGACCAAGAAAAGGGCCTTTTTACAGTGCTAAGCTATGAGAAAACCTCTGCCAGAGCATTACTCTTTTTCAGAATTTATTTCCTCATGTCCCTGTTTTCTTTCCGTGTCCGGTTAACAATAGGAGTGGCCTGTGTTTAGAAAAGGACACCATGTTTAGAAAGGTAGAGGATCAGAGAAAGAGAGATTCATCAAGATGAATCAACAGAGTTACTGCACTCTGCTCAAGTATGTAGGGAAGGTAAGGATGACACAGGACAGGTTCATGACGTTGCCTATCAGTCCAGTGGTAATTTTTCCCCCCTTGATGTTGAGATGCAAACTTGAATTGAAGGTTATGGTCTTTATCTTCTGTAGGAAGACCCGCAAGTCCTCTTCAATTTCCACAAGCAAGGTGATGTCATCTGCATAAGGCAGTTGATTGTTGAGTCATCTGACTTTGATGCCACCACATCTTTTTTCATGAAGTTCCACTTCTTGAATGATTTATTCTGCACACCAATTGAATAGAACCTATGCAGTGTTCCCTTGGTCTGTTAAGACAACAATTTCTTGATCTAGGGATAGGTTTGCATAAGTGCGATCAAGTGTTCTGAGATTCCCATGCTTCTCAATATTAGCCATAATTTTTTATGATTCACAGAGTCAAATTCCTTTTTCTGATCTAAGGGTGGATAAGATAGTGGTTTGCATAGTTATTATTCATCAAGACTAATCAAGTTTCTTTTCTTGGACTTGTTCCCCCCCCCCCATCTTTTATTCTAGGTGTGGATAGGCCAGTAGGTTTACCTTAAATGGCTGCTGGTAGACTTAAACACCTTAGACTTAGCATCAGCTTGTACAAAATAAATGCTTTATTGTTTTCCAATTGACTGAGATGTCCAACAAAACTATAATTCTACATCTCATGGGAGAGACTGGAGAATATTATACTGTGTGAACTAACTCAGTACAAACACTGCACAAGACCATTATTGGAAAAGTAGAAAGAAGAATAGCTAGTAAAATGTGTACAAAGGTCCAAGATGGAGAAGAGGTGGGAGCCGAGGAGTGAGGATGGGTGGGGAAAAGTCACGGTGTCACACAAGATGGTGAGTGGAGTTATGGGGCAGAAGGAAATGGGAAAGATCCAGAAGGGACCTGAAAAGGTGGAGTAATGGTAGACATAGTTCAATGGTAATTTATTTTATAAACATGATGTATGTGAATGATGGTATGAAGCACAATGCATATGAATTTTGTAGCCAAGTCAGTGTTGTTGTTGTGTACCATAGGGTCAGGAGAGAGCTAATCCTCCAGCAGTTTTGCAGAGACAGTTAATCACAAGGGAGGAGATTGCCCATCCTTCTCCTGTGGAGCACCTGGTGGCCTCGAACTGTGTGCCTTAGGGATTGCAGAATGGCTTCTTGTCACTAGGACAGCAGAACTCCCTATGTAAATCAATAACAGTACCAAACTATAGTTCCATACCCTCAGATACTACAAACCAATCCTAAGAAGTGTGTGGTTAATTTTAGGAGTATCGATACACGTACTCCGACTTATGTTTTCACCTTCATAAGGTACAGTTAAAAAGTTTGCATCCCTGGCATACACGTTTCCTAATTTTGAACCATGTATGTGTGCCTGATCCAGGCTATGGTCTTTGCAATTACTAGCTATGCATTAGAGAGCTGGACAATGACTAAGGATGATAGAAGAATTGATGCCTTTGAGTTGTGGTGCTGGAGAAGAGTATTGAATATACCATGAACTGCTAAGAGAACAAGCAGGTCTTTCTTGGAGAGGGTGAAACTAGACTGATTCTTAGAGGTATGAAGCTCTGTCTCACAAACCTTGCACATATTCTTAGGAGGGATCATTCCTTAGAGAGGGACATTGTGCTTGGAAGGGTGGAGAGACAGCATAAGAGAAGAAGAACCTGGATAAGATTGATTAACTCTGTGACTGAGGTAATGAAGGTAGGTGTGAGAAATGATGATATTGGGTCAAGATAGATTTCAGAGCTGTTGCGTACAGGGTCACTATAAGTTGTAGGTGACTCAGTGGCACATAACAGCAAGGTGCATGTTACACACACACACATTTTGCTGCATAATTGTTGTTATGCACCGTTGAGTCAGAACCACTCATAGCTGCTCCTCCAGCTGTTTTCCAGTATGAAGTGAGCCACATGAGAGAAGAGTGCCGTCTTTCTCTCACAGAACAGTTGGTGGAATAGAACTTCATGCCTTTTGATTAGCAGTATACCTCTTACAACTAATCCACATAAGTTTCCTGTTTCTGCATAAATATTTATGCCAACACATATACACATATGTCCATACCTGTACACTTACATGCATTCATATATAGATATGTAAATAAAAACTTTATTTTTTTCATTGTAGCACAGTCATATATATCAGAACATTTACCAAAAATGTTTTAGGGTTTTATTTAACTTATGTACCTGCTAGTTACATCATGTTCTTTGGTCTTTCTGTGCACACTTTCACCCATGTTTAGAGTTACAAGAACTGGCTAGATCATGTATAAATTCTGTTCATAAGACTATCTTTAAGTTAAATTTGTATGTAAGTTGGAACAAATATGGTTCACATCTAATGCCATTCAAATCTTTATCTTAACATATAGATTGCATAGTGTTCTAAACACAACAAAGTAATGATTTCATATACACTAAAACATTTCTAACACAGTAATGAAGAAATAATATTTTAATGGACATTACAAGGTCAAATGCATTTGTTGTTCTGAACCTGTCTGATCTATGTAGAGTTGCTATGACGGGGACCACACAGTGTGTGGCTTTATACAAATTCTCACAGTGAGGAGGCTAAAAGCTCAAATCCAGGTTGCTGGCTCAGGGGAAGACTTTCTGTCCCTGGTTGTGGCAGAAGGTTCTTACCTCCTTCCAGTATCTGTACTCATGGCATTCCTTGCAGGTCTCCATGTGTCCTGGTTTACCCTGTGGCCCTTCATCCACAGATGTCATCTCAGCATCTTTCTCTTTCTTCTCCTCTGTGACTATCACATTTTGCTAGACCAAAATGTGTTTTTAGAGCTTTCTCCTTGTATCTGGAGTTTCTGAAGACCTTGAAAACTACTTCTCCTCCTAAGTTCTCTGAGGAAACTGACCAGCAGCACCTTTATTTACTCAGGTTCCACTGCCAAGCATATCGTGTTTTTTTCTTAGAGGCCTTTGCCTTATCCTTTGTTCTCTATAAATGGATAAAAAAATTTTCCCTCAGGTATATTTTTGATGATGATAGAAGGCAAAAAGTAAGAATATAGAAATAGTGTGTTAAAAGTAAATGTGAAGTCAGCCCCAGATAAACATGAGAAGACAGAACAAGTGATCCTGGAAGGTTCCCTGTTTAGCTTACAGGAAGTCTGTAATCACAGGTTCTGGGTGAGTCCTTGGTGCACTCTAGGATGGATTATAGTGTGGGCTCAAGAGTCTAGGGATCTCCCGATAGTTGAGTGATCAGGGACAGGTCACTGTGTGGGGTCAGGTTTCCCTCATGTGAAATGGAGAGTAAAGGCTCCTCTTGTTTCATTCCAGGGAGAAAAATGATCTCAAAGATGGGAATGGTCTTTCTTCTTACCCTCTAACTTCAGAGCCCATCTCAACCTGGACAGGGCAATAGGAAACAACAATGAACAGGACTTTCTGCTCCATAGATAGAGTCACTACTAAGGATCCTGGTGTTCCCCGTCCATTAGAAATGCATGGTCACTTGGGGTCACTCAAAGCTATTGCCATAAAGTCAATTCTAACTCCTGGAGACCCTCTCCAATTCCAGATCTGTGTATCTTTATGGGAAAAGACTTCAGCCCACCTATTTCCTGATGAGTGCCTGGTGCATTGAACCATCTGACTTCATGTTTAGCAGCCTGACACATTACATGCTAATCCACAATGTATCTTTACTTGGGGTACAACATAAACATTTCAAAAGCTCTGTCCATGTGTCCTCTACATAGTCTATGGGAAAAATAAAATGATTGAACTGCTAGGCTTCTGCATGGTAGCAGAGACAAAGCCAGGGTCCTAGAAGGCAATGCCTACTTGGGTTGGCAGCATTGGATATAGGTAGCCACCTGGTATTCTTGTGTTCAAATATTTGAATGCAGTAGGAGCCCCAGGAATACCCTGGATACCAGGTGGGTGGAGGAGACCCCATAGGCAACCACTGGGCAGGCCTTTGGCCCTCTCACCTCCTCAGCTCCTGAAACCTGAGCCTTCTACTGCTGCTGCCTACTGCCTTTCCCTTTGACATTCTGGCTTCTTGATCTCCTCTTTGCCCCAACTATGCATTCACTGAACTTTGTTTCCTTGCACGCTCTCTCACACCCCCTCTTCTTGTGGTCTGCCCCTTTTCCTCCCTTCCTACACCTTCCACCCTTCCTAGGACTAGGTGGCCTCCTCCCCCTCCCCACTTCTTCATCCTCCACACCACTGAGCCTTCCACTTGCTTGATTCTTATGCACAGCACCATTCCATTTGTATCACTGCCTTTCCATTCACCACAGAGATACTGTCATCTCAACCCTTTGAATCTACATCTTGGAGTTCTCAAGACTTCACTGTTGTGTTAATTACTCATAATCTTCCAGCCTCATTGATTCATCCTGGAGTCAGGCACTCAGGTAGACACTTTGACACTGATGTAAGGACAACCTTGAGCACATTAGTCAAATCGTATAAACAATCCATATGTCCATTAACAAATAAATGGGAAGCAAAATGTCATAAATCCAATACAACAAAATTATATTAAGTCATAGAAGGGAATGATATAATGACACATGGGATACTTTGGATGTGTCTGAAAACGAAAAAAAAAATTACCCTTGTATTGCACAGTTCCATTTTAATGGAAAATCCAGAGCAGATAAATCCATTAACATGCCATGGGCAAGGAGAGAGGGTATTGGGAAGTGACTACTTCCTGATTGTAAGGTTTATGTTTGGGCTGAGGACAAACAGACATTGGGAGAGAACAGTTTAAAAGCAATATATGATAGGGTATTATGGGTATCACAAGAGTCCAGAATTAAGATTGCATAGTGGAGTATACTTAGGGTGGGGGGTATGGCAGGATTGTAAACCAATGAAAGAATTTTTCCTTTTACTTTTCAAAGAGAGAAGCGAACTGGGGGTGGGAGGAAGTGTGGGCAGTGCAACAATGAATGAATGAAAATCCAAAATCTCTGTAAATGTTCATTAAAATTAATAAAATAAAATTAAAAAACCCAGACATTGGTAATGATTAAATAGTACTAAGAAAACTTATAAAACTTTTGAAGGTACCTTTCACAATTATTAAAGTACAAGTCTTTATTCCGAGTCAAAACTTAAAAGAAAAATGAATAAATTCAAGAATAAATATTGAGTAAAAGTAAAATAGTAAAGAGATCCCCTGTTAAGGAAGTGGCGTGAAGGGTCTGGGCCAGGGCAGATGCAGTCTGTGGCCTTCGGAGTTGGCCTGGCACATGCCTCTGGAGCATGCTCCCCAGGAGAGGCACACGCTGTAACTGGAGGTCAGTGTTTAAATAGTGTGAGACAGAAAGACAGCCCTGGATGTCCACCTGGAGAGAATCTCCATATTGGATGCTCACTCCAGTAGAGGACATTCAGGATAGTAGGAACTGTCCTGAGGCCCATAAGTGCCTTTCTAGCTGGACACAGAGTAAGGTTCTAGTAAGACACCCCAGCATGTTGGAAGGGAGATGTGAGATGAGAACCTGAAAAGAATGAAGATGGTTAATCATCCTGTGAATCTGGAAGAGGATCCCTAGTTGAATCTCTCTGTCAGGGTTGCTGATGGTCTGGAGTGAGTTCCCCAGGAGACTCTCAGTGTGAATCTGCATTGTGTTCCAGACATGACCTTCCACATAAACCCAGAAAGGGTTCAAATGGTGAATGACCATGTGGATCTGGGTGAGGAGGCCAGTGTAAATCTCTTATGTCTAATCTCCATGTGTGGGACGTTTCAGAGCCAATCATGAATGTGGCCCTGAAGCATGTTTCTGAGTGGATCCTTTTTGTGAATCTGGACACAATTATGGTGTGAACTGTGTGGATATGAAGGAGAACTCCTTGGTGAATATCAATGTGTAACTGGAGTGGGTTGCAGACAGGACCCTGCATGTGGTTCTGGAGTTAATTCTAGAGGAGATGCAGTGTGTGACAAGAGGGTGTTACAGAATTAACATTGTGTGTGAACCTGAAGAGAGAGTTGACACTGAAGCACCGTGTTTATCTGAAGGGAAATCCCTTGGTGACAACAATGATTTAAATGGCAAATGGCTTGTTACTCATAGTGACCCTATGTCTAATGGCTCTGAAGCCCACCCTGTCCTGAGCCAGTCTCACTGACTCTGATACACCTACTCCATTGCCCCAATTACTGTATCAATCCATGTCATCCAGGATCTTCCTCTGGTGCACTGTCCCTCCAACCTTCTGAGCATGATGTCCTTCTCTAAGGATCATTCCCTCCTGGCCAAATGCCCAAAGTATCTGAGATGGAGCTTCAAAATTCTAGCCTCCGAGGAGCAACTTGGTCTCACCCTTTCCAAGACAGACCTATTTATTTTCTTGGTGGACCATGGTATGTTCAAGAGTCTTCTCCAGTGTCACAACTCAAAGGTGTCAATTTTTATCTTATTTTGGTCATTATTCAGCTATCTTATGCATAGCAAGTAATTACAAAGACTAGAACAGGTACACCTTAGTCTCTACACTAACATCACTACTTTTCAGTACTTGGGAAAGATCCCTGACAGCAGATTTACCTAATGCATTTTACCTTTTTATTTTCTGACCGCTGTTGCCAAAAGTATTGATTGTGAAGCTGAGCAAGTTGTAACCATTAACAATCTCAGTCTCTTCTCCATCATGATGCTGCCAATCATCCCAGTGGTGAAAATCTTTGTCTTCTTAATGTTGAGCTTCAATCCATATTGAAGACCACAGTCCTTGACTTTCTTCAGGAAGCACTTCAGGTCCTCCTCAGTTTCACCAATCAAATTTGTGTCATCTGCATAATGTAGGTTGTTAGTAAGTCAATACATCTTTTTAGGAATCTTCCTCTTTTTCTCCAATCCTCCATCTTTTCCAGAATAATATCCTTTTCCAAGGACTGACTCCTCCTGAATCAGACACAAATTAAGTCGGACAAAATTTCATTATTCTTGTCTCTAAGGAGCAGAGGATCAAGGACTGCAGCCTTCAATATGGATTGGGGCTCAATATAAGAAGACAAAGATTCTCACCATTGGACCAATTTGGCAGCATGAGGATGGGTGGTGAAGAGATTGAGATTGTTTACAACTTTAGTTTGTTTGGTTCCACAGTCAACACTCATGGCACAAGTAGCCAGGAAATTAAAAGATGTATTGCTATGGGAAAGTCTGCTGTTAGGGACCTCTCCAAAGTACTGAAGAGCAATGGTGTCACTCTTGGAGACTAAGGGATGTCTGATACAGACCATGGTCTTTGCAATCACTTGTTATGCATCAGAGAGTTGAACAATGACTAGGGAGGATAGAGAGAGAATTGATGCCTTTGAGCTATGGTGCTGGAGAAGAGTATTGAGTGTACCATGGACTGCTAAGAAAACAAACAGATTCATCCTGGAGAGAGTTAGACCAGGCTGCTCCTTGGAGGCAAGGATTCTGAGGCTTCTTCTGACATACTTTGGACATGTTGTAAGTAGGGACCGGTCCTTGTAGAGGGATATCACGCTTGGGAGGGTGGAGGGACAGCCCAGAGAGGAAGGCCCTCTATGAGGTGGATTGATTCAGTGACTGGGTGTGACAAAGACAGTGCAATTGGCACAAGATACAGCAAGATTTAGGGCAGTTGTACATAGGGTCACTTTGAGTAGCAGGCGATTCAACAGCACATAACAACAATAACAAGAAGGACAAACTTGGGCACATTTCCTCTGAGATAGACTTTTTTATTCTTCCGGCTTTCCATGAGACATTCTACTCTACCACCGCAGTGTAAAAGCATTGATTTTTCTTTTGTCATCCTTAATCGTTATCTACACATTAAATGGAAGTAATTAAATTAGGAATTAATTCAAAAGACCATGGCTTGTATCATCTGCATCTTAGCCTTTAAGCTGATGTTCTTACTCTTTAGCACTTTGGAGAGGTCCTTGATGGAAGATTTCCCCAATGCTCTCTGTCTTTTGATTTCTTATCTGCTGTTACCATGAGTGATGACTGCGGCTCCAAGTAAATTTAATTCATTGACAACTTCAATCTTTTCTCCATCTATCATGATGCTGCCTATTGGTCCAGTGGTAAGGATTTTTGTTTCCTTGAGGGTAAGATAGAATTTATGTTGCAGCATGTGCCATTTTCATAATGCAAGTTGTTGATGAGTTTTCTTCTAATCTTGATGGCACATTCTTCTTCACGTAGTATAGCTTCTTAAATTATTTGCTCAGCATACAGGTTGACTAGGTGTGGTGAAGGATACAATCCTGATATTCCTGTCTTGATTTTAAATCATGCAGTGTGTTCCCTTGCTCTGTTTGGACCACAACTTTTTGTTCTAGTTATAAGTTTTGCATGAGCACAATTAAGTGTTCTAGGATTTCCATTCTCGTCAATGTTATCCACAATTTATTTCGATCCACAAAGTCAAACGCCTTTCAGAGTCAATAAAACACACAAATAAACATCTTTCTGATTTTCTCTACTGTCAGGCAAAATCCATCTGACATCAGCAATGATATCTCTCATTTCATGGCCTAGTTGTTACATAGTTAAACGTATTTACATACCCAGTGGCTTTTACTTGTAGTCTTTCTACATATAATACAGAATGTTTTGAGTAACATGACCTTTAACACAAAAGTACCTTTGACATAATTTTGCAACAGATGACTACAATAATAGAAACTTAACGTTTTATAATCTCAAGTCATTGCTTATAGTTGACCCTCTACGGAGTTTCCAGAGTCTATAAAGTGCACAGGAGGAGACTGTCCATCTTTCTCTCACCTTATAATAATTTGAAACTAACATTTATAATACTCCAGGCAAAATTATATTAACTAAGCATCAGTAGTGGTTTTCTTTTTTTTTTCTTTTTTTTATTGGGAAAAACATATTGGGGGTACAAGGAGGTGAGGGTTGGGGGCAGAAAGGTGAGGATGGGCCAGGATGCAGTTGCAGAGCTGCACAGTTTGGTCGGTGGGGGGAGCAGGTGAAGGAAATGATGAGGGTCCAGAGGGGACCAGATACTACAGAGGAATGACAAGAATTTTCCAATGGTAATTAAACCACCTGTCTTATTGATTTGGGAATTGGATGCCGACTCTCTGGCTTCTTCATGCTGA
>NW_006400051.1:2520597-2522573 GCF_000299155.1 Elephantulus edwardii | reverse complement strand
ATAGGTAATCATCTTCTTTGGCCTGTCCAATGCATAGGTAATCGTCTTCTTTGACCTGTCCAATGCATAGGTAATCTTCTTCTTTGGCCTGTCCAATGCATAGGTAATCTTCTTCTTTGGCCTGTCCAATGCATAGGTAATCATCTTCTTTGGCCTGTCCAAGGAGACCCAAACCTGCAGATGGCGGTCATGCATTCCGACCCCCACCTCCTACGCAGGTGGCCAGTGGGGCGCGCCCCCCCAGCACAGGAGGCCTGCAGGAGGTGCGCAGCCCCCCCAGCACGGGTGGTCATTGGGGGCACGCCCCCCCACCCCGCCACACAGGCGCTTGGCTGGTGTGCGGCCCCTCTTGTGCGGGTGGCTGGCAGGCGCCCGCTTCCCCCACTGCCACCATCCTGGCTCCAAGAATTCTTTCCAGACCAACTTGCAGCAGTGTGGTGGCTTCACTATACCAGTCTTGAGGAGGGCCGGTGCCCAGCATCCATCCTGAGTGAGGGAATCCATTCGTCCAGCTGTGGAAGCCTCATGGAGCTGCAGCAGCTGTGCGGCGCAGCGAGGGCTCTGCAGAGGGGGTTGGGAGCCACAAAACTCGCCCATTTCTCCTTGGGAATCCTTGAATTCCTGTTGTTGAGCCTCAATCTTCACTGAGGGCCAGTCATCAACTGTTTAAGTGTTCAATTATCAATAAGCCAAAGTCTGTGGAAGGCCATAATGGCCCTGCTTTAAGTGGTTCGCTGCTCCCGCAGCTCACTATGTTGTCTCTGCCTCCGCCACCATCTTGGACCCAGTAGTGGTTTTCTTATGAGACTCAAACTCCTTTGGGCTTCTCTGAAGATGCCTTGGCTCCCCTTTACTGTTTGCTTCAGTTCCATACTGCCTCCAGAACAAGGAGACAGATTTGGAAGGTGGTATTCTTCTGCCCTCAAATGTCAGTATACAATAAACCTCTTACTATCTCAGGTCACTCCTATCTTTGAGATTGGCTTTTGACAAGTGGAAGATCCATGGTTTTGTAGTAACAAATTCCTCCATCCTTGTGATATAGGTGTGAAAACTGAAGCCCAACCACGAAAGGTGCTTTTTCAGTGCACACAGGCCTATTCTGAAATATAGGAGGAATTGTTCTTAGATTTTATAATCTTTCCAGCCTGCAAAATTATTTTCTTATTTTGTCTATGTATGAGAATTATATTTTAAAATACTTGGTTTCTGAAAGTATGTTCTCTCCATTAAGGAACTCTGGTGGTATAGGCCATAGTGTGTTGTGCTACTAACTGGAAGCCTTAGGTCTCTGGTTAGTGAAATCTATCAACAGCTCTGAGGGAGAAAGATTGGTAGTCTCCTCCTGTTAAGATTTATAGCCTTGGAGTTAACATGATGGCACTGAATTGGAAATATTTTGACTTTTGTTAAAGAAAAATATAATTTTTGTTTGACTGAAAGTTACAAAGCACCTTGTGTTTTTAAAATCCTTCATTCACATTTTGTTTCATAACAACAATTGCAATACAAAATATCTATCTCCAGGGAGAGGCACTTTGCCTAGATTAACTAGTACACATGAAAAGCTAGAGAACTTTACTGAAATGTTCTTTTTATATAAAAAGGTTATCTTAGTATGTCCTGATTTACCAAAATAAAATATATCTATGTACAACACAACACACGTAGATGAACAGAAAGGGCAACCTAGGCAGAATTGTCAAGCATGGAAATAAAAAGGAAGAGGAACAGTTATAAGCAGACACTAGTGATTGGAACATGCAATGTGAGAACCATGAAGTAGGAAAATTAGAAATTGTTAAAAAAGAAATGGAACGCATAAATATTGGCATACTAGGCATTGGAGAGATGAGATGGACTGGCATGGGGCATTTCGAGTCAGAGGATCATATGATATATTATTCTAGAGAAGAAAAGGTGAGGAAAAATGGAGTTGCTTTCATAGTCACAAAAGGAATTTTTAGGTCCATCTT
>NW_006400051.1:2516846-2517877 GCF_000299155.1 Elephantulus edwardii | reverse complement strand
CACAGGATAGAGCACGGTTTAGGGCTGTTGTACATAGGGTCGCTATGAGTCGCAAACGACTCGATGGCACATAACAACAACAACAAACAATCAAACTTGTAACCTTTGTTAACTTGTGTTTATATAAATATACCAATTATGGTCCTTTCGCTGATTATATGGTCCCATTTGGTACAGCAAGGAGTTAATCTAAACCCAGTAATGAACTCTTATGATGACTTCCTTTGCTTTTTATACGAGCACAATTATCATGGTTCAGGTATGGCATTCCTTGCCTCAAAGGAGCAGCTTGGCTTTACCCTCACTAAGATGAACCTGTTTGTTCTCCTGGAAGTCCATGGTTTATTCAACACTCTTCTTCAGCACCACAGCTCAAAGGAATAAATTCTCTTGTTATCATCCCTAGTCATTTTTCAGCTCTCTGATGCATAGCAAGCAATTGCAAAGACTATGGCCTGAATCATATGAACCTTAGTCTTAGTTTCCAGACTGACAACATTGCTTTTCAGCACTCTGGAGATGTCCCTGACTTCAGACTTTCCTAATGAAATTCATCTTTTGATGTATTGGCTGTTGGTACCAAGAGTGTTGGTCGTGGAGCCAAGCAAACTAAAGCTGTTAACAATCTTAATCTCTTAACTGTAATATCACAATACTCTCAATTGCCCTGTGGTGAGCATATTTTTTCCCCCTTGATGTTGAGCTTCAATATATATTGAAGGCTGCAGTCCTTGACCTTTTGCAGCAAGTGCTTCAAGTCCTCCTCAGTTTCAGGAAGTAGGATTGTGTCATCTGTATAAAGCAGATTGTTGATGAATCTTCTCTATAGGATATTTAAAATTTTTTAGGTCTTTACCCCTTGTACAGTAGTTCTCTAGAGTGGTTAGGGCAGGGTAAACTCATTAAGTATGCAAGACTGAAACAATCTTAAGAGATAGATGAGAGAGAGAGAGAGAGAGAGAGAGAGAGAGAGAATGATAGTCAAGATGACATGACATGGACTGGGAAATTGCCTTTGGTATACTGCACTG
>NW_006400051.1:2496282-2515031 GCF_000299155.1 Elephantulus edwardii | reverse complement strand
CAATCGGACAATTAAAACAGACATGGGGGGAGAAGAACGAACTGGGGAGGAGGGGGGAGAAAACAGTGCAACAATGAATGAATGAGAACCCAAAATCTCTGTAAATGTTCATTAAAACTAATAAAATTTAATAATAATTAAAAAAATTGAAAGAAGATGACATGGACTCATGGTTATCTCATGTACAACAGAACAAAATGTTGCCATTCCCTGCATCATCCACACAAGATGAACATAGTCATCCTCACAATTACTAGCATGACTAGCATGGACAAAGCAGCTGATTGTCCTCTACTGCACCAAACATGATGTCCTTCTGTAGCGACTGAAACCTCCTGATGACATGTCCAAGACAAGCAACTTACAGTGTTTTATTGTGATCCATAAGGCTCCAGTGGCCTAGTGGTAAGAATCTGTGCTGCAATTCTGAATGCATGTGGTTCGAATCCACCAGCTGCTCTATGGGACAATCTCCTGTGCAATTTAAGCTTCTGAAAAACCACCAGAGGGTGGTACACAAGACAATATTTATAAGTAGATCTCCTTCTTCCTAATGTGTCTTAATCTATAAACTGTAGTGAAACTTGTCTATAGGTGACCCTAAATGTCTCTGTGAAATAGTTTTCAGCATCACAGCACACACAAATGATTGCTGTACAACAAACAGGAGTATATGTATATAGATAGAGAGCTCTTGTAAGGCCAAGGATGTGGTTCAAATTCACCACTTGCTCCATGGAAGAAAAATGGGCAATGTTCTCCCATGAGATTTACTTGAAAAACTCACAGGAAGGTCAGCTATGAGTCAATTCTGACTGAAATGTATATATATATATATATATACCTGTATCTCTATCTCTATCTATAGATCTATATGTCTATATATCTCTATCTCTATATGTCTATATATCTCCATCTCTATCTATATATCTAATGTCTCTCTCTCTCTCTATCTCAGCTCTCTCTATCTCTCTATCTCTATTTCTATCTATATCTATATCGTGGAAGGAGGAGTGGCGTCCATTTCCATAATAGCTTGCCTCCGGAAACCCTATGAACCTGGAGAGAGGATGAAAGGCACCCAAGTGTCAAGGACTCTCCTTCATAGGGTCGCTATGAGTCGCCTGCGACTCGAAGGCACTTAACAACAACAACAACATATATATAAAATGAGTCATACTCAACTCGACAGCACCTGATAATAAATAATAATAATAACAACTATATTTTTGTTGTTGTTATTGTTAGGTACCATGAAGTCAAGTGTGACTCACACTGACCCTATGGACAACTGATCTGAACATTGTCCTACCCTGTGTCATCCTCACAATCTCTGACACACTCAAGTCCATTTCCATGGTCACTGTGTCAACCCACCTGGTGGAGGATTTATTTTCTTTCATTTTCCCTTCACCTTTCCAAGCATGAGATCTCCTTCCAAGGAATAACTTCTCTTAACAACATGCCCAGAGTATGTGAGATGAAGCTTCATTATCTTTACCTCCAAGAAGCACTTTTGGTGCACCTTCTCCAAGACTTATCTATTTGTTCTTTTGGCAGTCCATGGGACCGTCAACACTCTCTATAATGCCACACTTCAAAGACATGAATTCTTCTGGTATTATATTTATACACGACTTGGGGGGAAATGCCACCACATCTTGCAACAATTGTGGTACATTAGGTAATTGGGTAGATATGTCACCTTTCCATGTAGTATTTAGGTAAGATGGACTTGACCTTCTAGCTACGTCCTATGGGAACTTTAATGCCTTCTTCAAAATTTATATGGATTCTGGCTTACATTTGCATCTAACTGTGTTAAGTACTTCTATGAACAGATATTTACTTGAAAATTTTCCAGGGAATGAGAGAGATGGTGAGATAGAGCTGAAAATGATTGATTCATGAACTGATAGTATTTGGTAAAGCTATAGGATATGGAGATTTGTTATGTTACTTTTCTCCTATACTTATATTTTCATATATGAAAAATTTAATTATTTGTATGTTTGGAAAAATTTTTCTTAATGAAGCATAAATAAAACAAAATTCCTTTACATATGACTCAGCAGTGTGTGGTAGTAAACCCCAGAGAGGATAAAAAGATGGGTTGTACTATTGAAATATCCAACTAATTCTCATGAAGTCAACTCTGACACATGACACACTCCGTGTATATCAGAGCAGAACTGTACTCCATAGGACTTTTAAAGATTGACTTTTTTTTACATAATATTATTATTATTAATTTTAATAGACATTTACAGAGGTTTTGGATTTCCATTCATTCATTGCCGCACTTTTCTCCCTGCCCACCCCTCCGCACCAGCTTGCTTCCCCCTCCGAAGAGAAAAAAAATTCCTTCATTAGTATAAAATTCCTGCATCCCTTCCCCCCACCTCCCACCCCTAGTACACTTCTCTATGCAACCTTAATTCTAGACTTAAGATTGACTTTTTATAAATAGATATCCTGATTTCCGCCCCACCCCTAGATATTTCTGGGTAAATTCAAGCTGTCAACTTTTGATTAGTAACCTAAAGGGTTAACTATTAGCACCACCTAGGGACTCCATATTGAGTATTATGCATCTCCTTGGTTTGTCTTTTGGGGTTTTTTTTGAACAATTTTTGTTTTTAAATTTCTCTCACTGCCCATCCATCAAATTGTATAACCCAAATATTTATCTTCCCTTCCCCCTCCACATCCACAGCCTTTGCTTCCAGCCTCTTTCACCTCTCCTGGATACTTCTACTCATTCTACAGTAACGGTTTTATATGATATTTATTCTTATGAGACTGAGTTAGTTCACTCAGCATAATACTCTCCAGTCCCTCCCAAGTTAGGTAGTAATTTACAAAGTTGTTGCTTTTGCATGCTCCATTGTGTGAATGTACCATAATTATTCAGTCCATTGATTTGTGGTTGGACATTTAGGATGTTTCCATGTTCTTGCAATGGTGAATAATACTGCTATGAATATTGGTGTACAAATCTATGTGTCTCAGTTCTCATATTCTCAGGGTATATTCCAAGTAGTGGAATAGCTGGGTCATATGGAATTTCTATATTCAGGTTTTTGAGGAAGTGCCAGACAATGGAAAAATGTGCCCTGTTCATGAATAGGAAGACTCAATATGGTAAAAATTACAATCCTATCAAAAGCAATCTATATGTTCAATGCAATCCCAATCCAGATGCAAAATTCATTTTTCAAGGAGTTTGAAAGGGAAATTATCAAATTTACTTGGAGAGACAAGAGACCCTGAAAAGTAAGACCGTTCTGAGAAACAAAAATAAGGTTGGAGGCTTAACACTCCCTGACCTCAAAACCTACTATGCAGCATTGGTAACCAAAACAGCATGGTACTGGTACAATTACAGACACATGGACCAATGGAACAGAATTGAGAACCCAGAACTAGACCCAGTTCTCTATAGTCAACTGATATTCGACAAGGAAATCAAAGCTATCAAATAAGGAAGTGATTATTCTCTTCAACAAATGGTGCTAGCAAAACTGAACTTCACCTGCAAAAAGCTGAAACAGGATCCACATCTCATACCACACACAAAAATCAATTCAAGATGGATCTGAGACCTGGGAGTAAAGCCCAAAAGCATAACATTCATAAAAGACAAACTGAGATCAAGCTTAGAAGCACTAGTCCGAGGTATAAAGAGACTGCCAAATACAACCAGAAATGCACAATCTAAAGAGGATAAAATTGATGTTTGGGACCTTCTAAAAATGAAATCCCTTTGCACATCAAAAACTTTTTCCAACAGGGTGAAAATTAAACCTACAGACTGGGAACAAACATTTGGTAATACCACCTCAGACACAAAACAAAAATTTACACAATATTCCTGGGCCTCCACAAGAACAAGACTGATAACTCAATTACAAAATTGGCAAAAGGCATGGAAAGAATTTTCACAGAGGAAGATATTTGAATGGCAAACAGACACATGAAGAAATGCTTCAAATCACTGGCAGTAAGACAGATGCAAATCAAAACCACAATGAGGTACCATCTCACTCCAGTAAGAGTGGCAAAGTTTAACAGGGCAGCAAGTAATAGATGTTGGAGAGGATGTGGCAAGAAAGGAACTCTTATACATTGTTGGTTGGATTGTAAAATGATACAACCATTCTGGAAGGCAATTTGTTGGATTTTTGTTTGTTTGTTTTAAGGAAGAAAACAAACTCTTGAGCCTTTTCATCACTTTAAAAATCTATTTGCCTCCTAGGTTTAGTTTCTTCTCTACTTAATGCCATTTTCTATCTCTAGCAATGACAGAGAAAACTATTGGCCACCTCTGTCTCACCGAGTTGATACATAAAAGATAACTAAGATATGAACATAATTTGGTGGTACATATTCTTCTCTCTACCAGCTTGACCCAGCTTTGGGCATATTAGGGGCCCTTTCTTAATTTCTCCATTTTCCTTTCTGTTTTCTGTTGTTGTTGTTGTTATGTGCTGTCAAGTTGTTTGTGACTTATTGAGATCCTATGTGAAACAGCTCTAAATCCTGCTATATCCTGTGCCAATCTTATTTTCTCTGACACACTTAAACCCAGTCATTGAATCAGACAATCTCAGGGAGGGTCTTTCTTTCTTGTGCTGTACCTCTACCCTCCCAAATATGACGTCCCTCTCCAAGTACAGATTCCTCTTTGCAATGTGTCCAAAGTATGTGAGACAAAGTTTCAGACTTTTTACATCCAATGAGCACTCTGGTTTCACTCTCTCTAGGATGAACCCATTTGTTCTCCTAGCTGTCCATACTCTATTCAATATTCTTCTCAAGCACCACAACTCAAAGGCATCAATTCTTCTTCTATCATCCCTCGTCATTGTCCAACTTTCTGACACATAGCAACTAAATGCAAAGATTATAGTCTGAATCAGGTGAACTTTAGTCTCCAGACTGACATTGTTGCTATTCAGTACTTTGGAGAGGCCTCTGACCGCAGACTTTCCCAATGCAATTTTTCTTCTTATTTCCTGGCTGCTGATAGCAAGAGTGTTGATTGTGGAACCAAGCAAACTGAAACTCTTAACAATCTCAATCTTGTCATTATCTATCATGTTGCTGCAAACTGGCCCAGGTGAGAGTCTTTGTTTTCTTGATGTCGAACTTCAATCCATACTGAAGGCTGCAGTCCCTGACCTTCTGCAGCAAGTGCTTCAGGTCCTCCTCAGTTTCAGCAAGCAAGGATAAGCCATCATCATAATGCAGATTGTTAATGAATCTTCATCCAATCTTGATGCTACATTTCTCTTCATGGAGCCTAGTCTCCGAGATGATCTGTTCCACATATAGATTGAAAAGATATGGGGATAGGATACATCCCTGGCATACATCCTTCCCAATTTTGAACCATGCAGTCGTCCCTTGTTCTGTTTTGACAACTGCCTTCTAGTCCAAGTATAGGTTTTGCATAAGCATAATCAAGTGTTCTGGATTCCCATTCTTTTCAGTTAGCCACAGTTTGTTGTGATCCACACAGTTTAATGCCTTTGCATAGCCAATGAAACACAAACATTCCTCTTGTACTTTCAGCTTGCAGCCAAGATCCATCTGACATTAGCTGTAATATCTCTAGTATGATGGCCTCTTCTAAACCTAGCCTGCATTTCTGGCAGTTTTCTTTTGATGTGCTGTTTCAGTAATCTTTGGATAATTTTCAGGATAATTTTGCTTGTGATATTAATTATATTGTTAAATAATTTCTGCATTCTGTCAGGTCATCTTTCTTTGGAATGGAAACAAGTATAAATCTCCCCAGTCAGTTGGCCAGTTGGTTGTCCTCCAGATTTCTTGGCACAATTTGGTGAGCACATCCAGGTCAGCATCTGTTTTTTTAAAATACATCAATTGGTATGCCATCAATTCCTGATGACTTGTTTTTTGCCAGTTTTTTCAGAACAGCTTGAACTTCTTCTTTCATCACTACAAGCTCTTGTTCATACATTCTTTCTTGAAATTATTCTGTGTCCTCCAGTTCCTTTTGGTACAGTGACTTTGTATACTCTTTCCAACTTCTTTTAATTCTGCCTATATAATTTAATATTCTGCCCTAAATGTCCTTAAGTATTGCAACTTGAGGCTTCTGTTTCCTAGTAGATTTTATTTTGATAGTAGCACTGAAACTTCTCCACCATGTTTAAATGCATTCTGGTATTTGAAATATCCATGGCATAGATTCCAATATCACAGCAATATGAAGAAGGTTAACACAGTATGACAAACTGACAGACAATTGCAACAGCATATCAATGTTTTTAAGCTATATAATTAGTATCACACACAGATGAAATTTTATTGAAGATTAACAAAAAATATCTAGAGCAGCACATCACCAGTGAACTACTAGAAATTGAAGCTGGGTAGAAAGAAGGGCATGCAACAATGGGTATGCTGAAAAGAGAGAATAAATGAAAGATATTTACTTGTGTTTTATTTGCTATGCCGAGGAGTTTGTGTGGATACTAATATTGTTGTTGTTAGGTGCTATTGAGTCAAGTATGACTCATAACAAACCTATGAACGAAAGATCTGAACCCAGTCCTGTCCTGCACCATCCTTACACTTCCTGACATACGAGAGCCCATTGCAGCAGTTAACATGTCAATCCACCTGATTGAGGATCTTCCTCTCCTTCGCTAACCCTCCACCCTTCCCAACATCATGTCCCTCTCCAAAGAATAACACTTCCTAGCAATATGTCTAAAGTATGTTAGGTGAAGCCTTATCATTATTTCCTCCAAAGAGCACTCTGGCTGCACCCTTTCCAACACATACCTATTCTTTTTCTTGGCCATCCATGGAATGTCCAGTGCTCTTCTCCAACACCAAAGGCATCAATTCTTTTTCTGTCATCCTTATTCATTGTCCAGGTCTAGGATGCATCACTAGTAATCAGAAAGACCATGGCCTGAATCAGACACACCTTAGTCCTAAAACTGACATCACTACTTCTCAGTAGTTTGAAAAGTTCCCTAACTGCAGATTTTCCCATTACAGTGTATCTCTTTATTTCCCGACTGCTCATACCAAGGGTGTTCATTGTGGAGCCAAGCAAGAGGAAGCTGTTGACCGTTTTAATCTCCTCTCCATCCTTTATAACACTGCCTATTGAACCAGTGGTAAGAATCTTTGTTTTCTTGATATTGAGATGCAATCCATACGGAAGGCTGCATTCCTTGATCTTCTGCAACAAGTGCTTCAAGTTCTCCTCACTTTTAGCAAGCAAGGTTGTGTCATTTGCATAACACAGGTTATTGATGAGTCTCCCTCATAAATTATGGATAATATCCAGAAGAATGGGGACTCCAGACACTTAATTGTGTTCATTCACAACCTATACATAGACGAATAATGAGTTGTTTGAACAAAACAAGGGTATATTATGTGGTGCAGAATCAGGATAGGTACCTTTGGTGATGTGGTCCATAGGGAATTATGCTACTAATCCAAAAGTGGTACCTCTGTCAGTTCAAATTCACCAGTGGCTCCCATTTGATATACAAACTAAAAAATCTTGCTAGAGGGTCAGCTCTGAGTGGATTCTGAGTTGATGCCAATGAGTTTTGAGTTTATTCAGTCTGCATGATACACAAGTAATCTGAGAAAGTCAACTGTATGAAGAATAATCAGAATTGGAGGAAGACTCATCAGCAACCTGCATTGACACAGACTTGCAAGTTAAGAGAACTTGAAGAACTTGCTAACGATCAAAGACTCTATCCTGCAGTATGGATTATATATTATCTTCAAGAAAACAAAAATGTTCACAACTAGATCAATAAGTACCATCATGATAAATTGAGAAAAGATTGAAGATGCCAATGATTTCATTTCACTTAAATGAGCAATCAACACCCATAAGTGTAGCAATCAAGAAATCAAAAGATGCATTGCACTGGGAAAAACCTACTTTCAAGGACCTCTTTAAAATGCTAATGAGCAAGGATGACAGTTTAAAGACTAAGGTGTGCCTGTTCAAGCCTTGGTATTTTCAATTCCTTCATTCATTTGAAAGTTGAATAATGGATAAAGAAGACTGTAAAAGAATTGATGTCTTTGAACTGTGTTTGACTAAGAGTATTGAGTATTGAGTATACCACGGACTGTCAAAGAACAAAAATGTCTGTCTTGAAAGACAAATCAACAATTAATTTTATTGTTGTTGAGTCAAAATTGACTCATTGCTGATTCTTCAATGGATTCTCAGAAGATATAAATCAAACAGGAAGAGATTACCCATCTCTCTTCTGTGGAACAGCTGGAGGATTGGAACTGCCTGCCTTTGGGTTAGCAATGAAACTCTACCCACTAGGTCACCAGAACTCTTCTGTCTTGGAAGAAGTATAGCTAAATTCTTCTTAGAAGAAAGGCTACTTTGTCTCATTTTACTTTGGTTAATGTCACCTAACAACAGCATGTTATGTTTTTCTCTAGATTGAAGCCAGTTTCAGAATTGTGAGAACACTAGTGAAGGTACAAATTCACATTAGCTGTCTTTCCTAATCAGGAGCTGGCTTCTGATTTCTAGGGTAAGCAGATTTTCAGAGCTGATTGCTTTTGTGGTGCTTGGATCCAGAAAGCTCCTCTGAACTTTGCTAGGAGTTCCTGATTCCAGTCCCCTAGAATGAGTATTCTGCTGTTAAGTATTTTCTAGTCAGAATCACCTCATAACTGAAGTGCCAGGGTGTTTTCATAGAAAATAAATTAAGTGGGTGGAGATTTCTCATCTTTCTCCTATGGAGCAGCTGGTGAATTCAAAGAAACAATGATGTCTTTGAGTTGTGATGTTGGAAAAAAGTATTGAATATCCTATGGATTTCCAAGAGATCAAATAGATCTGTCCTGGATAAAGTGTAACCAGGGTGCTCATTGTAGGCAGGGATGGTGAAAGTTAATTTCACATACTTTGGGCATGTTGTAAGGAGGGAGGAGTCCTTGGATAAGGACATCATGCTTAGAAAGGCAAAAAGTCAACATAAGAGTGGCAGACCCTCAACGAGAAGGACGACACAGAGATTGTAACAATAAGCCTCAAATATAACTGGAGATGGTGAAGATTACACAGGACAGGATTCAAAGCTGTTGTTCATAGTTCATAGGGTCACTTTAAGTCACAGTCGACTTGATGGCATATAACAATAACAACACAGTGAGTATCCTAGGTAGTGGCTGGGACAACTTTTACACCCACTGTGAAGCATTGACCTTTCTCTAATCCCACTAGCCCCACAAACACCCACAACTGGCTTTCTCATTCACTTGGCCCAAATCTTATTTTTTAGGAAATACTTGTACTTCATATGTCCTGGTTGGTTTTGTTTGTTTTGTTTGTTTGTCTGGTTTTTGTTTTTGGTTTGTGTGGTTTTTTGTTTTTTGGTTTTTTTTTTTTTTGTTTTTTTTTTAGAAACCAAACTGATTTATTTTAAAGGGGCAATTTCTTCTTCCTTTTCTTAATTTCTAATCAGGGGGTCCTTGCTTATCAGCTTTAGGACTTGCATACTGAACTTTCCAAGAAGGCTGTGGAAGGGTCTCTCTTTGCATAGCCCAGGACTTGTAAAGCAGGAGGTAGTCACAACACAGCTTTCTCTAATAGGTATATGCCATTTTTGTATCCATGGAGACAGGATCCATTTTGTATCCATGGAGAAGTTCTCAGGTGGTGTGTGAGGTTCTCAGTCCTACATTTCTTTTATTTTTTTGGGTGCACATTTGTTTTAATTGTGGTAAATGTACAAGTGACAAGATGTTTACAATTTCAATGGTCTTCACACTTCCAGTTCAGTGCCATTAATTACATTCTTCACCTTTGCAGCCATTAATATTATCAGTTCTTGAATATTTCCATCACTTTTCACAGAGGCTCAGAGTATGCTACAAATTCTCTCGTTGGTAATTTGCTTCACATGCAATTTGGTTTGACCATCTATTTTCTTGGTGCTTGGTTGAAATGGATGCATCAGCCTGTGATTGAACCCCTCTGCCTGGTAAATGGCAAAAAAGTAGCTGCTACAGTCATTTTTAATTTTAAATAACAATTCTCTCTCACTGTTACTGGAGATATGATTAGCTCACAGCCCTGTCAGTGAAGAGCAAATCTCATGAGGAAACAAACTTGATTTTCTTTTCTCTCAGTCCTGCTTCCCACTCCAGATTGCATCCAAGAAAGCATGAGAAATTGAATGGGACAATTTCTTTGAATAGGATATTTGTCACCAGGTTTTTAAGTTTTGCTCTTTAAAAAAAATAATGTTTTCATGCCACTGTTCTTGTGGACAGTTTTTCTAATGTCAGCAAAATAAAGTGTTCTGACTCTATGAACGTTTCCTTTCCCATAAACTTTAATTATGAGGGTAGTGCAGAGGCAGCAGTGAGGGGGAGCCCAGAGTGTTTATTAGACCCAATTAGTGTAGACCTTGGATTAATAGGTTTGTACCTTCACATGCCCAGGGCCCTTTTTGAGACTGTGAGTCCAAGACAGGAAGCTCAGGCACGTTTTAGCCACCGGGAGACAGTGGACTATCTTTGAAACTAAAGCTAAAGGGACTCAAACAAAAAATCGTGAGGAACTCTGAACCAGACTGCAGAAAGGAAGGAAAGCAGGGGATACTTATCAAGGATAGTGCACTTTTAAGTCTGATGCTGCTCAGGATTCATTACAAGTGCCTGCTTTCTGTGGGTCCCCAGGCTGGACGAGCCTCACATCCTTACATACCTTGATTCTCATGAGCTCCACCTTGCCTGGGAGTTCTTTTTCACTTTGCCTTGAAACTCATCACATTTCTGGTCTACTGTATTTCCATTTTGAAGCCTTGAACCCCACTTCCTTTGGTCCAGTCCTTGTTCCTCCGCATCTTTGAAGGTCTCACTTAAGGATTGACCTCTAGAGGTTACCTGACTGTGACCATAGCAACTTTAACCTTGTTCCAGATACTCATTGTGGAGGCTCTCATTATCTTGGTTCCAGCGATGTTCTCTTGGAGGAAAGAATGCAAGCTTGGGATGGTAATTTCTACAGAATTATTTACACCAAATACAAAAGCAATTTTCTGCACACTACTTGATTATTTAATTTATGATCTCTCTTTAGAGTTCAGAGAGTTTTTATTTTCCCCAGGGAATCAAGATGCTTTATATCAAAGTACTTTACACAAAACAGGAGTATCATCAGTGGCTATAGCTCTTACATTTCATATGGGAGGTATATGGAGCAGTACCAACTGATCTGGGACTCTCTGAACACGCCATCCTTTCTCTCACCTGCCACTCTTCCTTCTTACTATTTACTCCAGCTGAAATAATGTTCTGCCTGAACAGTGGTAAGCTCCCAAATGTCTTCTGACATCTGGTTCATGGTTCTATCTAGGTGTCTCAGGTAAAAACAATTCCATTTTCCTTGATGACACCTCTTATCCTTGTGTTTTCATGCTGTTGCCACGGCCATTTTGCATATTAATTTGTTTTGTATAGATTCTTATTTCCCTGGAATGTTGTTGTTATTAGGTGCCTGGTAAGTCAAGCACTACTCATAGCATCATAGGACTTATCGACCCTATAAACAACAGACCTGAATCTAGTCCTATCTTGTACCATCTTCATTATCACTGACATACTTGAGCCTATTTCTACAGTAATTGTGTCAGTCTGTCTGGTTGAGGGTCTTCCTTGCTTTCACTGGCCCACATTTCAAAGCAAGATGTCCCTTTCCAGGGAATAGGCTTTCCAAGAAACATGCCCAAAGGATTTCAGATGACGCTTCACCATCCTTGCCTCCAAGGAACATTCTGGTTGCATGTACTCCAATTTATTTACTCCAGTTTAATTTACTCTGTTTATTCTTTTGGAAGTCCTTGGGAGGTTCAATACTCTTCTCCAATACCACAAATCAAAGGCATCAGTTCTTCTATTGTTTTGATTTATTGTCCAGCTCTCAGATGCATAGCAAGTGATTGAGAAGATAATAGCTTGAATCTGGCATCCCTCAGTCCCCATCTGACATCAACATTCTTCAGTAATCTAGAGATATCCCTGACAGTGGACTTGCCCAGTCTGTCTTGATCTCCTGACTGTTGATACCAAGGATGTGGAATGTGAATCCAAGTAAGAGGAAATTGTTGACAATTTCAATCTTTTCTCCATCTGTTATGATGCTACCTATCTGTCCAGGGGTGAGTTTTGTTTTCTTGGTATTGAGATGTAATCCATATTGAAGGATGTAGTCTTGATCTTCGGCAGCAAACCTTTTAAGCTCACCTCAGTTTCAGCAAGCAAGGTTAATTGTTACCTATGTAATGTAGGTTCTTGGTGAGCTTTCCTCTTCCTGACCCCATATTCTTTTTCGTAGAATCCAGTCTCTTGAATGATTTTCTCAGCATACAGACTGCGTAGGTATGGAGAAAGCATACAACCCTAGTGCACACATTTGCTGATTTTAAACCAGGTGATGCTCCCAGAGAACAACTTTTTGGTCTAGGTATATGTTTCTTATGAGTATAATTAAATGTTCTAGGGTTTCCACTAGTCTCAATATTAGCCATAATTTGTTATAGTTCACACAGTCAAATGCATTTGCTTAGTCAATAAAGCACAAATAGATATTTTTAAATTAATTTTAAAGAAATTTTACAGAAACTTTTGATTTCCATTCATTCATTGTTGCACTTTTCTCCCTGCCCATCACTCCTCCCAATTTGCTCTTCTTTTTTCACTGTTATACAATCCCTCCTCCCCAAGTCCACTCCACTATGCAGCCATCGTTTTTGACTCCTATCATGACAATAATATCAAACACTATATCCCTTTTAAAGAGTTCTTTCTCTTATCTGTTTCAATGCAGTACACATTATTTATCCCCTCTTTATCACTCTCCCCCCACCCACACGGATGCCAGTCTCTTTTTAAACAATGACACCATGCAGTATTTGTCCTTTTGTGACCTAGATATTTCACACAGCATAATGTCCTCCAGGGTCACCAATTTTGTATAATATTTCATGAGTTCCTTTGTTTTTCAGTGCAGCATAGTATTCCATTGTGTGACTACACAAGAGATTCTCTATCCATTAATTTGTTGATGGGCACTTGGGTTTTTTCCAGCTCTTTGTTATTGTGAACAAAGGCACAATAAATATGGGTGTGCATATATCTGCTTGGGTGGTGATTATAGTTTTTTAGAGTATATTTCCAGTAGTGGAACTGCTTGGTCAAATGGTATTTCTATTTGCAACTTTTTGAGAAAGTGCCATACAGCTTTCCATAGTGGTTGTACCATTTTACACTTCCGTCAACAGTGAATAAGGGTTCCAGTTTCTCTGCAACCCCATTAGTATTTGTTGTTTGCTGTTCTGTTAAATTTTGCTTTTCTTACTGGGGCGAGATGATATCTCACAGTTGTTTTGATCTGCATCTCTTTTAGAGCTAGGGATTGTGAACATTTCTTCATGTGTTTGTTTGCCTCCTGAATGTCTTCTTTGGTGAAGTGTCTGTTTATATTCTGTGTCCATTTTTCATTTTGCTTGTTTACCTTTATTTTGTTGTGGTGATCAGTATTTTTAAGTTCTATAAGTCCTTTATCTGGCATGTTATTACCAAGTACTTTTTCCCCAGTGTGTGGCTTCCCTTTATACCCTGTTGGAGAAATTTTTGGATTTGCTTAGGGATTTTATTCTTGGAAGGTCCCATTCATCTAGATTATCCTTTGCTGGTTGTAGGTTTTTCAGGATGCTTGGAATACCGTTTATGCTGTGGATTAGGACTTCCAAAGTTCTTGGTTTTAGTCCTAGGTCCATGATTCACGAGTTCATTTTTGTGTATGGAGTGTGCTGTGAATCTTGCTTGAATATTCTGCAGATAGTTTTCCAATTTTGCCAGCACAATTTGTTAAAAAGGCTGTCGTTTCCCCACTTAATGGATTTCTTTCTTTCTTTCTTTCTTTCTTTCTTTCTTTCTTTCTTTCTTTCTTTCTTTCTTTCTTTCTTTCTTTCTTTCTTTCTTTCTATTCAGGACAGGGCAAAAGCTGAAGAAAGATGTATGTCAGGGTCTTGGTTGGCCTACTGAAAACAGTTTTGCTAAATGAGGAGTTTTTGGTTTTTTGGTTTTTTTTTATTATTTTTGTGTGAGTGTACCGTCAAATCAGATCTGACTGGTACAGGAGGAGATTGTCCCTCCTTCCCCGGCAGAGCATCTGGTGGATTCGAACCTTGAGCCTCTGGGATTGTAGTTGCAGCTCCTTGCCACTAGGCCACCAGAGCTCCCCTCTGAGGAGTTTTTGTGAGTGGAGCATCTATTTGTTGAGCAACATTAAAACAACTGTTCAGGGCCACAGTGGGACTGACTCCCTTTGTTGGACTTTAGACAGAGGCTTAGACTGATATGTGTGCATTGGGGGCTAATGAACTTAGGCTACTGGCATTGTGTGGGCATAGCCAGTGGAAGAAAGTGGTGAATTTGCTAAACATTCTAGAGTTTGGTGAACAGATATATAGTGAGCCACTTTTTAGAGGGAAGGTGCCTCAATAAATCTGCCTAGAAATATCATCAGAGTGAACACCTGTGACCTACTGTTTCGCTTTAGGAACAAAATGGTCCTTTTCAATGATTCCACTGTTGTATAAAGACAGCCAAGATTCAATTATCTTTACCATTTCCAAGCAGAGAATGATACTTCCACTGACAGGCTCTGTTTAAGGAAGTTATCTCCTAAGAAATGTTAAGTGTACCAAGTGCTGTCCTGCACAAGAAAAGGGTTACCACTTACTGAGTGAAAAGAAGTGACAGACATGGGGCAATATCTTCCGTACCTCTTATTTGTTTCTGATAGAAATAATTTAGTTGAATATTCTTGTCATTATTTTATAGATTGAGAAACTAAGATCCAGAAAAAAAATCCATAACCTATCCATAACAGTTAGTGGACAGTGGATAAGAGCTCAAAGCTAAATCTTCTGACCACCAGGCCCCCATATTTCCCACTTTATTATATTATTTATCTGTTTAGCTACATTTTCTAGTTCTATTTGTTTTTAAAATGCTGGCCCAGTGGACAGAAGGTGATGTTACCAAGCCAAAGGTGGGTGACTTTTAATCTGTGGCCCTTGGGCCTGTCTTTCATTGCTTTTGTTCAGACATTCCTCTAGGTCGTATAGCCCTGGTGTACAAGTTGCTGTACAGTGCTAGCTTGTGGTTGCTGTGAGACTGAACATTGTGACACTGATGTGTCAAATGCTATGAGTCTCCTGCCACTCGACTGAACTTAACAACAACAACAACAACAACCACCTATAGCAATGAGAGGATGGCACAAAATTAGGCAAAGCTTCATTCTATTTTATACAGGGTTTTCGGCTAGCTTAGTGGATAGGGAGTTTATTGCCAATTCCAAGGCAGACAGGCAGTTCGAATTCACCAGCTGCTCTGAAGGAGAAATATGAGTAATCTCCTCCCACGAGATTTACAGCCTCTGAAAACCTATTAGAGTGCTATGAGTTATTAGAGAGTTATGAGTTAGTTCTGATTCGACAGAAATGAATGAAATCAGCTACAGCTCTATTTGTTTTAAAATGCCTCTTACATTAATGTGACATGAGATTTGGTAAGGCTTCATTAGGTCATATACACAGAGTTACTATGAGAAGGGGTTGGTCAACTCTATGTCACCCAACAACACCAAGCTTCTTTCAGAAGCAGAGGTAAGGATTCCTTTATCTCCTAAATTTGAATCCTTACCTCTGCTTTAGGGTATATTCCCAGAAGAGGAATTGCTGGGTCAAATGGTATCTTTATTGCTGCATTCTTCACAAAAGCAAAGTGATTGAAGCAACCCTAGTACCCATCAATAAATGAAGAAATATAAAAACTATGGTATAGTCACAAAATGGAATACTATGGTGCATTGAAAAACAAGGAACTCATAAAATATTATACAAAATGGGTGACAGTAGAGGACATTAAACTGAGTGAAATATTTCAGCCACAAAAGGACAAATACTTCATAACAACACTGTTTAAAAAAGCAAGACTGACATGGTGGTTAAGGGGAAACAAAAAATAGGGGATAAATAATGAACACTGCACTGGAGCAGATGAAAGTAAGAACGGCTTAAAAGGCATATATGATTAGGCATTATTTCGTGCTATGCATCGGAAAGTTGGACAGTGTCTAGGGATGATAGAAAGAGAATTGATGCCTTTGAGCTGTGGTGCTGGAAAAAGAGTGTTGAATATACCATGGCCTGCTGGGAGAACAAACAGGTTTGTTCTGGAGAAGGTGAAGCCGGAATGTTCCTTGGAGTCAAGGATTCTGAAGCTTCATCTGACATACTTTGGGCATGTTGCAAGGAAGGACTGGTCCTTGGAGAGGGACGTCATTTTTGGGGAGTGGAGCGAGGGTGCAGGAGAGGAAGACCCTCAATGAGATGGATTGATTCTGTGACTGGGGTGGTGGGAGTGAGTGTGTCAGAGACGGCGAGGTTGGCACAGGATAGAGCAGTACTTAGGGCTCTTGCACTTAGGGTCGCTGTGAGTCACAAGTGACTCGAAGGCACATAACATTCTAGAATAAGAGGTCCATAGCAAAGTGGATTGGGGAGGAAATTATGCAACAATAATCATTTCTTTTTTTAATGAACTGAAGGGTTAGGGAAGAAAATGTGCAACTATGAATGAATGTAAATCCGACTTTTCTGTAAACTTTCTTAAAATCTCAGTAAGAAAATAAATATTAAAACAAAAATCAAAGACCTGGTTAGTAACAAAATTCTACAAAATCCTATGGTCTTAAGGTCTCTCAAAGGCGCTAAAGCACCACTTGCTTCCTTTGGATAGACCATACTTGTGAGTGATCCACTGACTTCCAACTGCCAGTTTCTGCATCTATCTCTACAGTACCTGTGGACTTTTCTTGAACTGTGGAAGGCTACTCTGTTTATCTGAGTGGCAGACAGAAAGTGCCAGGAAATGAACATCCTCAGCAGCCCTTAACCAACGACTGAGAAGAGATAGTGATTAAATCCTTAATTCATTCATACCTCAGGAGGGATAATTCTGAAGCTGTTTTCTTGCTTCGTTGCCTAGCATTTTTGTGGCACTAACTCCAGTAAACTGTAGGGATAGCTGAGTAAAGATGTCCTTGCAACATACCCAAAGTATGTCACAGCTCAAAGGCATCAATTCTCTTTCTATCATCCCTAGACACTGTCCAACTCTCTGATGCATAGCACGAAATAATGCCTAATCATATATGCCTTTTAAGCCATTCTTACTTTCATCTGCTCCAGTGCAGTGTTCATTATTTATCCCCTATTTTTTGTTTCCCCTTAATCACCATGTCAGTCTTGCTTTTTAAACAGTGTTGTTATGAAGTATTTGTCCTTTTGTGGCTGAAATATTTCATTCAGTTTAACGTCCTCCAGTGTCACCCATTTTGTATAATATTTTATGAGTTCCTTGTTTTTCAATGCACCATAGTATTCCATTTTGTGACTCTAACATAGTTTTTATATTTCTTCATTTATTGATGGGTACTAGGGTTGCTTCAATCACTTTGCTTTTGTGAAGAATGCAGCAATAAAGATACCATTTGACCCAGCAATTCCTCTACTGGGAATATACCCTAAAAAGACCATAACCAACATCCGAGCAGATATATGCACACCCATGTTTATTGCAACTTTGTTCACAGTAGCAAGGAGTTGGAAACAACCCAGGTGACCATTAACAAAAGAATGGATAGAGAATTTGTTGTATATTCACACAATGGAATACTATGCTGCACTGAAAAACAAGGAACTCCTACCTTAGTCATCATTTCACAATATGTTTTGTTCTAGAAGGATTATGACTCCCCAGAATAGACACAGGAATCTTAATTATAAACATCAATTATAAAGTGATTTTTAAAAAAGAAAAATGTAATTGCTATGTTTGATTATCCACAGCAATCTCCCTTAATTAGCGTAGGATACTAAGAGTCAATCATAATTTACTAGCTCTGCTCTTATATTTTCATGACAGACTGCCATTCATATGTATAAACAAAATGACTGTGTTTGCATGGTTTCTAAATTGTGTCTTTTGTGTTTGTTTTCCATAGGGAAAAGAGGTATAAAGAAGGATGGCCAGCATTTTAATAACACCTAAAAGTCCATGAATGATTCTGTAGAATTTTCAGTTGTCCAGTTTCATTATAATATCACCACATAAGTTGATATCCAGTTGGAATCCTCTTTGTTTAAAAGAAAATCATAAGAAGTTTTTATTACTATGGATGGCATTATTTTCCAGTATTTGGCCAGTTTGTTCTCAAATAAAGTAGAATCTCCACATCTTGTTGAGCTAGTTTATAAATTCCAAGTTCATCCAGTGCTGCTGTGGTAGAAGGCTGCTCAGGAGCTGACTGTAGGACATCTTTCAGAAGAAGGACAGAACCAATATTCAAATTCAAGACAATACAGGGTTCTTTGACATGCTTAAAATAATTTTCTGGCCTCTTAAAATAGTGGGAAAACAAAGGGAAAAGATTCCGAGTCATATCAAACTGCAACTGAGCCGCTCCTCCTTCATTGAAGTGATTAGCAAGGATGATTTCTTGGTAGATGTACATGTCCAGCTTCTCTACAAGCATTTGCCAGAAAATTTTAAATAAGGAGAAGCAAAGCTGCTGCTCGAGCTGAAGTAACCGGTCCCGTAAAGTAAGCAATAAAGGGCAGGCC
>NW_006400051.1:2488655-2489809 GCF_000299155.1 Elephantulus edwardii | reverse complement strand
GGGTCGTGGGTCAGAGCTGCAGGGTTGTGTCCCGATTCAAGTCCACTCTCATGTTCCACTCTGTCTGCGCACGGCACCTAGGCCAGTCCCAAAGTTCAGTGCTGGCGGTGGGGTGGGGTCGCGAGCTGGGTCTGTGGCAGCAATGTGATACCTGAAGATGGGGGTCATGTGTCACAGTTGCAGGGGTGTGTCCCAATTTAAGTCCACTCCCACCGTCCACTGCGTCTGCACACTGCACCTTCGCCACTCCCAAAGTTCAGAGCTGGCGGCGGGGGCGGGGATCGCGAGCCGGGTCAGGGGGATCAATGTAATACCTCAAGATGGGGATCATGGGTCAGAGCTGCAAGGGTGTGTCCCAATTCAAGTCCACTCCCACCGTCCACTGCGTCTGCGCACGGCACCTTCGCCAGTCCCAACGTTCAGAGATGGCGGGGGGTGGGGGTGGTCGAGAGCCTGGTCGGGGGTGAACAATGCGATACCTGGAGATGGGGGTCATGTGTCAGTGTTGCAGGTGTGTGTCCCAATTTAAGTCCACTCCCACCGTCCACTGCATCTGCACACGGCACCTTGGCCAGTCCCGAAGTTCAGAGCTGGCGGGGGTGGGGGGTCGCGAGCCGGGTCGGGGGTGATCAATGTGATACCTCAAGATTGGGATTGTGGGTCAGAGCTGCACGGTGTGTCCCGATTCAAGTCCAATCCCACCGTCCGCTGCATCTGGGCACGGCACCTTGGACAGTCCCAAAGTTCAGAGCTGGCGGGGGGAAGGGTCGCGAGCTGCGTCGGGGGGGAGCAATGTGATACCTGAAGATGGGGGCCATGGGTCAGAGCTGTAGGGGTGTGTCCCGATTCAAGGCCACTCCCACTGTCCACTGCGTCTGAGCACGGCACCTTGGCCAGTCCCAAAGTTCAGGACAGGTGAGGGGGGTCGCAAGCAGGGTCGGGGGGAGCAAGGTGATACCTGAAGATGGGGGTCGTGTGACAGAGCTGCAGGGGTGTGTCACGATTCAAGTCTACTCTCACCATCCACTGCATCTGTGCACGGCACCCTGGAGAGTCTCAAATTTCAGAGCTGGCGGGGGGGTTCAGGAGCCAGGTCGGGGGGGAGCAATGGGATACCTGAAGATGGGGGTCGTGGGTCAGAGCTGCAGGGGTGT
>NW_006400051.1:2486664-2487136 GCF_000299155.1 Elephantulus edwardii | reverse complement strand
CTGAAGATGGGGGTTGGGGTCAGAGCTGCAGGGGTGTGTCCTGATTCAAGTCCATTCCCACCGTCCACTGCATCTGCGTATGGCACCTTGCCCATTCCCAAAGTTAAGAGCTGGCAGGGGGAGGGGGTCGCGAGCCTGGTCGGGGGTGAACAATGCGATACCTGGAGATGGGGGTCGTGTGTCAGTGTTGAAGGGGTGTGTCCCAATTTAAATCCACTCCCACCGTCCACTGCACCTGCGCACGGCACCCTGGCCAGTCCCAAATTTCAGAGCTGGCCGGGGGGGGGGTGTCAGGAGCCATGTTGGGGGGGAGCAATGGGATACCTGAAGATGGGGGTCGTGGGTCAGAGCTGCAGGGGTGTCTCGGAATTCAAGTCCACTCCCACCGTCAACTGCGTCTGTGCACGGCACCTTGGCCAGTCCCAAAGTTCAGAGCTGGCAGCGCAGGGGGGGTCACGAGCCAGGTCGGGGG
>NW_006400051.1:2466134-2466806 GCF_000299155.1 Elephantulus edwardii | reverse complement strand
GGGGTCGTGTGTTAGAGCTGCAGGGGTGTGTCCTGATTCAAGACCACTCCCACCGTCCACTGCGTCTGCGCACGGCACCTTGGCTAGTCCAAAGTTCAGAGCTGGCAGGGGGTGGGTTGTCGCGAGCAGGTCGGTGGAGGGGAGCAACGCGATACCTGAAGATGGGGGTCGTGGGTCAGAGCTGCAGTGGTGTGTCCCGATTAAAGTCCACTCCCACTGTCCACTGCATCTGCGCCCAGTACCTTGGTCAGTCCCAAATTTCAGAGCTGGAGCGGGGGCGGTGTCGCATGCCAGAACGGGGGGAGAGCAATGAGATACCTGAAGATGGGGTCGTGGGTAGGAGTGGCAGGGGTGTGTCCCAATTCAAGTCCACTCCCACTGTCCACTGCGTCTGCGCCCGCCACCTTGGCCAGTCCCAAAGTTCAGAGCTGGAATGGGGTGAGTTGTCGCGAGCCGGTTGGGGGAGGGGAGCAATGTGACACCTGAAGATGGGGGTCGTGGTTCAGAGCTCCAGTGGTGTGTCCCAATTCAAGTCCACTCCCACCATCCACTGTGTCTTCGCACGGCACCTTGGCCAGTCCAAAACTTCAGAGCAGGGGTGGGACGCGGGTCACAGGCCTTGTCGGGGGGAAGCAATGCGATACCTGACGATGGGGTTCATGGGTCAGAGCT
>NW_006400051.1:2463835-2465555 GCF_000299155.1 Elephantulus edwardii | reverse complement strand
AGCAATGCGATACCTGAAGATGGGGGTCGAGGGTTAGAGCTGCAGGGGTGTGTCCCGATTCAAGTCCACACCCACCGTCCACTGCGTCTCCACACGGCACCTTGGCCAGTCCCTAAGTTCAGAGCTGGCAGGGGGCGAGGTGTCGCATGCCTGGTCGGCAGGGGGTGGGGGAGGAATTCGATGCCTGAAGATGGGGGTCGTATGTCAGAGCTGCACGGGTGTGTCCCGATTTTAGTCCACTCCCACCATCCACTGCATCTGCGCACGGCACCTTGGTCAGTCCCAAAGTTCAGAGCTCGCGGGTGGGGGGGTTGCAAACTGGGTCGGGGGGAGCAATGCGATACCTGAAGATGGGGGTCGTGGGTCAGACCTGCAGAGGTGTTTCCCTATTCAAGTCCATTCCCACCGTCCATGGCGTCTGTGCAAGGCACCTTGGCCAGTCCCAAAGTTCAGAGCTGGCCGCGGGGTTGTGTCCCGACCCGGGTCACGGGGGTAGCAATGCGATACCTGAAGATGGGGGTCTTGGGTCAGAGCTGTAGGGGTGTGTCCCAATTCAAGTCCACTCCCACCGTCCACTGCGTCTGTGCAGGGAACCTTGGCCAGTCCCAAAGTTCAGAGCTAGTGGGGGGGGGTTCTCGAGCCGGGACGGGGGGGAGCAATGCGATACCTGAAGATGGGGGTCATCGGTCAGAGCTGCATGGGTGTGTCCCGATTCAAGTTCATTCTCACCGTCCACTGCGTCTGCGCACGGCACCTTGGCCAGTCCCAAATTTCAGAGCTCGAGGCGGGCGGGGGGGTCGCAAGCCTGGTCGGCGGTGGGGGGGGGAGAAATGCGATACCTGAAGGTGGGGGTCGTGGGTAAGAGCTACAGCTCCCACCATCCACAGCATCTGCACACGGCACCTTGGCCAGTCCCAAAGTTCAGAGCTGGCAGGGTGGGGGGGGTTCGCGAGCCGGGCTGTTGGGGGGGAGCAATGCGATACCTTATGATGGGGGTCCTGTATCAGAGCTGAAGGGGTGTTTCCCGATTAAAGTTCACTCCCACCATCCACTGAGTCTGCGCACGGCACCTTGGCCAGGCCCAATGTTCAGAGTTGGCCGCGGGTGGGTCGCGAGCTGGGTCGGGGGCGGTAGCAATGCGATACCTGAAGATGGGGGTCTTGGGTCAGACCTTCATGGTTGTGTCCCGATTCAAGTCCACTCTCACTGTGCACTGCGTCTGCGCACGGCACCTTGGCCAGTCCCAAAGTTCAGGGCTGGCGGGGAGGGGGGTCGCGAGCCTGTTGGGGGAGGAGCAATGTGATACCTGAAGATGGGGGTCTTGGGTCAGAGCTGCGGTGGTGTGTCCTGATTCAAGCCCACTCCCACCGTCCACTGCGTCTGTGCACGGCACCTTGGCCAGTCCCAAAGTTCAGAGCCGGAGGGCAGGGGTGGTCGACAGCCTCGTCGGCGGGGTAGGGGGAACAATTCGATACCCGAAGATGGGGCTCATGTGTTAGAGCTGCAGGGGTGTGTCCCGATTCAAGTCCACTGCCACCATCCATAGCGTCTGCGCAAGGCACCTTGGCCAGTCCCAAAGTTCAGAGCAGGCAGTGGGGGCTGGGGTCGCAAGCTGGGTCGGGGGGGAGCAATGGGATACCTGAAGATGGGGGTCGTGGGTCACAGCGCATGGGTGTGTCCCGATTCAAGTCCACTCCCATCGTCCACTGTGTATGCTCAC
>NW_006400051.1:2411663-2459666 GCF_000299155.1 Elephantulus edwardii | reverse complement strand
TGGGTCAGAGCTTCATGGATGTGTCCCGATTCAAGTCCACTCCCACTGTCCACTGCGTCTGCCCACGGCACCTTGGCCAGTCCCAAAGTTCAGAGGTGGTGGGGGGGGCGGTCTCGAGCTTGGTTGTGGGGGGGACCAATGCGATACCTGAAGATGGGGGTCGTGGGTCAGAGCTGCAGCTCCTACCGTCCACTGCGTCTGCGAACGGCACCTTTCCCAGTCCCAAAGTTCAGAGCTGGCGGGGATGGGGGTCGCGAGCCTGGTCGGCGGTGGGTGGGGTGGGGGCAATGCAATACCTGAAGTTGGGGGTCCTGGGTCAGAGCTGTAGGGGTGTGTCCTGATTCAAGTCCACTCCCACCGTCCACTGCGTCTGCGCACCGCACCTTGGCCAGTCCCAAAGTTTAGAGCTGGCGGGGGGGCGGAGGGGGGGTTGGCGATGGGGTGGTGGGTCCCGAGCCGGGTCAGGGGGAGCAATGTGATACCTGAAGATGGTGGTCGTGGGTCTGAGGTGCAGGGGTGTGTCCACCTTTCTTTTTTATACAATTTTGCAGCATCTTCAACTTCCCTAAAAACATGGTGTACCTGATGGGTCAACATATCATGCTTTAAATGCTCTAAGAGGTTAATCATGTCCTCAAAGACCGAGCTTTCCACTGAGGCCAGCTGTCCCAACTGCAATTGACTGAGAGTATTATTCTCTGCAAAGACCTCCAATGCTGCCTGTTGAAGTTGTAGAAAAAAAACTTTGTCAGCCCAGTCTGCTAATACAGTGGAGATGTAGTTAACAGCATTCAGAATCGCACAGTACCGAAAGCCAAGGGAAGCTCTGGTCTCTTCTTTCATCACTTGAGTTAATCGGATCCTAAAATCATCAACCAAGTCCTTCTGCAATTCCAAGAACTGCAGCTTTTGGGAAGCTGTGGGAAGGTTTTATACCTGTCAGTTATAACCAAGAGCAGAGTCATAAAAGTTTCTGCGCAGTCTGGAACTTTCATTTCATCCACATCTGTGATATCCTCATTTCCCATCAATTTAGTTCCATTTAAAGTATATCCTGTTTCCATGTGGCAGTGGGCAACTTTGTCTTTCAGGATGGAACATTTCAGACCTGTTGCTTCTGCTTCACTCTTTTTCCCGTGGAGCAAGAAATAGAATTAAACCTTTTTCCCTTCATATTTATATAACTAATGACCTTACATTTTCTTCTAACTTTTCTTTCATCTTGGGCTGTATTAATGATTTTTTGGTTAATAAACTCCCAGAAAAAAACTTTTTAAAGTACTGAGCTACATTATTGGTGGCTTTATTTTTTTTCCTGATTGAACTTTTAGTTACTATTTTTCATACTTAAAAGTCTAGCTTATGTTGGCATGCTTCCTATACCACAGGGAATCACTGATGTTGCACTAAATTCTGAGGAATTCATTTGAGACAAATTCTCTTGCTTTGTATTTTATACATAAGTTTTTCTAACTGGTGTATCGAACTAAAAGGTTTGATGGTCGTTTTAGCACACTGGGGTTTTTCCTCATTCTTTTGAAATTTTTTTTTTTTTTAAATTTTAATGAACATTTACAGAGCCTTTGGATTTTCATTCATTCATTGTTGCGTTTGTCTTCCTGCCCACCGCTCCCACCAGTTCGCTCTTCTCTTTGAAAAGTAAATGTTCTTTCATTGTTATACAATCCCCCCCCCCAAGTCCACTCCACTATGCAGCCTTTGTTCTGGACTCCTGTCAAGACAATAATACCTAATCACATATCTTTTTAAACAGTTCTCTCCCTCATCTGTTTCAATGCAGTATACATTCTTGAACCCATCTTTCTCAGTCTCCCCCCAACCCTGATGTCAGTCCAGTTCTACAACGGTGGCACTATGCAGTATTTGTCCTTTTGTGACTGAGATATTTCACTCAGCATAATGTCCTCCAGGTTCACCTATTTTGAATATTTCATGAGTTCTTTGTTTTTCAATGCAGCATAATATTCCATTGTGTGAATATACCACAGTTTCTCTATCCATTTGTTTGTTGATGGGCACTTAAGTTGTTTCCAACTCTTGTGAAGAAAGCCTCAATAAACACGGGTGTGCATATTTCCTAAAAAAAAAAAAAGAAAAAGAAAAACAAGGAACTCATGCAATATTATTCAAAATGGGTGACCCTGGAGAACATTATGCTGAGTTAAATATCTCAGTCACAAAAGGACAAATACTGCAGGGTGCCACTGTTGTAGAACGGGACTGACATCAGGATTGGGGTAAGACTGAGAAAAACGGAATAAATTATGTATACTGTATTGAAACAGATGAGGGAGAGAATAATTTAAAAGCAATATATGATAGGGTATTACAGTTATCACAAGAGTCCAGAACTAAGGTTGCATAGTGGAGTGTACTCTGGATAGTGGGAGGGTTGTGGGGGGATTGTGTACCAAAGAAGGAATTTTACTTTTGCTTTTCAAAGAGAGATATGAAATAGGGTGGAAGGTGGGGTGTGGGCTTGGCAGGGAGAAAAGTGCAACAATGAATGAATGGAAATCCAAAATCTCTGCAAATGTTTATTAAAATTAATAAAATAATTTTTTAAAAAAGAATGCAGAAATAAACATGGGTATGAATAAATCTGTTTAAGTGGCAGCTCTGGTTTCTTTAGAATATATTTCCAGTAGTGAAATTGCTAGGTCAAATGATATTTCTACTTCCAACTTTTTGAGAACACGCCATACTGCCTTCCATAGTGGTGGCACCATTTTACACTCCCACTAACAGTGAATAAAGGTTCCAATCTCTCCACAACCTTATTAGCATTTGTTATTTGCTACTCTGTTGAACTTTGCTGTTGTTACTGGGGTGAGATATCTCATAGTGGTTTTGATCTGCATCTCTCTGAGAGCTATGGATGTTGAACATATCTTTATGTATTTGTTTGCCATCTAACAACAAATAACTAAATAGAACTTAAACTTCTTGAGAACAGTGACCATACTTCCAACTACCTTTCCCCAAGATATGGGTGTCACTCATCTGCACACTTCAGTGAACTTGCTTCTCCTGGAAATAAATTTAACCAAGGCTATTAGTGGACCAGGAACATGTGAAAAATACTGTTTTTACATAGAATACTATCTTGAGGCTATTCCTCTGACAGCAGTTTGTTCTTTGATATTTAGCACAACACCAAAAGGAGCTAGTGCAGATGATTCCTGAGTCAGATGAAAGATGAAAACACAGAATAAACACAAAACCCATTTGATGTTGGTTCTAACTAATGGCAACATGTGTATTAGGGAATAATTGTGTTCAATATACTTTTCGATGGCTTCTTTTTTGTCTGATGGACCTATGAGTGGACTTGAACCTCTACCTTTTAGCTACCTTTTAGTTAGCAGCTGCATGTGCCGATAATTTACGCTACCTGGACATTTCTTGTATGCACTATGTCCTTAGATATACTTGTGATAAGTTGTGATATTCTGACAGTGTAGCAGGTATTGTATGGCAGTGATTTCCTACGTACACTTAACATTGAGTACAGCAAATTCTGAAAAGCCCCTCACAGCTATTAGGTATGCAGAGGTTCTCATTGGGATAGACCATTAACTATCATTTATTAACTGCTTTAAATCCTATAAAAGGTGCATCCAAGTATGTCCTTGGCTTCAGCATCAGTAAATTATCCTGCACAGCATTTTGTTCTGCATTACAGTCCCTGATTTGAAGGGGAGATAATTATCACTCAGTCCTTCTCATTTTTATGGAGTTTGCACTTGTTTTCTACACTTTGAGGTATTTTCTGAATTTTCCAAATTATATGGTTTAATTTCCATCAAGATTGCTGTTATAAAAGACTAGAGAAAGGTTTCTAAACAGAAAGAATCAATCTATTATGATTACCTGGGAGGGAAAAGGAGGGAATAGGAAATTAATTGATAGCTGATGAATTCTTATTGGGACAGGTAAAGGAAAATGCAATGTGGAATAAATGGATCAGATACTGTGTGCATTGTCATTAATGTTGTGGAACAGAATGCATGAAATATGGGAGGAAAAATAACTTGAATATACTTTGTAAGCTTTCATCCAAATAAAAATTTAAAAAATAATTGTTTTGTTTATACTATCATCTCCCAAAATCAGTCTTCCAACATGCAACTCTTATACAGTCAGGTTTTTTAAAATAATTTTTATTGTGACTTTTATCAAAAGTTTACAGAAAACTTGGATTTCCATTCATTCATTGCTGCACATTTTCCTCCTTACCCACAGTTCACTTTTCTCTTTAAAGAAATTCATTCAATGTTGCACAACTTACTTCCTTCCCCTCCCCAAGTCCACTTTGCTGTGCAATGCTTCTTATTCTGAACTGTTGTCGTGTAAATAAAGCCTAATCCTATATTCCTTTTTAACAATTCTTTCCCTCATCTGTTCAAATGTAGTGTTCATTATTTATCTCTTTTCTTAGTTTCTCCCAAACTCTCATGTCAGTACTATTTTATAACAGTGGCATTATGCAGTATTTGTCCTTTTGTGACTGATATATTTCACTCAGCATAATGTCCTCTAGGGTCACCCATTTTGTATAATACTTTATGAGTTCTTTCTTTTTCAGGGCTGTGTGATATTCCATTGTGTGAATACACCACAGCTTCTCTATCCATTCATTTGTTGTTGGGTACTGGGGTTGCTTCCATCTCTTTTCTATTGTGAATAATGCAGTACCAAACATGGGTGTGCACATACCTGTTTGGGTGAAATTTCTAGTTTCTTTAGGGTATATTCTAAGTATTGGAATTGCTGGTTCAAATGGTATTTCTATTTCCAAGCTTTTAAGAAAGCATTATACTGCCTTTCAGAGTGGTTACGTCAGTTTACACTCCCATCAACAATGGATAAGAGTTCTAATTTCTCCACAACCTCACCAGCATTTGTTGTTTGCTACTTGGTTGAACTTTGCTGTTGTTATTGAGGTGAGATGATATCTCATAGTTGTTTTGATTTGCATTTCTCTTAGAGCTAGGGATTTTGAAACTTTCTTCGTGTATTTGCTATTTGAATGTCTTCTTTGGTGAAATGTCTGTTCATATCCTGTACCCATTTTGTATGAAGTCAGTTTTGAGCAAAGGACAATTGTGTTTAACACTCAGAACTTCTGGAGGAGACTGATGAAGTTTTTAAATTTTTGTTTCCTTTTTACCACACTTCTCATTTTATACTTCAATTGAAGCACATTTACATCTATTGCTCTTTTTCACTTTATTCTCTTCCTCACTATTTTTTTTAATCTTGCTTCAAAATGAATATGAGATGGTACAAGTTCTCTCTTTCTTCTTTACTCTCTCTCCCCTCCCTCCTACATTCCCTTCTTTCTTTCCTTTGTTGTTGTTGTGTGCCACTGAGTTACCTGTGACTCATAACAACCCTATGCACAACAGCTCTGAAGCCTGCTCTGTGCTAAGCCAATATCATTGACTCTGACACACCTACCCCCATTGCCCCAGTTACTGTCTCAATTCATCTCATCTAAGGCCTTCCTCTCCTGGGCTGTCCCTCTACCCTTTCGAGCATGATGTCCTTCTCCAAATCCCTCCTGGCCATGTGCATAAAGTATGTTTAATGAAGCTTCAAAAGCCTATTCTCCAAGGAGAAACTTGGTTCTACCTTCTCCAAAACAGACTTACTTGTTTTCTTGTCAATCCATGATATGTTCAAGACTCTTCTCCATCACCACAACTCTAAAGCATCAATACTTTTTCTTTTATCTTTAGTCATTGTCCAGCTGTATGATGCATAGCAAGTAATTATGAATATCAAGGCCTGGATCAGATACATCTTAGTCTCTAGACTGACATCATTGGTCTTTAGTACTTTGGAGAGGTCCCTGACAGAAAGTTTTCCCATTACAATTTGTCTTTTGGTTTCAAGAGTGTTTACGGTGGAGATGAGCAAGCTGAAGCTGTTAACAACCTCAATCTCTTTTCCATCTATCATCGTGCTACCTATTGGCCCAATGGTGAGAATCTTTGTTTTCTTGATGTTGAGCTTCAATCCATAATGAAGTCTGTAGTCCTTGAGCTTCTGCAGCAAGTGCTTCAGGTCCTCCTCAGTTTCAGCAAGCAAGGTTGTGTCATCTGCATAACATACGTTGTTGATGAGTGTTCCTCCAATTATTATGCTATATTCTTCCTCATAAATCCCAGCCTATATATATTTGTTGATGTTGTGTGCTTTTGAGTCAAAAACAACTCATAGCTGACCCTCTAGTGGATTTTCAGAGGCTGTAAATCACATTGGGAGAGATTACCATTTTTTTTCTACTGCAAAGCAGCTGGTGGTTTAAAACCACTGCCTTTGGGTTGGCAGTGCAAATCTTTACACATTCTTATCTATCTATCTATCTATCTATCTATCTATCTATCTATCTATCTATCATCTCAAAAACTCATTGCCATCGACTCAGAATTAACTCATAACTGACTTCCAGCAGGTCGTGAAAGGTTATAAATCACTTGGAAGGAGATTACTCTCCTTTCTCTCTTGAATTCTCTGGTAGATTTGAACTGTGAGAGACACATGGCAGTGCAACGTCTTATGAACTATTCTATCAGAGTGCGCCCTCTCTCTTGATATTTGTATGTGTGTATGTACTGTGTGTGTATATATCTCTGTATATAGTGTGTGTAAGTGTATATATACATATACATATACATACACCTATGTATAGTCATATATGCACATGTGTCTATGTATGCAAATGTATATATATATATATATATAAAACTATATATAAAGTTATAGAGTTATATATAGTTATAGAGTGTATATTTATGCTTTTGAGCTGTGGTGTTAAAGAAGATTCCTGAACATCCCATGGACAGCCAAAAGAACAAATGTGTCTTTGACAGGGTACAGTCAGAGTGTTCTTGGGAGGCAAGGATAGTGAGGTGTCACCTTGCATACTTTGGGCATGTTACTGGGAGGGTATTCCTAGGAGAAGGACAAAATGCTAGGAAAGGTGGAGGGTTGGTGAAAGAGAGGAAGGTCCTTGATGGTGGATTGACATGGTGATTGCCACAATGGGCTCTTGTGTGTTAGGAAACGTGAGGATAGCATAGGCTAGAACAAGGTTCAGTTCTTTTGTTCATGGAATCACAATGAATTGTGCTCAACTCTATGACACCTAACTCTATGACATCAACACCTATATTTAGTTGTATATGTACCTGTGTGTGTATCTCTGTAAACTATGTATACACACACGTATACACACATATGCATCCATATATTTGGAACGTGTGCCATATCATATCCTTTTTGTAAAAAAGATGGCAGGAGAAAGAGAACAGAGCAATAAAAGAGCTAGAAGTTTAAACCATACTACAACAAAATGAAAAGTGTTAAAGATGAATAAAAGTCTCAATTTCATCAAGCTTCCTCTTTAGAAATACTGAATATTAACCATAAACATCTTTTTCTCAAAATTAACCTTATACATATAGAGCTTAAGAAAGGTCACTTTAAAAAAAAAAGAAAGGTCACTTTGAAGGTATTTTATGTAATATAGATAGATAGCTAGATAGCTAGATAGATGATAGATGATAGATAGATAGATAGATAGATAGATAGATAGATAGAAAGATAGATAGATAGATAGATACAATAGAGTTGGAACCGACCCATAACTGACCCTCTGGTGGGTTTTCAGAGATAGATTATTGCACTGCACAGGGAGTAGATTGTCCATTCTTCACCTGTGAAGCAGTTGGTGGATTTGAACCCTATGCCTTCAGGATTGCAGCTCAGGTTCTTACCACTAGGCCACCAGAGAAAGATAGGACATGGTGGTGGGGGAGAGAGAGAGAGAGAAAGAGTTGTGTGCCATCTTCTAAGAACCAGTTCATACCTTATTCACTGTTGGTGGGAGTGTAAAATGGTGCAACCACTGTGGAAAGCATTGTGGCGCTTTCTCAAAAAGTTGCAAATAAAGATACCATTTGACCCAGCAATTCCACTACTGGGAATATACCCTAAAGAGACCATAAATGACATCCAAGTAGATATATGTATACCCATGTTTATCGCGGCTTTGTTTACAATAGCAAGGAGTTGAAAACAACCTAAATGCCCATTAACAAACGAATGGGTAGAGAAGCTGTGGTATATTCACACAATGGTATACTGTGCTGCATTGAAGAACAAGGAACTCATGCAATATTATTCAAAATGGGTGACCCTGGAGGACATTATGCTGAGTGAGGTATCTCAGTCACAAAGGGACAAATGCTATATTGTGCCACTGTTGTAGAATGAGGCTGGCATTGGGGTGGGGTAAGACTGAGAAAAACTGGATGAAATATGTTTACGGCATTGAAGTCTATGGGGGAGAGAATAGTCTAAAAGTATTATATTTTAGGGTATTATTTTTATCATAGGAGTACGCAACGAGGGTTGCAGAGTGGATTATATTTGGGGGTAGGGGGTGGGGTTTGGGGAGGTGCGGGGGGATTGTGTACCAATGAGGGAGTTTTTCTTTTGCTTTTCAAGGAGAGGAGCAAATGGGGGGAGGGGTTTGTGCGGGGAGAAGAGTGCAACAATGAGTGAATGGAATTCCAAAATCTCTGTAGATGTTCATTGAAATGAAAAATAAACAAACTAAATTAAAAAATAATAAAAGAACCAGTTCATAACTGACCCTCCATCAGGTTTTCAGAAGCTATAAATCACATAGAAGATTGTGCATCTTCCTCCCACCAGTTTGATGATGGATTAGAATAGTATGCTTTCAGGTCAGCCGGACAACTCTTATCCTGTGACCACCAGATCAATTAATCTCTTTCTTTCTCTCTCTCCACTTCCAACCCCTACATCTAGTTCTCTCTCTTTACACACACAGACAGAGAGAGAGAAAGAGAGAAAGGGAGAGAGAGAGAGAGAGAGAGAGAGAGAGAGAGAGAGAGAGGAGGAAATTAAGGTCATGGAAAATCAAGAGTCTACAAATAATACAGTAGGAAAACAAAGGTAAGTCTGATACCTAATGTTTGTCTTAGTGTTTGAAGCAGGCATTAGAGATAGCTGAAAATTTGATCTCAAGTTCCTAGCCATCAAGAAACACTTTTCACCAACCTCGAAGTGTTAAAATTCTGTGACATAGTTGGATCTGAGATTTCCCCTATTATGCAGTCCTATGAAGTCACTATGAGTCGAATCTACTTGACATGCAAGGTTAGGTAGGGTTTTATAAGTATCACGGTTTTACAAAAGAGTTTCACAATCCTCTTGACCAAAGTTGATCTAAACCCAAGAGGCATGCTTTGATTAATAGTCATGTGTTGTGTGCTGAGTTGGGGGCAAGAGTGTGGTATCTAGGAAGGCAAGGCTCCTCGAGAGAGGAACATGGGTTTCCAAATTTTGCTGGGTGGTCTTGTATGGTCAAATTGAAAAGGATTCTTGGATACAATTTCCTCTTCCAGAGAACTTTGGATTTTGGAGAAGACAGTTTCAAGGTGTTTAGAAACTACATTCAATGAACTGGGCATGAGATCTCTCTTGGCTACCATAAACTTCCCTGGTTTACTCTATCTGTCTTTCATGACTTGAGGCACTTGTAGAACTTCCCTGAATTAAGTTGAGAAACATGAAGGGGTGCTGAGAACATGAGAGGTGTCCTTCCTCAATAATGTCTCTGATACTGAATGAAAGGAACAAAGCAGGGACCATGACAGGCAGAGCAACATTTCCTCAGAATCAACCTGTTTCAAAATGTTGTAGATTTTGTTATGCAATAAAGTCCCCACCCTTGAAATAATAGCATTGATGGGACCAACTAGTTTCAACTAGAGACTAATCTCAGGTGTTCTGGTAATTGTTCATGAGGCGACTAGCTCTGAGAGCCTTCAGCTCTGTGTGTATTTGTGTGGATGACATTCTTACACAAAAGGATAAGGCACCTTATTTTCTCTCTGATTGATGCTGTCCACCAGCATTTTCGCCCTTGCATAGATAATTTATCTTGGGTTATTTTCATTTTACAGAAGTAAAGCTTTGGAATTGCAGCATGGTGCCTGTTTATGCAGATAAGTGTTTACTGCCATCGTGGGGCTTGGGAGCCATCATGGTGTAGCAAGCCTATGACTCCAACTTGCACAATTCCTGTAGTTTCTGGTAACAATAGTGTTTGTTCAGGATGGATCAAAGCTGTTACAAACTCTTCTGGTTCAGAGACTCCTTAGATTTGGATAGTTTCTTTGCAAGAGTGTCCAAGGCTTTATTTAATCCTGTTGAGTATTTCTTACTACCTGACACATGCCGAGTTCTTGCACATTTCAGAGAACGTTCCTCACTTAACTCTTACCGTTCTCTCTGAGAGAGTACATTTAAAAATACAGCTGGTTTCATCGGTAAAGTTCTTGGGTGATGCAAACAGTTAACATGCTCAGCTGCTAATAAAAAATGGGAAGGTTTGAGTTAAGCCTTGCAAAAAAGGACTGCTTTTCTTCTGAAAACCAGTCATTAAAAATCCTGTAGAGCACAGCTGTGTTCTGATATACATGATGTCATCATGAGTCAGAATTGACTAAAAAGCATTTATTCTTTTGTTTTGTATTTTTGGGGGTAGGTTGTGGTTTTTTTGTGTGTGTGGTTTTTTTTTAGTGTTTTATTCATGTAATTGATTTGTCCAGATTCAAATGAAGCTTGACCTAGTACTTGAAACATATTCCTAGGTTCTTTTTTGTCATAACCTGGCTTTTCTTGTATAGATTTTACCTTCAAGATTTAGATGAAAGACTCTTGGCCACCTCAAGCGGTCCTTTTGCAGTTTCTAACTAGTTTTTGAGGCAGCTCTGGTGTCTTAGTGGTAAGAAATTGCACTGAAAATCCAAAGGCACTCATTTCAAATCTACTAGCTACTCCTCAAGAAAAACATGAATAACCTCTTTTTGTGTGATTTACTGTCTCTGAAACCTCTTTTGGGTTAGATCTGAGTCAATTCTGATTTGACAGTACATAACGACAGCAACAATGGGCTCAAGCATCTAAAAATAGTAAGGATGGCACAGGATAGAGCAAGATTCAGACACGTTGTTCATATGGTTGCTAAAAGTCACGGTTTACTCAAAGGCACATGATAACAACTAGTTGTTGAAGGTCTAGCACTTACAAACCTTATATTATACAATGCAGAAGAGAGAGAATCTCTTCCAGCAGTGTTTTCAGAAAAGGGTGAGAACATCTTCATTTCTCCAGTCCCCCAAAATTATTGCATCTCATTGGCTTGTTGGTTTGTTGAATATATCTGCTCATTTGTGGGCCATCTGTCAGTGGAGACTTGTATGTCATTAAGGTATTGAATAGACTTTGGCTTTTAGATGAAGACAAATAAAGAAGAAAGACCTAGTGACCTATTTCCAAAAATTAGACAATGAAAACCCTGTGGATCAAAGTGGTCCAGTCTGTATGTAATCATGGAAATGGTGCAGGACCAGCAATTGGGAACTCACTTAGCAGCAACTAAAAAGCAAAACACAATCAGAGTACTTACTGAATATTGACTGAATGAAGAATGTTTGGGGGAGATAAAGGAACTTGCTTGAAAAATCTGATGTGATGAGAATCTGGCCTTGATTAATAGGAAGCCAGATGTCTGAAGAAGGAGACTGGCATTTAACCGAAGGGGTTTCAAAAGATCATAAATCTGGGAGGTGAACACTTGAGGCTGAAGGGAGGAGGGTCAGCGAGGAAGTGGGGGTGGGGGGCAAGTCCACAGAATAAGAGGAAGTTTGGAGAAGGTCCTGTGTTACCTCTATCATCTCTATACCATGTCTTCCACCCTAAAACGTAAAGGAATCCTCAGGGGATTGTGAAGAGGAAAGTCATGCACAACAAAGAAAATAAATTAGGACCTATTAGTTTTTACCTTCTGTAAAGATCACTGTCACATGTTGACTTGTTACACTGTGGTGATTTGCTTGTTATATGACCTAGAAAGTGCCACAGATATTTAAAATACCAGCAGAGTCACCAGTGGTGGATAGGTGATAGTAGATTTTACTGACACTAGGGAGAAGGGATTGGTGATATACTTCCAAAAATTAACCCGTGAAAACCCTGTGGATGAAAATGGAATGCTCTCTGACATAGAAGAACACACTTGATCTTAAGCCAGTCAAAATGCAGAGTGACTGCAGCAATGAATTAGCATAGTAACCACAATAATGATGGGACAGGATCATGCAATGTTCCCTTACACTGTCGTTACATATTGTGTATAACTGCAGTAGAGACAGCTGGCTCCAGAACAACCAAAAACAGCAATAAGATTTCTTATCCTGGGAACTAAAAACAATGAAGCTTTGATGGAACTCTAGCTGCCTTGCTTTGAACACAGGGAAGTACAGAGAATGTTTGATGTCATCAGCTAAATTGCCTGATGGGTAGCGAGGTCCAGCAAAAGATGAACTACAGCCAAGTATGTTCCACTGGTTTCATGGGGCCATTAAATAGTCTGTCCATTTGACTTGAACTGCAAGTCTGCATGTCAGTATTCAACGTTGTCACTATTTTCCCCCGTGTTTGAGAGACTCTGAGAAAAGGCCAAAGTAAAAACCTCTTGTTAAAATCAGACCTGTCTACATCTATGGTAAAGTGAGAATCCCCCAGAGCCCTCCTAGCCTAAGGCTTTGTGTAGAAACCACTTCTGCTTTGCGGGAGGCCACCATAGGACACATTAACAAGGCTAGCAAATGGCATTTCCAAGTTAATAGCACCTCTTTGTTGCTAGGCAGTATCTATGGAGCTCTGCTTCCGAGAATAACCCAGTGAGTCTTCAGGGTCACTGACAAAAATGGAATCTGCTTTCTGAGGAAGCACAGGACACTGAGTCCATCTGCTCACTCCCCAGACTGGTGTACTAATGGCACTATGCTTTTTCTTTTCTATCCTTAAACATGATCTTGCAAGTGACATCCTTAGTTCTGTAGACTGGGATAATAAAAGTCCATTTAAACTTAGAATTTTGTTACAGCCTGAAGATTTTTGTCATCTTTGAATTCACATTGGTCATTTACCAGTAAAGCCCACAAAGATTCAAACCAAAAAAGATTCATACTCAGTTTATGCTGACATGTGTGTTGACAAGTTCTAGATTTTGGTTTCATGTTGTTAGTTGCAACTGAGTAAATTTTAACTGATGATGACCCCATATATAGAAAGTAAAACTGCTCCATAGGGTTTTCAAGACTGTGATCTTTCCAAGTCATATCATCAGGCTTGCCGTCTGGAATGCCAAAATATTAGAATCATCAGTCTTTTGATTAGTAGTTAAGTGCTTAACCTCTTATGCCACCAGGGTTTCTTTAACAAAATTCTATTCATGTATATACTCTGGCTTAAAGGCAGTTTAAAACAGGAATACATAAAATCACAAGTGTAAAGGGAAAGATTTTGGTCCAAGGAAAACAAGAATAAGCAACATATACTGAGTTTGTATAGAGAGGAAGACAGCCCAGATTGGGACCAGTGTTGTTGCTTTCAATGAACATGATGTTGGAATTGAGCTACGTGGAATTTAAGATGAAGATGGAGACAGGAAAGAAAGGACATCTGGCTGTTGTGAAATATGCTTTAAACATATGAACTCATTAATCGTTAACAATCAAAAAAAAGGTGTTCTTAAAAATGAAGGACTCTATCATAGAGTTTAAGAGATTGGCCCAAGTAACACAGCTGGTAAGTGACAGAGAGACCACGTAAAACCCAACTCTGTCTGGTTCTTTATTTTATACTATTGACCACTAGCCCCTAGCATGTCTGAGATAAAGAAGGCGCGCAAAAAGCAATGTTGGCATTTTTTTCATGCTCTAACTACTCTTAGTTGATGCCCACTGCTCCTGGATTTATAGATGAACACCAACCCAAGCCTCTCAGAATGCTGGCATATCACAACTCTTCATAACTGGTTGTTACTGTGGTTGGTAGCTACTGTTGAGGCCAACTCACGCCAACACCTTGTACAATAGAACAAAGCATGGCCGGGTTCTACATCATCTTCCATATCACTGGCTTTTTTCAATTCATCTTTTTGGCTATTGTGCCAATTACTTCTCATTGGATAGATATCCAGGGTCTCCTAGGCCTCTTTTTCAGCGCACGTGTTGTTCTCCAGCAACTGACCACTTCTGGTGACTGTCTAGAGCAAGTAAGTTAGACAATGTCCTGCAGGATCTTTAAGAATTTCACTGCTTAAAGTTTGGAAATACGTAACAAGTGTTTCTTCCCCAGTATGTCTTTGTCTTAAAACTTCACTGAAACTTGTCTATCAGGAATGACTCTGTCAGTCTTTGATATACACATGACATAGATTCCAAATCACAGCAATACAAAAGGCATCACACTGTATGGCAGAGAGACAAACAGGTGGTGACAATTACTGATTAAAAACCAAATCTTGAACTCGCTGCAGTGAGTTGACTCTGATTTGAAGCATTCCTCTACACTCCTCCACTGGGTTTCCAAAGCTACAAATTGCAGTTGGAGGAGAATAGGCAGCTTTTTCCTGAGGAGTGGCTGGTGAATTTGAACCACTAGAGATAATCTTTAGATTAGGAGTATAATTCATTATTGACTACACCACAAGGTCACTCTCAATGATCTAGTCAGCTGGCCCTCCAGCAGTTTTTCAGAGGCCATAAATCTCATGAGAAAAGACTAAGGAGCAGCTTGTAGATTCAAACCCTATGGCTTTGGGTTGACAGCACCACTAGTCATGGAGAAATCGGTGGTATGGATATACCTGGCATGTGATTTGGATCAACCAACTGCTCCATAGGTGAAATGTGGGTAATCTCCTCCCATGCAACTCCATGGCACACGAACCCAACTAAAATATACCTGTGGAGATGCTAGTAGAGATCCTCACGTTCACCTATCTTCTAGTTCCCTCTGTACATTTCACATGGTACTTCTGAGGTTAATGCCTTTAATCCCAGTTCCCCAAAGGGAATTTTAATTTTTTTTTCTGGGGAAATCTGTATATTAATAGAGACTATCCTGCAGGGACAAATACACTTGTATGGAAATATATTTGCTTAATAAATTAATGAATAGACATAAATCCAATGCAAAATATAAATTGCTCTCATAACTTGTGTGCGTGCTCATGTATGCAACAAATCACCTTTTCTTTCTTAGGTCAGGGCAAAGCCTTACCCAAGTAAGAAGAGGTGCTGGCTGGGTCATAGTGTGACAACAAATATGTGAATGCCTTTCGCAGTGTTGTTGTGTACCATCAAATCAGAACCCATCATAGCTGACCTTCCAATGGGTTTTCAGTAGCAGTAAATCACACCAGAGGAGATTGCCCATCTTTCTCCTGCAAAGCAGCTGATGGACTCAAACCGCATAGATTGGTGTTGGCAATGCAATTACTAAACCATCAAAGCTCTCATAGCTTTTGGATAGAAAGGGAATATGTCAGCGGGACAGAGAAATAGAAGACCTATGGGGCAGCAGAGACATGCTGCAGTTCCTGTCTTACAGACCATCAAACCTCTAATCTCTCCTCACTCATCTCCCAGAGGCAGCAAGAAACTAATGAAGCCTAGAGGGGAGCTTCTCTGATTAAACTTGCCCTGCTTTGTCGGTAAGGAGCTCTGATGGTAATGTGCATTATATCTAGAACCAAAAAGCCAGTAGTTTAAAATCACCAGCCACTTCACAGAAGAAATACTGACAATCTCCTGCCATAAAGATTTACAGCCTTGAAAATGTGATAGAGGGACCTAGGGGAGGAACTGACTCAAAGGTGTGGATTGATCTTTATTAGGTGTTTCTCTGCCTCAGCCACCCTTGACTCTCAGTGTTTTCCAAGAGAGTTTTACTTGGGTGTGGGTGAACCAGTGACGAGGTCAGCCCTTACCTGATCCAGGGACATTAAGACTCTGCTGCCAAGATCCTACAGAGGGAAGGCAAGGCAAGGATCCTGAACAAAGAAAGACAGAAATGAATGAAAATACATTTCTGGAGTTAATTTAAATAATGCTAGTCAATACAGTATCCCATCAGTGTACCATATTTGAAGAGCACACAGGGAAAGCTATAGTGTAAAGGAGGATTTTACCTGGGTTAATACTCCCTTTAGTAGTGTTATCAGCACAACAGATGGTAGACAACCAGCTTCCAGAATTGGAGGAAATCAAGTATCCTTCATAGCTCACTTAAAGCAGCATCTGGGGTAGTTTTATTATTTATAGAGCCATAGAAATGAACTCTATTACACCACAGTGGATTGTTAAATAATTTCTTTCTCCTCTTGAACACAGTGTTGGTGTTCTCCATATGGTTATTGCAGGTAGATTTGTTCTACTTCAGGTGTACATTTATTTCTGGAGTAACTAGCTTTTGGCAGCTCAACTGAAAACTAATTTGAAACACTAAAGAGAGATATTAGGACGAATGAGCTCTATTCAAATCTAGAATAAACATGCTCTGTTTCTAAAGACTCTCCTGATGTGGGCTGTTAAAAAGAATATGAAGTCATGGAAAGGACTTTCTGGTGTGCATTGATTCAGATGAGCCTCAGTAGATGAAAATCAAGACAAGGCGCATCTTAGAGATTATGCAACTGCATCTGGAGCTCTTCCTTCACTTTTGGGAGTAGGAGTTGGTTGCTTTATGCACTGTGTACATTTATGTTAATGGTGGACTACAAGGAAATGAAACTGAGTATTTCTACTTTGTAATACATGGAGTTGCCATGAGTCAGAATTAATGAGTTGGCAATGGACTGGACAATGAGCTTTTGCTTTATGAAAATATCTTTCAACTAAAATTCCTTTATCTCCCTAAATTTACCAGTGACACTAGTCTCGGAACTTTCAGATAACTGAGGAAAGAAGCGAATAGGAGAGAATGTGGTTCTGTAGGAAGGAGCTAATGAATTTCCTTTGAGATCTCTTTAAACAATTAACTTTTTAAAAGAACTGGTTTCTAACATTAAAAATGTAATATATACTCATAGCTAAAGGAACTGCACTTGTGTTTTTGTTGTTGTTCTGTGCCTTCGAGTCACCTGCAACTCATAACAACTTTATGTTCTGAACCCTGTCCTTTCTTGGGACAATCCAAAACAGGTGGTTTGAATCCACCAGATACTCAAAGCAGAAAGATGGGTAATCTCCTCCTGTGCAATTTACAGCTTCTGAAAACCCATTGGAGGGTGCCATTCTGACTCAATGTTATTGTTGTTGTTATGTGTTGTCAAATCACCTGTGTACAACAACTCTGAGCCCTGCCCTGTTCTGAGTCAGTTTCACTGATTGCGACACACCTACACTTGTTGCCCTAGTTACTATATCAATCTATCTAATTAGAGGTCTTCCTTTCCTGAGCTGTCCTTTCACCCTTCCAAGCATAATGTTATCCTCCAAAAGCTTCCCCTCTTGGCCATGTGCCCAAAGTATGTGAGACAGAGCTTCAAAATCCTAGCCTTCAAGGAGAGACTTGGTTTCACCCTCTCCAAGACAGACCTGTTTGTTTTCTTGACTGTCCATGGTATGTTCAAGACTTATCCAGCACCACAACTCAAATAATCAATCTTCTTCCATCATCCTTAGCCATTGTCCAGCTCTCTGATGCATAGCAAGTAATTGTGAAGATCATGGCTTGGAACAGGCATACCTTAGTCTCTAGACTGACATCTTTGTTTCTCACTACTTTTGTGAGGTCCTTGACAGCAGATTTTCCTAGCACAATTCATATTTTGATTTCCTGACTGCTGGTGCCAAGAGTGTTGACTGTCGAGCAGAGCAAACAAATTATTAGCAACCTTAACATCTTCTCCATTTATCATGGGCCACTTGACCAATTGGTGCAGTGGTGAGAATCTTTGTCTTCTTGATGTTGAGCTTCAATTCATATTTAAGACTATAGTCCTTGACTTTCTGCAGCAAGCACTGCAGGTCCTCCTGAGTTTCAGCAAGCAAGATTGTGTCACCTGTGTAACATAGGTTGTTGATGAGTGCTCCTCCCATCTTGATGCCACATTCCTCCTCATGAAGCCCAAGATTTCCTGAATGATCTGTTCTGCATGTGGATTGAAAAGGTATGGAAACAGGACATCTTCATGACACATTCCTTTCCTGATTTTGAACCATACACTCAATGGACTCGATGGTACATCAACAAGAGGGTAAAAGATGAAATATGTGAGTTTCCAGTACCTTCCTCCCAAAGTTGATGTTGTAGGTGCCATAGAGTCAGGTACAACTCATAGCAACCCTATGCATAACAGATCTTAACTCTGCCTTCCTCATCCTCATCCTCTCTGACATACTTGAGCTCATTGTTAGAGTCACAGTGGCAGTCCATCTCGTTGAGGGTCTTCCTATTTTTCCTGACCCTTCACACTTCCAAGCATGATGTCCTTTTCCAAGGACTGGCCCCTCCTAGCAACATGTTCAAAATCTATGAGACAAATGTTTATCCTTCCCTTTAAGAAGCATGCTGGTTGCACTTTGTCCAAGACATACTCATTTATGCTTTTGACAGTCAATACTATATTCAATACTCTTCTCCGGTCACTAGAGCTCAAAGGCATCAATTCTTCTACTGTCATCCTTATTCATTGTCCAATTTTCAGATGCAATTGAAAAGACTATGGTGGCTTGGATCAGCTACACTTTAGTTTCAAACTGACATGATCATTCTTAGTACTTTGGAGAGGTCCTTGACAGCAGATTTTCCCAAAGTGAATATGTAATTAATAAGTTATTATTTATTTATACTTAAGTTTCTTATGCAAATGAAAACATATTACAGCATGTAAAAATTACAAGTGGGATTATCCCTTAGGGATTATTCTGAAAGAAGCTTTTTTGCCTTATAGTCTGCCTTGGAGCTCTTACCATGTTGGCATAAAGATCAGCAGCACTTTCTGAAATTTTCACACAAAATCTTATTGTGTAGACAAGTTGTGTTAAAAGAAATATTCATAAATAAAGAATATCATGAATTGTATCTTGGTTTTTTTCACTGTAAACTGTGTTGCAAATAACATCTTCACTATCTGTGTACATCTTCAAAGATAGCCCATTTATATAATTTAAATTGTCCTGAAATAAATTTATTTGTTTTCTGCTAGTAGTCTATGGAAATGCCTGCTTTTCTCCACATCTTTCTAAGATTTGTCAACATCATAGAAGAAAAAAACCACCAATTTATTTATTCAGTCATTTCAAGGGGAAGAAGGAAAGAGCAGAGGGGTGAGGATGGGTGTCTGGGGAGCAGTTTGTGCTAATCATAGGGTTTCACAATTTGATTGATGGAGGGCAGGGGGGGTAAAGGAAATGGGAAAGTCTCTGCAAATTTTCATTAATATTAATAAAATGTAAATAAAAACTTCTATAAGATTAAGAAAAGAGAAATTACCAGTAATGTGTTACCATCAGGTCAATTTCAACTCATGGTGACATTATACAGTGGTATGAGTGGTGTTTTAAAGAAATTATAGAAATGATAAAGGTTAACAGATTAAGAGATGAACTGGAGTTGGAACAAACTTCTTCCAGGAAGGGAAAATTGGGCTTCAGTCTGAAGAATGAGCAAAAGTTCATTAGGGAAAGGAGGGAAGGGAAAGAGAGAGAAATCCAAGTAAGGAGAAATTGAGAAAGAGAGATGGGATCAGGGGCAGACTACACAAGAACTACTAAGGATTTGCATTCTTCCCTCAGAAAAATCTGTAATTTTTGAAGAGGTTTACACAGAGGAGAAGCAAAATAAAAGTCTGTGTTTTGAAAAGACCATTATGTTATTTTGGGGTGTGTGTGTGACAAGAATATTAGGTAACTCATTGCTGTAAAATTGCACTTACTAATTTTGAATGAGCTTGATCACTTGTTCTTATTATGTCATGGTCAATTGAATTTTCTTTTTATTGTAATTCAGGCAAAATTTACAGAGCAAACTGGTTTTAATTCAAGAATTTATATGTATAATGTTTCTTGATATTGATTAAAATTGATCTCCATGTTGTAACAGCACTTTCCCAATTCACCTCACTTCTTTTTGTTTTCTTTATGAAGGTACCTAAAAGTGGAATTGCCAGGTCTTATGACATTTCTTTTTTTGTTTTGTTTTTCAAAGAACTGCTTCTCTTTTTTATCACAGCTGTACCATTCTTTTATATTCCCAGCAGTAGTAGTTAAGGATTTCAATTTCCTTATATCATTGTCAATATTTATTATTTTCTGCTTTCTTTTTTTTTTTTTAAAGTTTTGATCTTAGCCATTTTGCTGTTGTTTCAATATCATGGAGCTGGTGCTGACTCATCCAGTGGAAGAAAGACTGTCCAGTCCTGCGCCCTTCCTACAGCTGTTGCTGTTTGAGCCCACTGTAATAGCAACAGTGTCAATTCATCTTGTTGAGGGTCTTCCTCTTTTTCACTGACCCACTGCTTTACCAAGTGTGATGATGGCTTTCTCTAGTCTCAGTTGAGAACATATTCAAAGTATGTGAGAAGAGGTGTCATCATCCTTAATAATAAGGAACATTTTGGCTGCACTTCTCCCAAGACACAAATGTTTGTTTTTCTAATAGTCTCTGGCATGCTTAAGATGAAGTCTTGCCATCCTCAATTCTAAGTAGCATTTTGGCTGTACTTTCTTCTGTACAAATCTGTATGGATTTATTTTTATAGCTTTATCTGATGTTCTTTATCAACACTATAACCCAATATGTTAGTTCTTTGATATTTTTTAATAGCCCAGATTTTATATGTAGATGAGGTAACTGAAAATATATATAGAATTCCTTGGGTCAGACTATCCTCAAAGTGACATCTTTCTTTCTAACACTTGAAAAATATCTATTGCAGCAAGCTCACTGATCCTTTGACTTCTTGACTTCTGCATTCATGGACATTGATTACAATCTATGTAAAAGAAAATTCTCGACATTTCAATCTTCTCTACTTAAATTAGAATGCTATTGTCCAGTTGTGAGGATATTTTTAGGTTGAGATATCATCCATTTTCAAGGTGTAATCTTCATCAGTCAAGTCCTTCAAGTCTTCTTCACTTTCAGCAAGTAAAGTTGTGTCATCTCTGTACTGCAGGTTGTTAATTAGTTCTCCTCCAATCCGGAAGTATTTTTCATTTTCTAGCTTTTGAGGTCACTTTCTCAGCATGCAATTAAACTCGAATTGTTAAAGGACAGCCTTGACACTCACATTCTCTTCTTTTAAAAAATACAGTATTCTCTCATCTGTTTGAATGACTGTATTTAGGTTTATGCCTCTTAACTAGATTCTCTAATCGCAGTCTATTCAGAACCAACTCATAACTGAACCTTCAGTGAGTTATCAAAAGCTATACATTCTGTGGACAGAGATTAGCTAACTTTCTGGTTTTGAGAAGCTGGTGGATTTGAAACACCTGCCTTTTGGTTGGCAGTTCATCTAATTCCCACTTATTGTTAAATGTTATCGAGTTGAGTACAACACATAGCAACCCTATGAACTACAGATGATAAATGTGTCTTATCCTGCGTCATCCTTATCATCCTTGTCACATTTGAGCCCATTGCAGCAGTCACTATATCAATTACTTTTATTGAAAGTTTTCCTTTCCTTTGTTGACCACCTTTGTAAGCATGATGTCCCTTTCCAAGGAAAAGCTTTTCCTTACAAAATGCTAAAGGTATGTGAGTGATGCTTCACCATCCTTGCCTCCAAGGAACACTCTGTTTGCACGTTCTCCAAGACATACATGTTTTATCTTTAGGCATTCCATGGGATATTTAGCACTCTTTGCCAACTCTACAGCTCAAAGGCATAAATTCTTCGCCTGTCATCTTTTTTAATTGTTCAGTCCACAGATGCATAGCAGGTGATTGGAAATACCATGTATTGAATAAAATGCACCTTAGTCTTTAAACTGACATCATTGCTCTTCAGAGCTTTGGAAAGATTCCCAAGTGTAGGCTTTTCTAATGTGATATATCTCCTAATCTCAAAGGTGTTGATTGTGAATCCAAGTAAGAAGAAATAATTGGCAATTTTAATTTTTTCTCCATCAATCATGAGGTTGCTTATTGGCCAAGTAGTGAGGATTTTTGTTTTATTGGTGTGGAGGTATAATCTATATTGAGGGCTGTAGTCTTTGATTCTTGATCCAGCAAGTGCTTCAGCAAGCAAGGTTGCATCCTCTGAATAATGCAGGTTGTTGATGAATCTTCTTCCAGTCCTGATGTTACTCTTCTTCATAAAGTCCAGCTTCTCTAATTATTTGCTCAGCATACAGATTGAAATGATATTGAGAAGAAATACAGTTCTGACCCAACTTTCCCAACTTTAAACCATGCAGTGTGTCCTTGCTCAGTTAGAACATCTTCTTGGTCTGGGTATGGATTTCCTCTAAGGAGAATTAAGAGTTCTAGAATTCCCATTCTTTTCAATGTTAGTCTTACATACTAGACCACTAGAACTCCCCTTTAACTTTCCTAGCAGTAGGGAAATGGTGTCTTATAGTGATTTTAATTTTCATCTCTTTGTTGACTAAAGATATTAGGCATATTTTTTTTTGGTAATCACTTCCATATCTTCATTGGTGAATGTCTATTCAAGTTCTTTGAGTGAGTTACTTTCTTTCTCAGTTTTAAGTAATTGAAGTTGTGTGTTTTATACATATAGTTATTGCTTTATTTGAATATATACTTTCTGAAGATATCCTAACAAGTAGGAGTATCTTCAGATGTATGAGAGTATCTTTTCACTTCTTTGGTAAAGCTTTTGGTGAACAAAAGTATTTTATTTTCATGTTGTCCAGTAAGTTCTGACTTCTAGTGAACCTATGGATAACACAATCTTTCATCAGCCTCACAATTATTGTTTTGCTTGAATTAATTTTTGTCAGGTTCTGCTTGTCTTGTTTTTTGCTGTTTATGCTTTTCTATTATATAGAACAACCCATTTTTAAATCTAGGCCTGGTGCCTGGAGAAAGGTATCATGTTATGGAAAGTTGGATGTCAATGAAAAAGAAGAAGATCCTCAAATGAGATGAATTGACATACTGGTTACAAGAATGAGCTCAAGAAGAACATCTGCTGTGAGGACAGTGACTAAGAAATGTTTTGTTCTGATGTACATAGAGTTGCTGTGGATTTGGACTGACTCAAAGACATATAACAACAACAATAACAACTTCTATATCCTTATATTTTTCCTCCAAGAATTTTATGACTGTAGTTTTCAAATTTACACCCTTAATCCAATTTTAATTTGTTTTTGTGTCTGCTGTAAGGCTTGGATACTGTTTTGTTTTTCTGTATGTCAAAGTACAAGTTTCTTAGAACCTCATTGAAGAGACTCTTCTTTCCTCATTTAATAAACTTAGCATTCCTATGAAAATTCTGTTGACTACGTGGACATTTATTTCAGGCCTTCTGTTCTATTTCACTGATCTATGTATCTATTATTATACCAGTATCAGATTGTTTTGATTACTTTAGCTGTATAATGTTTTCTGAAATCAGGAAATATGAATCCTCCTACTCTATTCTTTTTCTTCAAAATTATTTTAACTATACTGAGCCTTTTGCCATTCCATATAAAACCGAGGACTGGGTTTTTTCCCCCCAAATCTGTAAATAAATGTATTGGTATTTTAATAGTGCTTTCATTAAAGCTATGGATAGCTTTGGGTAATTTTAGCATGTTAACATTATTAACTCTTTCATGAACAGGAAAAGTTTTTCAACTTATTTATGTGTTACTAAATTAAAAGGCATATTGTGATAGGAAATTCTGCTATTAGGGACCTCTCCAAAGTACTGAAGAGCAATGGTGTCCCACTGGAGACTAAGGTGAGCCTGATATAGGCTATGGTCTTTGCAATCACTTGCTATGTGTCAGAGAGCTGGACAATGACTAGGAGGGATCTAAGGAGGATTGATGCTTTTGAGCTGTGGTGTGGAGAAAAATATTGAATATATCATGAATTGCTAAGCAAATGAACAGGTTCATCCTGGAGAGGGTTAAACCAGGCTGCTCCTTGGAGGCAAGGATTTTGAGGCTTTGTCTGACATATTTTAGGGATGTTGCAAGGAGGGACTAGTCCTTGGAGAAGGACATCTGATGCTTGGGAGGTTGGAGGGACAGCACAGGAGAGGAAGACCCTCTATAAGGTGGACTGATTCAGTGACTGGGGTAATCGGGGTAGTTGTGTCCAAGATAGTGAGATTTGCACAGGATAGAGCAGGATTTAGGGCTGTTTTACAAAGGGTCGCTATGAGTTGCAGACAACTTGACAGCACATAACAACAATAACAAAACCAACATTTTTCAAAAGTGAGTGCATTATAATTTTCATTGTATGCATCTTTCATATCTTTGGTTATGTTTATTACTAGTTATTTTATTCTCTTGTTAATGTAATTATTCCTTAATTTACATTTTAGATTTAATACTAATATATAGAAATACTACAATATTTTTGTTTGTTTTTTGACCTTAAAAATCCCTGCCCCACAGGTAAATAAGAGCTCAAGGCAGTGTGGAAATTATTGGGGCCTGAGGGTTACAGGCTCTTGGGCCAAGAAAACAATCTATACGCCAGTTCTACAGGACACATTGCCTTCGCTTCGGAAACATTACCACTAAACTTAAAGGACACTGGTCACAGCATAAGAAACTGTCAGCAGCTGATGTATTTGGAATCACAGAAGCCAAGAAATCTTCAGATATAAGCTATTAGATCAAGGTCTGGACAATGGGAGATAGGGGTTTATAGGAGTGGGTAGAAGTGGATGGATATCCTGGCGGATGGTGGAGCAAGGAAATAAGTGGGTCAAGACACTTGAGCCAAGGGCAGGGACAACACTGAAACTAATGGTTAATTCACAATTAGGGACATATCTTTCACTTTTTTTCTGTAAAATGCTTGTCTATCAGATACTTCTCTAAATCTGAGAATTCAGATTAAGACAAACTATGAAGAAGGACTGGCCATCGACTTGTGAAATAACAAGCCTCTGAAAACCCTATGTACAGCAGAACACACTTAGACTAACAGATAGGGCAGCTGAGGTGGAGCTTTCAAGTATGGAAATACAAAGGAAGAGGAACAGTTGTAAGCAGACACTAGTGAATGGAACATGGAAGGTGAAAACCATGAATATAGGAAAATTAGATATTGTTAAGGAAGAAATGGAATGCATACTAGGCATTGGTGAGATGAGATGGACTGGCATGCAGAATTTTGAGTCAGATGATCATATGATATATAACTCCAGAGATGAAAAGGTGAGGAAAAATGGGTTTGCTTTCATACGTAAAAAAGTCATTTCTAGATCCATCTTGAAATACAATATTATGAGTGACAGGGTAATATACGCATTAAAAGAAGTCCAGTAAATACCACTATGATTCAGATATATGCACCAACAACCAGAGCCAAAGAGGAGGAAGTAGAAGATTTCTAGCAAATTTTACAGTTGGAGATCAATCGAACATGCAATCAAGATGCATTGATAATAATGGGTGACTGGAATGGAAAAGTTGGCAACAGAGAAGAAGAATCAGTAGTTGGAAAACATGGAGTTGATGACAGAAGCAAAGCTGGAGATAGAATGATTGAATTTTGCACAATCAATGACTTATTAATTGCAAATACATTTTATAAGAAACATAAATACACATGAATTTCACATGATGATATGCATAGGAATCAGATTGATTACATCTGTGTAGAAAACCGCTGGAGAAGCTGAATATCAGCTGTGAAAACTAGGTCAGGAGCTGATTATGAAAGAGACCACCAACTACTCATATACAAGTTCAAGCTGAAGCTAAGGAAAATTAAACCAAATCCACGGGAACCAAAATATGAACTTGAGTCTATCCCACCTGAATTTCAGAACCATCTCAGGAACAAGGTTTGAGGCCTTGAATACTAATGAGCGAAGACCAGATAAGGGTGTCATCCAGGAAGAGTGCAAATGGTCATTACAAAGACAGAGGAGGAAGAAGAGACCAAAATGGATGTCAGAAGAAACTATGAATATTGCACTGGAGCACAGAGAAGCCAAAGCAGAAGGAAGAATTCAAGGTCCTAAAGAGCAAAACAGAAGATTCCAAAAGGCAGAGTGGGAAGACAAAGTAAAATATTACAATGAAATGTTCAAGCAACTGGAGTTAGAAAATCAAAAGGGCTTGCTCAGAATGTCTTAAGCTCAAGGAACTGAAGAACAAATTCAAACCCTGAGTCGCTATAATCAAGGATACTTTGTTGTTGTTGTTATGTGAAATCGAGTTGTTTGCAACTCATAGCGACCCCATGTACAAGAGCCCTAAATGCCGTTCTATCCTGTGCCAACCTCGCTGTCTCAAACACATTCATTCCCACCACTCTACTCACAGAACCGATCCATTTCATTGAGGGTCTTTCTCTCCTGCGCTGTCACTCCACTCTCCCAAACATGATATCCCTCTCCAAGGAATAGTCCCTCCTTGCAACATGCCCAAAGTATGTCAGAGAAAGCTTCAGAATCCTTGACTCCAGGGAACATTTTGGCTTCACCCTCTCCAGGACAAACCTGTTTGTTCTCCTAGCAGTTCGTGGTATATTCAACACTCTTCTCCAGTACCACAACTCAAAGGCATCAATTATCTTTAGATCATCCCTATTCACTGTCCAACTCTCCGATGCATAGAACGTAATTGTAAAGATTATAGCCTGGATCAGGCGCACCTTAGTCTCCAGCCTGACATCGTTGCACTTCAGTACTCTTGAGAGGTCCCTCACAACTGACTTTCCCAATGCAATTTGTCTCCTGATTTCCTGGCTGCTGTTACCGAGAGTGTTGACTGTGGAACCAAGTAAATGAAAACTGTTAACTAGCTCAATCTCTTCACCATCCATACTGATGCTGCCAATTGGCCCAGTGGTGAGAAACTTTGTTTTCTTGATATTGAGATTCAATCCATATTGAAGACTGCAGTCCTTGACCTTCTGCAGCAAGCGTTTCAGGTCCTCCTCAGCAGGGCAGTGTCTGTTTGTTGAAATAAATCAATTGGTATGCTGTCAACTCCTGGAGCCTTGTTTTTGCCAATTCCTTCATAGCAAATTGAACTTCCTCTTTCATCACCAAAGGAATGTACATATAAATGTACAATAGAGCACAAGGATAATTTAGGTAGAATATTAAATGATCCAGGAAGTATTAAAAGAAGATGGAAAGAATATACTGAGTTACTGTATTAAAAGGAATTGGCAGACATAGAAGAATTTCATGAAACAACATATGAGCAAGAGCCTATGGTGATGGAGGAAGAAGTACAAGCTGCTTTGAAGGAAATAGCAAAAAGTAAGTCCCCAGGAATAGATGGTATACAAATTGACATATTTCACCTAACAGATGCTGCCCTGGATGTGGTCACCAAGTTCTGCCAAGAAATTTGGAGAACAACCACTGGGCCATATGACTGGAAGAGATCTATATTTGTTCCCATTCCAAAGAAGGGTGAACCAACAGAGTGTGGAAACTATAGAACAATATCATTGATTTCACATGCAAGCAAGATTCTGCTGAAGATTATCCAAAAACCGGATACAGCACATCAGCAGAGAACTTCCAGAAGTCCAGGCAGGGTTTAGAAGGGGTCATGGTACTAGGGATATTGTAACTGATGTTAGATGTATCTTAGCTGAAAGCAGGGAATACCAGAAGAATGTCTATCTGTGTTTCATTGATTATGCAAAGGCATTTGACTGTGTGGATCATAACAACTGTGGCTGACTCTGAGAAGAATGGGGATCCCAGAACATTTAATCATGCTAATGCGAAACCTATACTTGGACCAGGAGGCAGTAGTCAGAACAGAGCAGGGTAACACTGCATGGTTCAAAATTGGGAAGGGTGTATGCCAGGGATGCATCCTGTCTCGATACCTTTTCCACCTATATGGAGAGCAGATTATCCGGGAGTCTGGGCTCTATGAGAAGTGTGGTGTCATGAATGGTTGAAGATCTATCAAAAATCTGCGTTATGCAGATGACCTTGATTTCTGAAACTAAGGAGGACCTGATGCACTTGCTGCAGAGGGTCAAGGACTGCAGACTTCAATATGGATCAGGATAGATGGTGAAGAGATTGAGATTTTTCACAGATTTAGTTTGCTTGGCTCCATAGTCAACACTCTTCGTTCCAGCAGCCAGGAAATTAAAATACATATTGCAATGGGAAAGTCTGCTGTTAGGGACCTCTCCAAAATACTGAAGAACAATGCTGTCACTCTGGAGACTAAGGTGAGTCTGATATAGGCCATGGTCTTTGCAATCACTATGCATCAGAGAGTTGGACAATGACTAGGGAAGATAGAAGGAGAGTTGATGCCTTTGAGCGGTGGTGCTGGAGAAGAGTATTGAATCCTGCTCAGTATGGACTGCTAAGAAAGCAAACAGGTTCATCCTGAAGAGGGTTAAACCGGACTGCTCCTTGGAGGCAAAGATTCTGAGACTTTGTCTGACACCCTTTGGACATGTTGTAAGGAGGGACCAGTCCTTGGAGAGGGACATCATGCTTGGGAGGGTGGAGGGACAGTGCAGGAGGGGAAGACCCTCTATAAGGTGGATTGATTAAGAGACTGGGGTAATCGGGGTGTGTGTGTCTGAGACGGTGCGATTGGCAAAGGGCAGAGCAGGGTTTAGCGCTGTAGTACATAGGGTTGTTATGAGTTGCAAGCGACTCAATGGCACATAACAACAACAACAACATGTTCAGTTTTGCTCAACTGCTCTCTGAGTTCCAGAAGCCTCCTTCTTTGTTTGTATTTTCACCCTATTATTCATATACATGTAGTTTTTTTAACATATCGACTACAGTTGACTTATGTAATTAATTAATTAATTTCAATGTAGAGTCAACCCTTATTGTGTATTGCCTTTTCCTTCATATAACTTTTCTATTTATTAATTTGTACTACACATTTCCTCCCTTTTTATTCCTGGTAATCATCAAGAATGATTTATCTAACTTTTATAATAGTGATCTTACAGCATGATTGTTCTGTTTTGACTGATTTCTGTCACTCAACATAATTTCCTCTTGCTTCATCTACGTTGTACTGTGTTTCACAAATTCTTTACTATTGTTATTGTTGTGTATCATTATGTCAGAACTGACTAGAGCTAACCTACCAGTGTGTTTTAAGAAACTGTAAACCAGTCCAGCAACTGGTGGATTAGAGCTTCATTATTTTGGGATTGTAATACAGATTCTTACCACTGGGCTATCAGAGATCCCTTTGTTGTTTTTGTTAAGTGTCATTGAGTTGGGCACAACTTACAACAATTCAGCGGACAACAGAATGGAATCCTGTCCTATACTGTGCCGTTGTCATCCTCTATGATATACTTGAGGTCATTGCTGCAGTCACTGTTTCATTGGGATTTTTGTTTTTGTGGTGGTGGTTGTTTTGTTGTTGACCTTTTACCTTTCCATACATGATATGCATCTCCATGGAATAGAATATCTAAGCATCATGTCCAAACTGTGAAAGACAAAGAGTCATTATCCTTGCCTCTAAGGAGCACTCTGGTTGTACTTTTTGCAAGACATATGTGTTCATTCTTTTGGTAACACTATTCTCCAACACCACAACTCAAAGGCATCAATTCTTCTCTTGTCATCCTTATTTATTGTCCAGCTCTTAGATGCAGAGAAACTAATTTAAAGGATCATGACCTGAATCAGGTGCACTTTAGCCTTCAAACTGATATCATTGTTGTTCAGTATTTTGGAGAAGGTCCTGGCAGCAAACTTTTCCCAGTGCAATATGTCTCCTGATCTGCTGACTGCTTGTACCAAGTATGTTGATTGTGGATCCAAGAAAGAGGAAATCATTGACAGTTTCAATCATTTCTTGATTTATCATAATGTTGCCTGTTGGCCCAGTGGTAAAGACCTCTGTTTTCTTGATGTTGAGATGCAATACTTATTGAAGGCTGCTTTTGATCCTACTCCACCGTGTGACTATGCCATAGTTGATGGACACTTAAGTTGTTTCCTTCTCTGCTATTATAAAAAATGGTGCTCTGAACATGCTGTTAATGCATCTGTTTGTGATGGAGATGCACTGCCAACCCAAAAGAACACAGTTCAAAGCCATCAGCTGCTACATCTGAGAAAGATGAACAATCTCCTCTCATGCAATCTACTGCCTCTAAAAACCCACTGAAGTGGTTTTTATGAGTTGGTTCCAACTTAACAGTGCACAAAAATAATGATAGCTATTAATATGGACAAAAGCTATTTATTTTTGTATTCTTGACTAAATGCCTTCTTTAAGGAAGCATCTATTCACATTATGTACTCAGTTTGTGATTGGGCTATTTGTATTTTTCTTGTAGTGATACTTGGGTATTCTATAAATTTTAGATATAAGTCCATTATCAGATATATCACTGTTGAAAGTTTTTCCCCAGTCTGTGGGCTTCCCTATAAAGCTCATCAAAGAAAAACTGGGATGAATTTAGGAATCTTAGTATATGGCATAAATATATTATAAAATAAGCTAAAAATGCACAATCAACAGAGAACATATGGAACAATTAGGACCTCTGAAATAGTAACTCTTTATGTGTATCAAAATATTTTTCTACAGAATTAAAAAGATAACTGGGAAAATATTTGACAATTATGAACTGATGAGGAACTATCTCTGTAATTTCTAAAAATTATCCTGTGGATTTTCCCCCCTTTTATATATAAGATCATGTTATTCATGAATAGAGACAACTTTCTTGTTTGGTGTTGTGAGTTTTGTCTTTCAAATTGATCATATAATTTCTTCTAATGTTTTTCCCCCATAAATTTTATTCAGGCTAGTATTCCATTGGCATCCCTAAACTCTTATAATTTTTCCTACCATTTCAACTTATTTCTTTATTAGGTCTATGTTCTGTCTCATGTAAAAAAAAAAACTATCCTATCATTCTTTGCCTTTTGATCAGCACATTCATGCACTGAAACTATAGAACAGATAGAACTTATTTCAGTTCTCTCATGTTTTATGATTTGTCTATTTACTTAAAGATTACGAGTTTTTTGTGGGTTTTTTGTTTCATTGTTTTTGTAGTGAGTCATTTTGATTTCTTATTTCCTCTAGTGTTTTTGAGATATTTTCATGGTTGTTGTTTTTGTTGTGTACTGTTGAGTGAGAACTGGCCCAAAACTGTTTCTCCAGTGGAATTTTAGAAGCAATAAATTGCACAGGAGAAGGTTGCCTTTTCTCTCCCTGATAGGCCTGCAGGGCTGATTCATGAGTCCTGTGACATGGCCTCACGGAAGTGGAAGCTGCAAAGAAGATTTCCTAAGCTGTCTGATGCTCCAATCTCCCTCACCATCTGATGCCACAATTTACCTCACTCACAACAGCAAGTTACGGCCCCACAGCATCAACAGCCAGTGCCAGCAGCCACAGTCAATCAGTGAGCTACATGACCACTTCTTCTGCCAAGACATGGACCCTTTCCACTGAGTTGTTAAAAGCCAGTCCACCTTCATATTATGCAACTTCTCTGACCCACCTCCCTGCCTCTCTCCAGCCTGGGACTATAAACCTCGCCCAAGAGCCCCCAATAAAAACTTCTTTGCTTACTTTCAGTGCCCATACCTGTTTTACAAACCACTCCTACATCACCTGGTGGATTCAAATCATGTTTCTTTGAGATTATAGTGCAGCTTCTTACCACTAAGCCACTATGAATAGTGCATTTAACCTCTTACACTTACAAAATCCTAAGGTAAGTTGAAATCATTTGTAATACATACAAGAAACACTAGACCTGGTTTAGTCTGTAAGGAGTTGTGCTGTTAACTCATAAACAGTGTCTCTCTGATGGTTCAAATTTACCAATAGCTCTTTAGGTGAGAAATAGGCACTCTATTTCTATGTGATTTACAGCCACTCAAAAATCCACTGAAGATCAGCTCTGAATTGGTTCTGTTTTGACAGCAATGAGCAGAGTTGATTTCTGCACAAGGACCTCTGGTGGTTAAAATGCACTCAGGTGCAAAGAAAGATGAGACAACTTGGTTCCCTAAAGATGTATAGCTTGGAGAATTCTATGGGGCAGTTGTACTTTGTCTTGAAGGATTTTTGATATTTTTTGTTCGTTTTATTCCTATACAAAAAAAGATTAATAGTTACAGTACATTTAGAATGTACTTTTTATGTAGTAAGGTTCATCTTCATTCCCAAATTTTCTTGGCGAATCTGACATGTTTCTGGTAGGACTTTTAGGCCACAATGAGAAAAAAGAAGCAGCAAGTACAGCCTTGGCCACTGATGTAAAGCTGCTTGCTGTCTGTGATCTTGTCCTGTGTGGAGATGCTAAGCATCCATCCATTGGTGAACATCCTTTTACTGACAATTTGATCTCAGTGCTTCCAAATTCTTGTCTTTAAAGTGCTACTGGGTTTTGCCTGTTCTAGCATCAATAGAACATGCAGATTTCAGAAGTATATAGACCTTGGAATAAAGCTCAGCATCAAGTAAACAAAGATTCTCACCACTGGGCCAACTGGCAACATCATGACAGATGGAGAAAAGATTGAAATTTTTAACAATTCATTTTTCTTGGTTCCACAACCAACACTGTGGGCTCCAGCAGTCAGGAAATCAAAAGATTAATTGAATTAGGACAATCTGCAGTCAGGAATCTCTCTTGAGTGCTGAAGAGCAATGATGTAATTCTAGAGGTTAAGGTGTCTTCTCAATTACTTGCTATGCATCAAAGAGCTGGACAATGACTAAGGATGATAGAGGAAGAATTGATACATTTATTTTGTGGTACTGGATAAGAGTGTTGAACATACCACAGACTGCCAAGAGAACAAACAAGTCTTTCATGACAGGATGAAATGAAGTTGGATTTTGAAGCTCCATCTCAAATACTTTGGGCATGTTTCCAGGAGAGGGCAGTCCTCAGAGAAGGACATTATACTTAGAAAGATGGAGGGACAGCACAGGAGAAGACCTTAGATGAGATAGATTGACACAGTAACTGAGGTAATGGGGGCAAGTGTTTTGGAGACATTAAAATGGCTCAGAATAGGTCAAGTTTCAGTTATTGTACATAGGGTTGCTATTAGTTGGAGACAACATGATAATGAATAAACACAACATTATGGACAAAATGTAGCATTCATGAAATGTAGTAGAAATTTAACTCCTATTGTTGTTGTTGTTGATTGTAATCCTGTTGAACATGACTCATAGTGGCTCTATGAACAAAAAGCCTGAAGCCTTTCTGTAACTATTGACATTTATCAAAGTTCATGGAGTTTGCAGAGGCATGTTGTTTAGGAAGTGGATGCCACTTCTGCTTATATTTAACTCCTATACTTGCGGATATAATATAATGAAAGTAAATTATAGAAGACCATAGAAGTTAAAGTGAGCCCTAAACCTACTTACTTCTGAGCTTTTTAGGGAAAGGCATAGACAAAAACATATCTACAGAAGTGCGGAGAGAGGAGACATGCTATTTGAAGATGATCTGAAAAATCCATGCTTGGTATAATCTACAAGAGGCAATAAGCACAAGACAGACCCTAAATTTTACTTTGAGGCTCCAGAACTTTGATAAAATAAATTCATATTTTTTCAAACACCCATTTGTCTATATTGCAGCAGACTTCAGTAACTAAGACATCTCCATTTCCCTTGGGAAATGGGAAAGGCTAAGCTAGTTCATGCCTAAAGGTAAGAAAAGCAAACATTGTCTTTAAAAATAGAATCTCATCTATAGAAACAAGAGAAGGAAAGTGTTGCCCAGGTAGCCTAGATTCACACTTCTCTTTCTACCTGTTAAGTAAGTGTCAGATTTAGCTTAGCTCTGTAACAGAAAGATATGGATTTACGAGTCAGGCATAAACAGTTTTAAAATATTTTGCTTCCTTGCTTTGTGAGCATGGGACTCTTATCCTCAGAGCTACAGCTCCCTTCTGTATACAAAAAAGATAAAGATTGCTGACTTGAAAAGGGTTGTTCTGAGAATAAGAACTAATATTTGTATAGCACCTGGCACAATGTAATTTACTAAACAATAACAATTGTGACTGAGCATATATTCTACATTTATTGTTCAAAAAAATCCCTCTACTATTCTAACAGTAGGGAGGTCTGGTGTCCTAGTAGTAAGAAACTGCACTGCAATCCCAAAGGCACACAGTTTGAGTCCACAAGATGCTCCATTAGAGAAGGGTGGATAATCTCCTCCTGTGTGATTTACTGTCTCTGAAAACCCACTAGAGGGTCAGCTATAGGTCAGTTCTGACTTGAAGGTACACAACACAACAACAACAACAGCAACAACAACAACATTCTAATAGTATCCAACATTGCCAGCAAATCTTGAATGACCATTTCACATACAGACATCCATCAGAACAAAATTTCAATATCCTTCTGGTCCTCTCCTCACAGCTGATGACAAATATGAAATTTAAAAAATGAGAAAAATTGCAAAATATATAAAATAAATAGTGAACTATTATTCTCCAAATATCAAATATGTGTGTATCAGATGGATTTTACAATAGTTTCCCCTGATCCCTGACTCCTGGGTTATGAGGGGAGGTCCTGGTGGAGATAGTGCCATTGCTCACTCCACCTCCACAGATGTCTGCTGAGGAGCAGGAGTTTCAATTAACATGCCCAGTCACATCACCTGAAACCTCTGGAATGAACTTTTATGCATTCCCATGCTTCATAAGTTTAATTAGCTAAAATCGAGCCAGTGGTCAGTCTGATGTAGATAAAAGTGGTTTTAGAATAAAATTATCATTTACTCCAAAAGCTTTAAAAAAAGTCAAGAATAGAAATGAATTAACAAAAACAAATCTCTAAGAACAAACCCTGTGATTTTCTTGTCCCTCTCAAAAGGAAAACAAACAACCCAAAACCCCACAACAACAACACAAAACCAGGAAAGGAAACAAACAAAACAAAACAAATTAACAAACAATCGTGTTAGGATCAAAAGTAAATTCTCCCAAGTGAGGGAGATTTTCAGACCTTTATAGATTATGTTCTCTTAAAAGCCATTGATAATTTTAAATAACAAGCTTAAAGGATGTTTTAATCACCATGGTATTTCATTAACAGAATCAAAGCTTTTGGTCAAGAGGAGATAATGCAATTTTGACAGAAATACAGAATCAAAAGTCTATAATCTGGCAATTGGAAAAGAACAACAGCAAAACTTAGAATTTCTTGAGGAAAATAAGTAATATTTAAGAGAGCAAGGGCCACGTTGACGTGGTAGAGTCTGACCTTTATCACCTTCACAAAGAACTGTCTCTGTCCACAGCATTAATAACACAAAACCAATTCCTAATAGGTCAGACATGTCCACCACACTCCCATATATTCTTCTACTCATTTCAACACCAATCTTAATGCTTTGCTGCGTTCAAAATCCAATATGATAGATCACAGACCAAACAGATTAATTTTAGAAAATTCAAAAGGTTCATTTTAGAAAAGTCAAAAGGTTATAGTCCAGATTAACAACAAAATACAATCAAGACAGCTCCTGAACTGTGTTAAGTGTGGGTATTTCAGCCCCAAGCTCTTGACTCTAGGCCATTGTTCCCAAGCTCTCAGGCCTGTCAATATTGGCTCTCCCACCAATTAGCCAACAAAATTCTGAGTCCTGCCAATATTGGCTCTCCTCCAAATTGTCCAAAGAGTTCTCAGTTCTATCAATATCTTCCCCCCTCACCCCATCTCACAGCAGATCTCCATTTCAATCATGGCCGCTCTTTTTCTGGTGGTGAAGTTTCTTTCCTTTTCACTAACAAGGCTAGGGGATGTTAGGGAAGCTCTATCTCTGTGGCTAGAGCTATTCAATGTATTGAAAGAACTAGCTAAGCTCCTTGTAAATTGCTGAGACTGGCCAATCCCCTTGTGGATAAGCCAACATGCCCCATTCATCCTCCCATCCACATGGTCAGTCATCCACATTCAGATGTCAGGGAAGACATATTTAAAGATATACTCCACAATCGTAAAGAAAAGATCAGAAGCAAATGAAATAGAAAACAGAAATAAAAGAGACAATAAGACTAGAAGTTATTTCTTTTGAAAGGACTAGTAAAATTAACAAGGTCATGGAAATTCTAATACAGGAAAAGGCACAAATAATTTGAATAAAGAATTAAAAATGTAATGTCAAACAGAACCAACTGAAAGAAAAATTATAAAAATAATACTATTAGAACTGTTATTAAATTTTATATTATAATAATGATTCAGGCCATGGTCTTTTCAATAACTTGCTATGCATCTGAAAGCTGAACAATGAATAAGGAAAACAGAAGTATTGAAGTCTTTGAGCTGTGGGCTGGAGAAGAGTATTGAATATCCCATGGATTGCTAAAATAATAAGCAAATAAGTTTTGGAGAAAGTGCAGGAAGTGTATTTCTTAGAGGCAAAGATGATAAAGCTTTTCACAGAGTGACTGTAGCAATGTACTAGAGTGTTTCAGAGCTTGTGAGGTTGGCACAGGATAGGGCAATGTCCAGATCTGTTGTTCATTAGGCCACTATGGTCTATGCTTGACTTGATAGCACCTAGCAACAACATGTAAACTATTAAAGCGAAGAAAAAATTATACACAGATAGAATCAATATTAGAGGGCTAACAGCTATGAGAAGGGAAAGACAGGATAGGGGAAAAAAGATCATTTAAAAAAAATGTTCTCTCCTTAAGCTGTTGGTATCCTCTCCCTATTGTAGTAGTCTCTCCTCCCTTTTGCTCTAATAGTTCCTTCTCCTTGCACTTTTCCCTCTAAATCTGTTCTAGGATTTGAGAAACAGTGGATCTTTCTTAGATAATCTAAAGACTGAGAGAATGTGTGATAGATGAGAGCAGAGGGAAAGAGCAGAGGATAGAGGAGCAGCCTAATAGTAGAAGTGCACTTGCATCAAATAACATGATCATGCAGAAATGGAGAATAAATGAAGAAAATGGAAATGTAAGAAGGGACATTATATGAAGATCAGCCCCATACGCTCTCCCTAACCAGACTACATCCTTGAAGGACACAAGGACACCGTAAAAACTGACCTACTCACTGTCCCTAGCCAAAAAGGGTTGGAAAATACTAGATATCCTATCCGATTATTTGACCAGATAGCCGATATAAGAACTTGGAGGTGGAGGTTAGAATCCCTCTAATATTATTCCATTGTATTGCCTTGCTTAAAATCAATAGTTCATATCCTGTACCCATTTTGTATGAAGTCAGTTTTGAGCAAAGGACAATTGTGTTTAACACTCAGAACTTCTGGAGGAGACTGATGAAGTTTTTAAATTTTTGTTACCTTTTTACCACACTTCTCATTTTATACTTCAATTGAAGCACATTTAGCCAATAGTTCTTTTTGACAGTGTGCATAATATTTTGTGTGCCCTTAGCTCTCTTTCAAAATTTATTTTTTGTATATTGATTTGCATACAAAATTAATATAGATGGTGTTTCATTGATATATCTTGCATCTTACACATTCCTTCTTTTCACATTGTGTTTCATACATTGTGTTTTATAAAATTAATCACTATTATGATTTTGAAAATTACTGGGAGGCATTAGAGAGCATTACGTGGAGTGAACTAACTCTGTTTCATAAGGACAGATACTGTATAAGACTATTGTGGAAACAGAAAGATAATAAAACATTTTGAGGATCCAGGTTGGGGCAGGTAGGAACAGAGGGGTGAGGATGGACAGGGGAGAAATCACAGGGTCACACAACGTGGTTGTTGGAGGGAGGAGTGGGTAAAGAAAAAGGGAAATACTTGATGGGGATCGGGAAAGAAAGGGTAATGGTAGGTATAGTTAAATTTTGATTAATTTTGTACAATAGAAATACCATTAAAATTAAAAAATAATGAATGGGAATGACTGTATGAAACGCAATGTGAGTGAAAGATAGTGTGAAATACAACATATACAAATTTTGTAAGCAAATCAATAAGGATTATTTTTTTAATTTATTAAAATAATTAACCACCATTGATCTCATGCCCACTAGTACCACGTCTATTCCTGTTTCCTTTCAGTTAGATTTGTAGGGTTTTTTTCCCCATGGTTTTGTTGTTGTTGTTGTTTTAACTAAGACTTTTGTTGTTGTCATTGTTAGGTGTCATCAAGTTCACTATGGTTCACAGTGACTCTATGAACAGCAGATCTGAACCTTGTGTTATCCTGCATCATCCTGACCATCTTTGATATGTCTGAGCTCATTGGTATACTCACTGTGTCAGTCTACCTTGTTCAAGGGTTTCCTCACTTTCTCTAACCCTTTATCTTTCCCAGCATTATATCTGTTTCCAAAATGATGAACACATGATTTTTCCTGAAAGTTCATCTGCAATGATATTTCTACAGATGTCCAGATTAATATGAAAGATTATCAATGAAGAGAGTCTCAACTGTAACAGTTAAATTGTACCTGTGCACATAAGCTATTTTTGAAAGAGTTCTTTTTATACGAGAACAATGATGATCTGGTTCTTTTAAAAAAATATAAAAGCTTTATGTTTCCACTAGATTTTATTTCTTGTCTTGCATGAAAAGAAAGCAAATCAGATAAACATTAAAGAAATAGAAACCTAGACTCAATTTCATGGATTTTTTTCCTTAATGATGAACTGTGAAAAAGGACAATTATTTCAGGCAAAGCGTTCTTAGCATTTCACAGCCTCTCTAGTGACTGGAATGCTACTAAACTCTCCCTTCAAGTTTCCTAATGTCAGGACAAATGTCACAAAAAGATCATTTGAAAAACACACCTGAGGGAGTAGTGTAAGGGATCTGATGTCTGTGGTGTTGGTAGAGGGTACCAGTGGACATATCTGCTTCCTGCTCCTCTGAAATTAAGATGGGTGTGTCAGGGCTATGCCAAGGCTCACAGGAATCTGTTCTCTTGATCATACTGAAGTAGAATGAAGGCAAGAACCATTGTTTATAGGACTCATGGTCGCATCTATGGTAATTTTGCTAAAAAAAGAAAATCTAAAACTCAGATGACAGTGAGGGTACATTCAGCAGACTCAGTAGTTAGGAACACACAGGATAAGATGGAATTTAGTCCAAGAAAACATTTGTGATCTCCAGGAGGGGAGCACTGGAACTGAGGCTGTGATTGAGAGATGTGGAGACAACTCCCTTACCTCACAGCTAGGTAATGTGGTGAGCGTAGTGACTGCAAGGAGAATTGGTAGACAAGTAACAAGGAAAGTTATTTGCTTTTCAAAAGAAGTATGAAACATAGACCAGATAACTGACTCAAAATACAGCATATTTGCAAATTGCTTAGTGATAGAGATATACTTTAGCCTTACCAAGATCTTCTAGTATCATAGATGTGACAGAAACTCAGATGAAACAAAGAAACCCCAAACTGCCTTCCAGGATGAATTTTACAATGCCACCAACAGTGTAGGAAAGTTCCAATCTGTCCACATCCTTTCCAACATTTGTTGTTTTCTGTCCTGTTAAACTTTGTCACTACTACTGGGATAAGACAGTATTTAATTGTGGTTTTGTTTTGTATATTTCATATTGTCAGTGATTTTGAGCATTTCTTCACATGTCTGTTGACCATCCAAATATCTTCCTCTGCAAAAATCTTTCCATGTCTTTTGCCAATTTTGTAATCGAGTTATCAGTCTGTTTCTTGCAGAGGACCTGTAGGATTCTGTAAACTTTCTGTATGAGATTTTTGCTGAGACGACATAGAAATTCCATATCACCCATCTACTCCATTGTTAGGAATATACCCTGAGAAAAATAGAGCTGAGACACAAATGGAGATTTGTACACTGATGTTCATAGCACCATTAAATGGAAGCAGCTCAAATGTTCATTAACAAATTAATGAACTGAGAAATTGTGGTACATTCACATGATGGAATACTACACAGCATTCAGGAGCAATGAATTTGGAAAACACTATATAACATGGGAGAGTTTGGAGAGCATTATACTGAGTGGACTAACTCAGTCTCCTAAGGATAAGTACTGCATAGGACTATTACTGTAGAAATAGAAGTATTATTAGTAAGATGTCTACAAATGTCCAGATGGGGAAAGAAAGGGAGGAGAGGACTGGAGGGGGGAATCTCAAGGTAACAGAGTTATGGGGGTAGAATGAGAGGTTGAAGATATTAGGAAAGATCAAGTGGGGACTTGAAAAGGTAGGGTAATGGTGGACATGGAACAATGGTGATTAATTGTGCAAAATACAGTGCATGGGAATGATACTATGAAATACAATGTGAATAGAGGAATGCATCAAACACAATACAAATAAACTAAACACAGTGCGCATGGATTCTGTATGCAACCAATATAAAATAAAAATAATTAAAAAATAAAACAGAGAATGATGGCAATGAATGGTGGATGAATGACTCTGTATTATGGTTATATAAGGCCTGGGTAGAACTGGGAGATATAGGACTAAGTAAGCCTGTGAGTGTTGAAACTTGTGGCTGACCAAACTTAACAACAGAAAGATGACATACGTAAGTGATAACTGCTAACACAAGAGGACAGTGGTGGTAGTCAGAGCCTGGAGTCTGCAGCTAGATCAACTAGAAGTCTACCTGGTGTCCAGGAGTAACATAGGGAACATTGTGGGGCTTCACTGTTCTAAGAGCAAAAACGTAAAAGAATAATTTCACTTTTTTGGTAGAGGTAATACATGGATTTAAATGAGTAAATACCCACAAAGCATTTAGGACAATTGCTGGCTCATAGTAAATGCAAAAATATTATAGCTGTGCAGAAATCACCATTTGTTATATGCTGCCTGTGTGCTAGGTGTAGTTTTAGGAGATACCTATATGTGTAGCTGTTTAAACCTCACAGTAATCCTCAGATGATACCTTCCAGATGAGGAAACTTGACCTGAGAGTGTGCAAGGTCTTGAGGTCAGGCTGTAGTCCTTAGATGGTGCAAATTGTTAATGGGCTTGACTGATAAATAAAAAAGCGGGTAGGTCAAGACCTCCTAGAGACATCTTAGAAGAAAGACTTGGCCATGTACTCCTGAAAACAATCACTGAAGACTTTGGGGGACAAACTTACTCTAGTACATATGAAAAGCATCATGAACTAGAGTCAACTTGATGACAACTGATTTGATATCAGGCTTTTGGCAAGTAACAGAGCTTTACAGTAAACACTAGCTAGGTAGCCTGCAGGAGGAGCTTCAGCTGGCATTCTTTGGAATTTGTGAGTTTCATCCTTCCAGTAAGGAACTGTAGTGGCCTAATGGGCTAGGAGTTGTTCTGCCAACCTTAAGATAGGCAGTTTGAACCCACCACCTGCTTTGCAGGGCAAAGATGGGCAATCTTCAAGACTGGGCTCTGAAAGTGCTGTTGATGTCTCTTCCTGGAACAGACACCAAGCTCAAAGGGTGAACTGCTCTGGGTCTTCAGGTGCAGGCAGATTGGTTCTCTGCAACTGGCAATGAAGTTATCTAAAGGACTGCAGGGGACTTTCTGGGGTTGAAGCTAAAGACAGATCTTGACATCAATGAAGTAAATGCCAGCTTGAGTCAACTCAGAAAAATAAGGGCACTTTTTCCTCATCAAAGGATCTTTTAATCAAAAGCACAATATTGCACTGATGATTTGGGGATGCACTAAGTTTGTTCAGCAAAGGATGAATGGTGTAGTTTGGCCTCTTGCAAAGGTCTGCCATGTACACATTTGCTTCCTGGGTCTCTGAGGCTTGGCAGTGGTGCATGGGCTTGCTGTGCCTGGCCTTGGCCTCAATCTCTCCACGGTTAACAAGGCTGTGCAGCTGCTGCACATGAAGTTTTAGTTAAGAGTCACTGGCAGGAAAGAGAAGGACTCAGCTCATAAACCCTTATTTGAGGGAGATGGAAGTCTGCTCAGATGACTGTTTTATGGTCCAGAAATCTGCATGTAGCCATCAGAATGGGGCTAGAAATTAGGTTCCCACCCATATTTCTCCATACGGAACATCCATGGTATCCTGCATTATGTGAAATGCTTGTAGACTCTCTCTTCATCTTAGGCAGGGTCAGCTTCATGTACAAGATCACAGGCTCTGAGAGGCTATCTGACTTTGCTGGCACCCACAGTGACTAGCAAGATGAGTGGAAACTCATCCTTACAATTGAATTTGTGTAGGTCTCAGAAGTTCTCAAAACTTTCTAATCACACATTTCTTTCATTTTCTCAAACTGAATTTAAATGAGACTGAAATACTTCTTTAAAGAAATTTCTGGACATAAAACAAGCTATTCCGAAGTATAGAGCAGATGGATACTTCTTTAAAAATTGACAATGATTTATAAAGTGCAACTAATGTGTACACATTAGAAGGTTAAGGTGTGACCTTGTAAGATTTCTCATATAGTTTTTCTTTTAATAGGATACTTCTCTCAAATATTAAAATTTGAATTTGTGAATAAAACTCCTCATCTGAGATTAATTCACAGAATTTAGTCAGTGTTCAGAATCCTCAGCAGCCTATTTCCTTTTGCCTTTCCTTTCTTAAGTTGCTGTAGGGAATAGAACATACATCCCTCTGAGCTGTTTCCAAGAGCCTCTGCTCTGAGAAAACTGACCTCACCTCTCCAACTCTCTACAGTACAGTAATCCGGCAAAAGACAGGATGACCAGCTAAATTTGGATTTTAGAGAAACAAAGAATTGTAGAGTATTATTTTCAGGGCAAGTATATCCTAATGATATTAATGATGCAGTACACAATTTATTCCTTCTTTCTCTGAAGTTCAAGTTTAGCTGGATATCTTATATTTTTATTTGCTTAATCTATTCACCTTATATGGGCTCTATTTCTCTGCTAACTCTTATATCCTTTGACTGTTTGAATTACTGTTGTATATTGGGTTTTGTCATCTCTCCTGAACTACATGGTGAAATTCAGAGACTGGTACTGGGTTCCACACACACGGCCTCTCACAGCGCTTGCATATAATGGATCTTCAAATAAAAATTGTAGAGAGCTGAGATTGTAACTTCAGAGAGACTAAAGTTTGTTGAGTTTCTTTCTGTGTAGAGCAAGCTTAGATTTTTTTCCCACTTTATCTTTTCAGAAATACACAATATATCCAAGGGATATTCTTAAAATATTGATCTTTCTGAGTGTTTTAAAATTACTTACATTGGCCTCTACCAAAACAGAATAAAACAAAGCAAATCAAATTAAGGCAAAGCAAGTAAACTAAATAACTAGATACCAGGCTTCGGTCACTTGTCTGTCTGTTTGTTATACAGTGGTGTCATGTATGTGGCTATGATTTTTAACCTATAGCATGTCTGCTACAAATACCATCAGGGTAACCTGTAATAGATAGTGCCAGTGGAGCATCTGACCTAGGACAGATTAGAAAAAAGAGACTAGCCATTGACTTTTGAAAATCAGCCTATGAAAACAGTATGGATCACAACGGAGTAATATTGAATATGATACAGTATTCAAAGATGAGCTCCTTGTGATAAAACACCCTCAGAATGCAAAGCAGCCACAGTGAACTCAAGTGAGTTCATATCATGGGACATGACCAACGTTTTGTTCTGTTACACATGGTATCACTATGAACCTGAGTAAAGTATGTAGTGAGTTCACTGCTAACCCAAAGACTTAACAGCTCTGGCAGTCTCCTCCTGTTAGGATTTAAAGCCTCAAAACCAAATGGAGTTTTGTTAAGGATGTTTGCATCAATATTCATTAGAGATATTGGTTTGTGGTTTGTAATATCTCGGCCCGGTTTTGCTATTAGGGTATACTTGCTTCATAGAATGTCCCTGGGGGTGTACTTTCTTTTTCTATTTTCTTAAAATTATTTAAGTAGAATTGGTGGTAAATATTCTCTGAATGGTAACTTGGGAGAGGCTTGAGAGTATTATGCTGAGTGAACTAACACAGTTCATAAGGACAAATATTGCATAAAACGATTATTGTAAAAATAGCAGGATGACTAGTAAAGACATGCATGGGAACTCAAGGGGGTCAGACTGAGGAGGGGTAGGGATGAAACCACAGGGCTACATAGTTTGGTGGGTGGAGGGAGAAGAGAAAGGAAATGGAAAGGATCCAGGTGAAAAGACAGGGTAATGATGGGCAAGGTTCAATGGTGATTAATTTTATAAACCCTGATGCATGAGAATGATTGTATGAAACACAATGTGAATGAAGAAAAGTATGAAACACAATATATATGAACAATTCAAAAAAGGAAAAACAAACATACAAATAAAAACCTGAATGGAAGATCACTGTGAGTTGGAATAAACTAGATGATAGTAAGTTTGATATTTTATTTTTTGAAGTCTTCTTCTAAGGACTTTTTAAAGTGCTTGAGATTAAGAATGTCATTTTAAAGAATAAGGCATATCTGATCAAAGGTATGGTATTTTCCATGGGTTAAAATACATGGCAACACTAAACACCAAAGAAAAACTGGTGCCCTTAAATTGTGTTGAAAGAGAACAGTGAATGTCTATCAAAAGAACAAATAAATTTGTCTTGGGTGAAATACAGCCAGGGCCCTCCTTAGAAGTAGGATGGTGATACTTATTATCACATATACTCTGGGTATGTTAACAGGAGGTCTCTGTCCTTGGAAAACGAGAGTAGGCTTGGAAAAGTGGAGGATCAAAAAAGGAGAGGAAGAAACTCATTGTGAAAGATTGATACAGTTTGAAAACAAAACCAAAATCAAACAAACAAAAACAAAAGATTGTGTAGATTGGGCAGGGTTTTATTTTGTCACCCATAGCGTCACTGTGAGTGAAGCCAACTTGACAGGACCAAACAGCAACCAATTTAATAAGCTTGAACTGCCACACAAAACTCTCTGAGGTGATAATGCCCAGGTTTGATGATAAAAGCAAACTGATTTGTCCCCATCATGCTAGGCTGGTTTGAACTGAGTAGTAGATGTTAAGACCCTCGAGAAGCTCTTTGTCATATATGAGAACATCGGAGTCTTGGATGAGAGTGAGCTTCTATCTTTGGCTCTGCTCCAGATTCTTCTTTTATGAGCCAGTGCCCTGGCTGTATGTTTGGCCATGGAGCAATGAGATGAGGTCTTTCTACTGAGCCTGCTACTTTTGAGATATTTGAATACAATGACTAGAGTAGTGTATCTGGTTACATTTATGCACTTCAGTAGAGTTGATAAAGTGGCTATCATTATTCATTGTCATTATTTTGTAATTATTTTACATTTTCTTCCATTTTCCTTTTAAGTTTGTGACCCTGGTCAACAGGGTCTACTCTACTACTTCAGTCTTTTTTTCTACTAGATGAGCTTGTCACTTTTTATCTTTTGGTACTGTGGTGAGTGTAGTGATACTAAGATCCTCTGCTTTGTTTAGTGCCAGCAATGACTTTATATACTTCCCTCTTGAAGAAGATTTATTTAATGGATTGATTCCTTCTTTTTTATGAGTTTGAATTGGTTCTAGGCTTTCCTCAGTAAAGAAAAGAGGAAACTGTCAGTGTTTTGAAAAAGGTTCCAATCTGAGGGTGGAGGTGTTCTTGTGCCATTGAGTCAATTCCTATTTAGAGGTTGGAAATAGTGTACATTAAGTACTGTTGAGTTGACTTTAGCTCCCAGTGACTCTGTGATTCAGAGGAGAAAACAGTACTCAATCCTGCATGATTCTCAAAATCGATGTCACTTTGCAGCTATCGTGTGAATCCATCTTGTAAGCATGATTTTTTTAAATCTTTTTCACTATATATTTACTATTCAAAACTTTCACATACATATAAGGTGGTTGAAGATACTATGACTTAGGTCAGATGCACCACAGTCCTTAAAGTGATATTATTGGTCCTTTATAGTATAATTTTTTATTTTAATGAACATTTACAGATATTTTGGATTTCCATTCATTCATTGTTGCACTTTTCTCCCTGCCCACCACTCCCCTCCCCCAGTCGCTCCTCTCTTTGAAAAGGAGAACCGCCCCCCCCCATACACTACACTATGCAACCTTCATACTGGACTCTTGTCCTAACCATAATACCCAATCATATATCGCTTTTAAACTGATCTCTCCCTCATCTGTTTCAATGCAGTATACATAATTTATCCATTTTTTTCTCAGTCTCTTCCCAACCTTGATGTCAGTCCTGTTCTACAACAGTGGCACTATGCAGTATTTGTCTTTTTGTGACTGAAGTATTTCACTCAGCATAATGTCCTCCAGGGTCACCCATTTTGAATAATATTGCATAAGACCCTTGTTTTTCAATGCAGCATAGTATTCCATTGTGTGCATATACCACAGTTTCTCTATCCATTCGTTTGTTGATGGGCACTTAGGTTGTTTCCAACTCTGCTATTGTGAACAAAGCTGCAATAAACATGGGTGTGCATATACCCACCTCAGTGGCAGTTATGTTTTCTTTAGGGTATATTTCCAGTAGAGGAATTGCTGGGTCAAATGATATTTCTATTTGCAATTTTTTGAGAAAGCGCCATACAGCCTTCCACAGTGGTTGCACCATTTTACACTCCCACCAACAGTGAATAAGGGTTCCAGTTTCTCTGCAACCTTGCCAGCATTTGTTGCTTGCTGCTCTGTTAAATTTTGCTATTCTTACTGGGGTAAGATGATATCTCATAGTTATTTTGATTTGCATCTCTCTAAGAGTTAGGGATTTTGAATATTTTTTCACTTATTTGTTGGCCATCTGGACGTTTTCTTTGGTGAAGTGTCCATATCCTGTGCCCACTTTTTCAATTGGGTTATTTACCTTTATTTTGTTGTGGTGCTCAAGTATTTTAAACTTCTAGATAGAAGTTCCTTATCTAACATGTAATTACCAAATATTTTTTTTCCCAATCTGTGGCTTTCCTTTTTTACTCTGTTGGAGAAGTTTTTGGATGTGCATAGGGATTTGATTCTTAGAAGTCCATTCATCTATTTTATCATCTCCTGGTTGTAGGTTTTTCAGGATGTTTGGAAGACTGTTTATTTCATGGATTAGGACTTCCAGGGTTCTTCCAAGCTTTTCTTTAATGAAGTTTATAGTCCTTGGTTTTAGTCCTAGGTCCATGATCCATTTTGACTTGTTTTTTGTGTATGGAGTGAGGTGTGAATCTTGATTAAGTTTTCTACAGGTAGTTTTCCAATTTGCCAGCACCATTTGTTGAAAAAATGTCATTTCCCCACTTAACTGAGCTCATCTCTTACAAAAAAAAATCAATTGACCATAGGTAGATGTGCTGATTTCTGGACTTTCTATTCTATTCCATTGATCTATGTGTCTGTCGTTATACCAGTACCACACTGTCTTGACCACCACGACAGTGTAGTAGGATTTGAAATCAGGGAGGGAGATGCCTCTTACCTTATTTCTCTTTTTAAGGAGTGCTTTGCTTATTCTGGGCCTCTTTCCATTCCAAATCAAATTGGAAATTGCCTTTTCCATCTCGTTGAAGAATGGAATTGGTATTTGTATTGAGATTGCATTGAATGTGTAAATTGCCGTTGGTTGTTGTTGTTGTTGTTATGTGCCATCGAGTCATTTGCGACTCGTGTTGTTGTTGTTGTTATGTGCCGTCGAGTAATTTTCGACTCATAGCGACCCTATGCACAACAGCCCTAAACCCTAATCTATCCTGCACCAATGGCACTGCCTCCGACACACCCATCCGATTACCCCAGTCACTGAATCAATCCATTTCATAGAGGGTCTTCCCCTCCTGCGCTGTCCCTCCACCCTCCCAAGCATGATGCCTCTCTCCAAGGACACGTCCCTCCTGGCAACATGTCCAAAGTATGTCAGGCGAAGCCCCAGAATCCTTGCCTCCAAGGAGTAGCTTGGTTTAATCCTCTCCAAGATGAATCTGTTTGTTTTCCTGGCAGTCCATGGTACATTCAGTACCTTTCTCCAGCACCCCAGCTCAAAAGCATCCAC
>NW_006400051.1:2382352-2407573 GCF_000299155.1 Elephantulus edwardii | reverse complement strand
TTAGTCTCCAGAGAGACACCGTTGCTCTTGAGTACTTTAGAGAGGTCCCTAACAGCAGACTTTTCCATTGCAATATGTTTTTTTTTATTTCCTGGCTGCTGGTTTGGTATTTTCTCAATATTGAGTGTATCCCTGAGCAAGGGATAATCTTTCACTTCTCTAGGTCTCTTTCTGTTTCTTGTAGGAGTGTTTTGTCATTTTCTTTGAATAGATCCTTTGTGCTTCTGGTTAGATTTACTTCCAGGTATTTTATCTCATGATTAATAATTGTGAAGGGTATTGTTTTTCTAATCTCCATTTCTGTTTTCTCTTTGTCACTGTATAGAAATCCAGTTGATTTTTGTATGTTGATCCTGTGTCTTGCCACTTTGCTAAATTGCTCAACTATGTCCAATAGTTTCCTTGCTGAGTCATTAGGGTTTTCTAAGTATACTATCACATCATCTGCGTACAGATAATTTTACCTCCTCTTTGCCAATTTGGATACCTTTTATTTCCTTGTCTTCTCTTATTGCTATAGCTAAGACTTCTAATTCAATATTGAATAGAAGAGCTGATAGTGGGCATCCTTGCCTAGTTCCTGTTCTTAAAGGGAATGCCTTTAACCTCTCTCCATTAAGAACAATGTTGGCTCTTGGGTTTTCATAGATACTTTTTACTATGTTGAAGAAATTCCCCTCTAATCCTATTTTGTTGAGTGTTTTAATCAGGAAAGGGTGCTGGATTTTGTGAAAGACCTTTTCTGCACCAAATGATAGGATCGTGTGGTTCTTCTTTGTTAATGTGGTGAATTACATTGATTGTTTTTCTTACGTTGAACTATCCTTGCATACCTGTTATGAATCCCACTTGGTCATGATGAATTATTATTATTTTTTTAATGCATCTTTTGATTCTGAGAAGAATAGGAATACCGGAACACTTGATAATGCTAATGCAAAACCTATACTTGGAACAGCAGACAGTGGTCAGAACAGAGCAAGGAAACACTGCATGGTTCAAAATTGGGAAGGGCATACACCAGGGATGTGTCCTGTCTCCATACCTTTTCAACCCATATATAGAACAAATCATCTGGGAGGCTGGGCTCTATGAGGAGAAATGTGGCATCAGGATTGGTGGAAGATATATCAACAATCTGCATTACGCAGATGACACAATCCTGCTTACTGAGACTGAGGAGGACCTGAAGCACTTGCTGCAGAGGGTCAAGGACTGCAGTCTTCAGTATGGACTGAGGCTCAAGGCCAAGAAGACAAAGATTCTTACAACTGGCAGCATCAAGATGGATAGAGAAGAGATTGAGATTGTTCACAGCTTTGGTTTGCTTGGTTCCACAATCAACACTCTTGCCACCAGCAACCAGGAAATTAAAAGACGTATTTTGATGGGAAAGTCTGCTGTTAGGGACCTCTCTAAAGTACTGAAGAGCAATGGTGTCACTCTGGATACCAGCGTGAGTCTGATACAGGCCATGGTCTTTGCAATCACTTGTTATGCATCAGAGAGTTGGACAATGACTAGGGAGGATAGAAGGAGAATTGATGCCTTTGAGCTTTGGTGTTGGAGAAGAATACTGAGGGTACTGTGGACTGCCAAGAAAACAAACAGCTTAATCCTGGATTGGGTTAAACGGGGCTCCTCCTTGGAGGCAAGGATTCTGAGGCTTCACCTGACATACTTTGGTCATGTTGTAAGGAGAGACCAGTCCTTGGAGAAGGACATCATGGCAGGGAGGTTGGAGAGCAGGTGCAAGAGGTGCAAGGCTGTTCAGTGTGATTATTGAGAGATTAGGGTTTATTGTTATAATTTTGTTCAATTCTTTTTGGGTTGGTGTTTTTTACTTTAGTCCATCCTGTTTTTTGTGGCATCTCTGTTTTTAGGATGTCTCTCAGTGTTTCCCGTAAGGCTGGTCTTGTTTTTACAACCTCCCTTAGGTTCTGTATTTCAGTAAATATCTTGATCTCTCCTTCGTATTTGGTGGACAATTTTTCTGGGTACCGAATTCTTAGTGGACAGTTGTGTTCTTTGGGTGTTCAATATATGTCATTCCATTATCTTCTTGCTCCCGTGATTTCTGCTGAGAAATATGCACTTAGTCTTATCTGGTCTCCTTTATAGGTTACTCTTTGCTTTTCTCTCACTGCTTTCAGAATTCTCTCCTTATCTTTGGTTCTGGCCAATTTGACTGTGGTATGCCTTGCTGTTTTTCTTTTAGCGTCTATTCTATATGGTGTTCGCTCAGCTTCTTGAATATATATTCTCTCATTCTTCATTATGCCTGGATAGTTTTCCTCTATTATTTTTTCCACAACTTTTTCAGTGCTTTTACTTGCTTCTTCCTATGCTGGGATTCCAATGATGCGAATATTATTTCTTTTAATGGTATCTGACATTATTCTTAGTTTTTCTTCTGTTTCCTTTTTTTTATTCTGCTTTTTGTTCAATCAGATCTATGGTGACAATTCTATCTTCTGTTTCACTGATTCTGTGTTACATCTCCTCAACTCTGTTCGTGTGTCTCTCCATTATGTTGACAGCGTCAGAAACCTTAGCCCTCATATTTTGGATTGTGTTTTCTTGTTTTTCGAGTACCTCTAATGCCTCATTTGTTTTATCTGAATTGCTTTGGATTTTTTTTTAGCTTCTCTTGATTTTTGCTTGCAGAATCCTGTAATTCATCAAGTTTGTTTTCCATCCATTGAAAATATTCAATCATTGTTCTTTTAAATTCTGTGTCAGAAAGTTCCATCAGACTTTCTGGCTTCAGGAACTCCATTGCTACTGTGTCATTTTTTGCGGGTGATATCTTACATTGGGTTTGCATGGCAAGTGAGGTACCCTGCTTTTTTCAGGACATTGATGCAGTAGGGTTTTTTTTTATGTCTGAGGTAATAGCTGGTTTTTGATTTGACATCACCGTTCCAGGAGAAGGTTGGGCAGGAACGCGAGCAGATGCATGTAGGGTGGTATACGCTTAGATGCACACCTGAGTGGGGAGGGGGAAAGCACACGATGATACATGCATAAAGGGATAAGGAGGAACCTGAATGAAGGAGGAGGAAGCCTGTTGATCCCTTCTGGAAATGGCTTCTCACCTCTGTCAAGATGCTCAGGACCTCCCTGTTTTTTGAGTTAGGGGACCCACCTGGTCAGGCCAGATAGCAGTTCGTTTCTTAAAGTAACTTAATCCTTAATGGTTCATGAGTTTTTTAGGGGAGGTTGATAAAACCTATAGATTTGGTAAATATTTAACTATGGTGTTGACCCACGGGCTGTTGAGACTCATAGTTTTCGTACCTGTGAGGCATAGGTGGATAGAACTCAGGTATTTCCCACTGCCACTCGTATAGAATGAAGCCTGACACCGCCTCCCTCTGTCTGCACACGTTTTCCTCCAAACTCCAAAATTTAAATATGGTGTTCACCCATGGGCTGTTGGAACTCGTAGTTTTAGTACCTGTGAGGCATAGGTGGATAGAACTCAGGTATTTCCTGCTGCTGCATGTGTAGAACGAACTCTGTCCCCCAATATTATTGTTCTTTAAAGAAGTCCTCCAAAGCATTATTTTTTTTTAGTGTAATATGTTCTTTGACTGTGCTTTCATGTGTGTTGATTGTGGGATAAAGCAAAATTAAATCTTTAACAATATTAATCTTTTTCTCTCAATTATCATGATTTTGTTTACTGATCTAGTTGTGAGAATTTTTGTTTTCTTTATCTTGAGGTCTAATTAAAAGTAAATTAATACACTTCAAGCTTCATCAGTAACTGCTTTACTTGTTCTTCTGTTTCAGCAAGTGAGGTTTTAGTATTTTCATATCACAGGTTGTTAATGAGTTTTTCTCCAATCCTGATGCAATGTTCTTCTTCTTATCCAATTTCTTAGCTGGAGATAAGCTCTAGAAAATTGGCTTCTTTTTTATGTTTGAATAGGAGAGCTCCACTCCATCAAAGGACTCCTGGGAAGCTGAATCTCAGCAGACTGTTCTTCCTGAAACTGCTTTTCCCTGTCTTCCTTAAGGAAACCAATCCTAGAGATTTAATTATCTTATTTAGCACTAACCTAGTTATTTTCAGTCTAAGACATTTTCAACTTCTCAAACCAAGAAATTATTCAATGATCATGGATTCAGACTATGCTAACCAGAAGCCTGTTGGATACTTTAAATTCTTGGAAATTTTAGAGTAAATGTTTGAAAGCAAAGCTGACTTCGAGTTATTTGCATTTTAATTACTACTTCAAATGAATTCACTTTTCTCTCCTCCCCAATTTCGTGTTTTAACAATTGGAATTTCTAAGAGGGAAGATCTTGCAGCAAAGCTGCAGTGAGATTTTGGCCCCATCTGGCCACCTTGGTCCCTTCTGGTGTTGAGGAGACAGGACAAAGTTAGTAGTCAGTTACTTTTCTTGTTGTGTTTTTGTTTTGTTTGTTTTTAAGTGCTTAAGGAGTTTTCCTAACTCCTTCTTAGGAGAATCATGTGTTTGGTGTTTTGTTGGTGGTAAGTGAAGAGAACTTAAGTACAAAAGAAATGAGAAAAAATTTCTCAAACTATTATGTATAAATGACCCCAGGATTTTATTAGTCTTTGTAATTCTTTAAGGCTTTTTAAATCTACATACACACAAATATAAACAGGCAAATATTTATATTATTTTCTATTTACATAAAAAGGATAGTTACAGTCTTTAACTTGTATTAACATTTGTCTATTATTAATCTACTATCCTGTTTTAAAAATTAATCTCAGAGGTTAGATAGCTAAGACCCACAAGCCAAATCTAGCCCAACATCCATTCTTGCAAATAAAGTTTTATTTGAACACAACCTCAGTTTTTGGTTAACACATTAACAATAACATCTTTTGCACTACAATGGTAAAGTTGCATAAACGTGGAAAACTGTGAAGCTGGCAAAACCAGCATATTTTCTATCTGGTTCTTTATAGCAAAAGTTTGTTGTATCTGTTTTAACTTCATTTGCTTAAAGATCAGTAATGGTTTCTTAAACTTTAACATAAGTTGTTGTTATTGTTTGTGCTGTCAAGTCACCTGTGATTTATAGTGACCTTATGTACAACAGCCCTAAACCCTGCTATATCCTGTACCAATCTTACTGTCTCTGACACACCTACCCCATTAGTCCAGCCACTTAAACAATCTATCTCACTGAGGGTCTTCCTCTCCTGGACTGTCCCTCCATCCTCCCAAGCATGACGTTCCTCTCCAAGGACTGGTCCCTCCTTGGAACATGTCCAAAGTATGTCAGACAAAGCTTCATAATCCTTGCCTCCAAGGAGAAGCCTGATTTAACCCTCTCCAGGATGAACCTGTTTGTTCTCTTAGCAGTCCATTGTATATTCATTACTCTTCTCCAACACCACAGCTCAAACACATCAATTTTCCTTCTATCATCCCTAGTCACTGTCCAGCTCTCTGATGCATAGCAAGGGATTGCAAAGACTATGGCCTGGATGAGGTGAATCTTAGTTTCCAGACTGACATCATTGCTCTTCAGTACTTTAGAGAGGTCTCTGACAGCAAACTTTCCCAATGCAATAGGTCTTTTAATTTCTTGGCAACTTTAACATAATATGGTGAAATTAGGCTTTGTTTATTCTCCAAGGGATGGATTACTCCCAAATTTTTGTATTATAAACAATACTGCAGCGAATGGCTCCAAGCATGACTTTTTGTGGATATGTTCAAGGAGGTATATGGGTTATACCTGAAAGAACTGTATGATAAACATAATTTATTCTTAAAAAAAAGAAAAGAAAAAAATTCAAACTTACAACTGTTGTGTTGATTCTGCCTGACTACAGTGACCTTTCATCAGGTTTGCAAAGTAAATCTTAATGAACGGTAACAGCCCATCTTTCTTCTGTGGATTTTACATTTGAATAAAATTAAATTTACTTCCATAAAGACTGTATCAATTTATATATTTTCTAATAAGCTATAAAAGTACCAACTTGCTCAACAGTTAATACAAAAGAAAGAGAACTTAACCTCAATGAACTGGAAATTGGAAATCCTTTCCAACCTCTTCTAATCTAGCCCATGTTGTTCCATGAAGTAATTCAGACAATTTGCACTCTACAATGGGAAAAACAACACAGAATTTCAAAGAAGAGAAAGTCTTAAGCCTAGACGACAGGAAGGCTTCATAGAGGAGGAGGGTTTAGCCTAGACTGGAAGAATAAGATTTAGGATATTGTATGTGCAGCCTTCAATATGGATTGAAGCTCAGCATCAAGAAAACAAAGATTCTTACCACTGGGCCAGTTGGCAGCATTGTGATAGAGAAGCAATTGAGATTATTAACAGCTTCAGCTTGCTTGGTACTTTAATAAATACTCTTGATACCAGCAGCCAAGTAATCAAAAGACAAATTGCTTTGGAAAAAATTTTCAATCATGGGTCTCTTTAAAGTACTGAAGAACAAAGATGTCAGTCTAACGTCTAAGGTGTGCCTGATCCTGGCCATGGTCTTCACAATTACTTGCTATGCTTCAAGAGAGCTGGATAATGACTAAGGTTTATCAAAGAAGAATTGATGCATTTGAGTTGTGGTGCTGGATTGAATATGCCATGAACTGCTAAGAGAAAGGGCTAGCCTTGAGAGGGTGAAACCATGCTGCTGAAACCATGAGGCAAAGATTTTTAAGCTCTATCTGACATACTTTGAGCATGTTTCCAGGAAGGACCAGTACTAGGAGAAGGGACTCATGCTTGAAAGGTTGGATGACCCTGTATGAGTTGGATTGACTCAGTGACTGGGGTAATGGGATTTATGTGTCAGAGACAATGAGACTGGCTTAAGATAGAGCAGGGTTCAGAGTTGTTGTATATAGGGTCACCAGGAGTCACAGCAACTTGACATAACAACAACCTCAATGTAGGTGATAATGGAACTAGTCTGTCTACATTGGCCTCTTTGGAATCCAGCTTTAATTTCTGACAGTTCCCCATAAATGTGCAGCTTTAGCTATTTTTGAACTATAATCAGCAAGATTTTACTTGTGTATATTGTGACACAAATGTGTCTGGGGATGGAATAATAGAATTCTACGCAGTGGTTTATTCATAGCAAATACCTTTTATAAGAAACACAAACACAGACTATACACATGAATTTCACCTGATGGGATGTAAAGGAATCAGACAAATTACTTCTGTGGAAGAAATGAATCATTGAAGAAGTTCAATATCAGCAGTGAAAACTAGGCCAGGTGTTGACTGTGGAACAGATCATCAACTGCTCATATACAAGTTCAAATTAAAGCTAAAGAAGGTTAAACCATGTCCACAGGAATAAAAATTTTATCTTGAGTCTATCCGCCCTGAATTTAAAAACCATTTCAGGAAAATGTTTGAGGCCTTGAACACTTATGAATGAAGACAAGATGAGTTGTGAGAAGTTATAAAGAATATAATTCATGAAGAATGTAAACCGTCATCACAAAGAAGGAAGAAGAAGAAAAGACCAAAACAGTTGTCAGAAGAAACTCGGAATATTGCAGTAGAGCACCAAGAAGCCAAAGAAAAGGGAAGAAATCAAGAAGTTAAGGAACTGAATATATTCCAAAGGGCAACTTGGGAAGACAAGGCAAAATTTTATAATGAAATGAGCAAGGAGTTGAAGTTGGAACATCAAAAAGACCAGACTCACTCAGCGTATCTTAAGCTGAAAGACCTAAAAAATAAATTCAAGTTGCCAGTTGCAATGTTTAAGGATGGTATGGCAGAATACTAAACGATTCAAGAAATATTAAAAGAAGATGGAAGTAGTATACAGAGTCATTGTGCAAAAACAAAGAAACAAAACCAAACTGCCTGTTACAGAAGAATTTTAGGAAACAACATATGGCCAAGAGGCAATGGTGACAAAGGAGGAAGTTAGGGCTGCTCTGAAGGGCTTGGCAAATAATAAAGCCCCAGGAATTGATGGAATACCAATTGCCATATTTCAACAAACAGATACTGCCCTGATGTGCTCACTAAGTTGTGCCAAGAAATCTGGAGGACAATTATTTGGCCAACTGACTAAAAGAGATCCATATTTATTCCCATTCCAAAATACTATTACTTAACAGAGTATGGAAATTACCAAACAATATAACTAATATCACACACTAGCAAAATCCTGCTGAAGATTATCCAGAAACGACTGAAACAGTACATTGACAAAGAACTACCAGAAATACAAGCTAGTTTTTTTCTGCTTGCTGCAAAAGATCAAAGACTGTAATCTTCAATACGGATTCATACATATTTTTTTATCAAATGTTGTTTCATGAAATTCTTCTGTGTCAGTCAATTATTTTCGTATAGTGACTCTATGCACTGCTTCCATCTTTTTTTGATGCTTCTTGCGACTTTTGGCACTCTGCCCATGGCATTCTTAAGTATCGCAACTCGAGGTTTGAATTTGTTCTTCATTTCCTTCAGGTTATGAAATGCTGAGTAAATTTGTTCCTTTTGATTTTCCAACTCCAGCTTTTTTCACTTCTCATTATTCCTGTGCTGCCCTTTGAACTATTCTGTTCAGCTCCTTCACATCTTAATTTCTTCCATTTGCTTTGGCTTTCCTTCACTCTAGTGCAATATTCATAGTCTCTCCTGACATTCATTTTGATATTTTCTTCTTCCTCCATCTTTGAAATGACCTTTTTGCATTCTTCATGGGTGATATTATCCGTATCCTCCAAAAAATAATCTAGTCTTTTTTCTTTAGTGTTCAAGGCTTCAAAACTATTCTTAAGATTATCTTTAAATTCAGGAGGGATAGAAACTAAAGAACAAATACAAGCTGTGAGTTGGCTATGGGCAGAATATAGAATGTTTCAAGAAGCATTAAAAGAAGACAAAAAGAATATACAGAGACACTATACCAAAGATAATTGGCTGACACAGAAGAACTTCAAAAAACAACATAAGATCGACAGATAATGGTGATGAATGAGGAAGTTCAGGCTGTTCTGAAGGAACTGGCAAAAAAAAAAGAAAGCCTCAGGAATGGATGGAATACCAATCAATGTACTTCAACAAACAGATGATGTCCTGGACATGCTCATCATGTTGTGCCATGAAATCTGGAGGGCAACTACCTGGCTAATTTATTGATCAATATTTATTGTCATTAAAAAAAAGTGACCCAACAGAATATGGAAATTATCAAACAATATCACTAACATCACACACCAGAAAAATACTGCTGAAAATGACCCAGAAATGACTGAAATAGTCCATTGACAGAGAACTACCAGAAATACAAGCTGGGTTTAGAAGAGTTCATGGTACTAGAGACATTATTGCCAATGTTAGACGGATTTTTGCAGAAAGAAAAGAGTACCAGAGGCATATCTATCTGTGTTTCACTGACCATGCAAAGGCATTTGACTATGTGGATCACCACAATTTGTGGCTAACTTTAAGGAAAATGGGAATCCCAAAACAGTTGACTGTGCTTATGCAGAACCTATGCTTGGACCAGGAAGCAGTCCTCAGAACAGAGCAGGGAAACACTGCATGGTTCAAAATCAGGAAAGGAGTGTGTCAGGGATACATCCTGCCTCCATACCTTTTCAATCTATATGCAAAACAGATCATTCAGGAAGCAAGGCTTTAGGAGGGGAAGTGTGGTATCAAGATTGAAGGAAGACTCATCCTCAACCTATGTTATGCAGATGATACAACTTGATGAAAACTGAAGAAGTCTTGAAGCGCTTGCTGCAGAAGGTCAGGAACTGTAATCTTCAATATGAATTGAAGCTCAACATCAAGAAGACAAAGATTCTCGCCACTGGGCTGTTTGGCAGCACCATTATAGATGGAAAAGAGATTGAGGTTGTAAACAATTATTGTTTACTTGGCTCCACACTCAACACTCTTAACACCAGCAGTCAGAAAACAAAAGCAAAAACAAAAACAATTGCATTGAGAAAATCTGCTGTCAGGAACCTTTCAAGCAACAATGTCAGTCTGGAGACCAAGGTGTACCTAATCCAGGCCATGATCTTTGCAAGTACTTATTATATGTCAGAGAGGTGGACAATGACAAAAAGAATAGCAGAAGAAGAATCAATGCCTTTGAGTTGTGGTGCTGGAGAAGTCTTGAACATATCATGGACTGCCAAGAAAACAAATAGGTCTGTCTTGGAGAGGATGAAATCAAGTTTCTCCTTGGAGGCTAGGATTTTGGAGTTCTGTCTCACATACTTTGGGCATGTGGTCATGAGAGACCAGTCTTTGGAGAAAGACATCATGTTTGGAAGGTTAGAGGGACAGCACTGTAAAGGAAGACTCAGATGAGATGAATTGATGTAGTAACTGGGACAATGGGGACTGATGCATCAGAATTAGTGAGACTGGCTCAGGATTGACAGGGAAGGGTTTAGAGCTGCTGTATATAGGGTCACTATGGGTTGCAAGCTACTTTACAGAGCATAAAAACAACAATATTAATGATATTACTGATAGTTCCTACTTTCAGTTAGATCACATTTTTTGAATGGGCAAAAAAATATTGGCTGCTCAAGTAACTTCCTTCAAAATTTCTTGGCATAAACAAGTGAGCTTGTCTAGGGCTGTCATCTGGTTATTGAAACAAAACTTAATTTTTCCCCTTCAGTTCCATTGTCTATAAAGAATATACAACTTCCTAAAATATAACTGGGCATATCTTTTTGGTATTGTTGTTACGTGCCATCGAGTCACTTGCGACTCATAGCGACCCTATGTACAACAGTCCTAAATCCTGCTCTATTCTGAGTAAATTGCATTGCCTCTGACATCACGATTACCCCAGTCACTGAATCAATCCACCTCATAGAGGGTATTCCCCTTCTGCGCTGTCCTTCCACCCTACCAAGCATGATGTCCCTCTCCAAGGACCTGTCTCTCCTTACAACATGACCAAAGTATGTCAGACGAACCTCCAGAATCCTTGCCTCCAAGGAGTAGCCTGGTTTAACCCTCTCCAGGATGAATCTGTTTGTTTTCTTGGCAGCCCAGGGTACATTCAATACTCTTCTCCAGCACCACAGCTCAAAGGCATCAACTCTCCTTCTATCCTCCCTAGTCATTGCCCAACTCTTTCATGCATAACAAATGATTGCAAAGACCATGGCCTGTATCAGGCACACCTTAGTCTCCAGAGAGATACTGTTGCTCTTGAGTACTTTGGAGAGGTCTCTAACAGCAGACTTTCCCATAGCGATACTTTTTTTTTAATTTCCTGGCTGCTGGTGCCAAGAGTGTTGACTGTGGAGCCTAGTAAACTGAAACTTTGAACAATCTTAGTCTCTTCGCATCCATCCTGATGCTACCAATTGGTTCAGTGGTAAGAATCTTTGTCTTCTTGACATTGAGCCTCAGTCCATGCTGAAGGCTTGCAGTCCTTGACCCTCTGCAGCAAGTGCATGAGGTCCTCCTCAGTTTCAGCATAATGCAGATTGTGTCATCTGCATAACACAGATTATTAATAGATCTTCCACCAATCCTGATGCCACACTTCTCCTCATAGAGCCCAGCCTCTCGGATAATCTGCTCTGCATACAGGTTGAAAAGGTATGGAGATAGGACACATCCCTGGTGTACAGCCTTCCCAATTTTGAACCATGCAGTGCTACCCTGCTCTGTTCTGAGGGCTGCCTCTTGGTCCAAGTATAGGTTTTGCATTAACATGATTAAATGTTCTGGGATTCCCATTCAGAGACTCTATATATTCTTTTTACCTTATTTTTAAAATGTATTTGTGTCACCTAATGTTTTACCTATAGAGTCCCTCACTACTGAAACTTGAGGCTTGAATTGTCTTTGGCACTGTTAGCTGGAAAAACGTGAAGCATGTATCTTCCCTTTTAGTTTTCTAAGTCTTTGCATATTTCATCACAATAATTACACTTTTTTTCTCAAGATACCCTTAAATTTTTTCTATTCAACTAGGTCTGTTATTTCACTGTTTCTTCCTTTAGCTTCTTTATATTTTAGAAAAAGAGTGTCCTACGACATTCATTTTTCCCCTCTCCACTTGCCCCAACCCCTATCAGTTCCTCCTACCTTCCCAACCCTCAGTCTTTCTAATGGCCCTTTGTGTTCTTCATGTATGATGTCCTTGATGTGTAAACTTTGATTATTAAAGTTCAATGCATCAAATGCATTCTTGAGATTTTTTTAAAGGAGTCCCATGGAAAAGAAGCACTACACCATAAAGTTACCTGACTCCTCAAACTGAGTTCCCTCAGATTATTTTAATTGCTATTTTAATAAGCATTTACAGAAAAGTTGGATTTTCATTTATTCATTTTTTCATGTTCATTTTATTCTCTTCCCCCTTCCCCGGTTCACTTTCTTTCTTTAAAAAGTATTAATTCAGGAGGCTTAGAAAACTGTTTATGTTGTGGATTGGGACTTCTAGAGTTCTTCAAAGCTTTTCTTTAATGACATTTGGTTTTAGTCCTAGGACCATGACCTACCTAGAAGAGTTGGTTTTAGTGTATGGAGTGAGGTGTGGATCTTGCTTGAGTCTTCTGCAGATAGTTTTCCAATTTTGCCAACACCATTTGTTTAAAAGGCTGTTGTTTCCCCACTTAACTGTTTTCATCTCCTTGTCAACAATCAGTTGACCATAGGTAGATGGGCTGATTTCCGGGTTCTCAATTCTGTTCCATTGATTTATGTGTCTTTCATTGTACCAGTACCATGCTATCTTGACCACCACGACAGTGTAGTAGGATTTGAAATCAAGGTGTGAGATACCTCCTACTTTATTTCTATTTTTAAGGAGTGTTTTGCTTATTTGGGGCTTCTTTCCATTCCATATGAAACTGGAGGTTGCCTTTTCCATCTCCCTGAAGAACGGGATTGGTATTTGTATTGAGATTGCATTGAACGTGTAAATTGCCTTTAGTAATATTGTCATTTTCACAATATTGAGTCTTCCTACCCATGAGTACTTCCACTTCTCCAGGTCTCTTTTTGTTTCTTGTAGGAATGTTTTGTAATTTTCTTTGAACAGATCCTTTGTGCATCCTGAAAAATCTACAACCAGGAGAAGATAAATAGATGAATGGGAACTTGTAAGAATCAAATCCCTATGTACATAAAAAAAAAAAACAACTTCTCCAACAGGGTAAAAAAGGAAGCCACATAATGGGAAAAGTATTTGTTAATAACATGTCAGATATGGGACTTATATCTAGAATTTATAAAATACCTGAGCACCATAACAAGACAGAGGTAAACAATCCAATTGAAAAGAGGGCGCAGGATATGAACAGACACTTCACCAAGGAAGACATTCAGCATGCACATGAAGAAATGTTCAAAATCCCTTCTCTAAGAGAGATGCAAATCAAAACAACTATGAGATATCGTCTAACACCAGTAATAGCAAAAGTTAATAGAGTAGCAAACAACAAATGCTGGCAAGGTTGCGGAGAAACTGGAAACCTTATTCATTGTTGGTGGGAGTGTAAAATGGTGCAACCACTATGGAAGGCGGCGTGGCACTTTCTCAAAAAGTTGCAAATACAAATACCATTTGACCCAGCAATTACCGTAACTATCACCCAGGCAGATATATGCACACCCATATTTATTATGGCTTTGTTCACAATAGCAAAGAGTTGGAAACAACCTAAATGCCCATCAACAAACAAATGGATAGAGAAGCTATTCACACAATAGAATACTACACTGCAACTGAAATAAGGAACTCGTGTAATATTATTCAAAATGGGTGACCTTCGAGGACATTATGCTGAGTGAAATATCTCAGTCATAAAAGGACAAATACTGCATAGAGTCATTCTTGTAGAATGGAACTGACATTAAGGTTGGGGTGGGACTGACATCAAGGTTGGGGTGAGACTGAGAAAAATTGGATAAATTATGTATACTGCATTGAAAAAGATGAGGGAGAGAACAGTTTCAAAAGGACATATGATTGGATATTATGGTCATGGTCATGACAAGACTCCAGAATGAAGGCTACATAGTGGAGCGTACTTGGGGGGAGGGATTGTATACCATAAAAGAATTTTTCTTTTACTTTTCAAAGAGAAGAGTCAACTGGAGGGGAAGGGTGAGCAGGGAGAAAAATGCAACAATGAGTGAATGGAAATTCAAAATCTCTGTAAATGTTAATTAAAAGTAATAAAAATTAGAAAAACAAAACCAAAAAGTATTCTTTTTAAATTTTTTTAATTAACTCTTTATTGTTCAATTTCCTCCCTTCTACCAGTACAGCATTATTGTCATACAAATCACATCTAATCATATAGTCCTTTTAAGATGTTCTTTCCTTCATCTTTTCCAATGCAGTGTATTGAGTTTTGGTGCTGGAGAAGAGTATTGAAACATACCATGCACAACCAGGAGAACAACTGTCTTGAAGAGTGTGAAACCAAGCTTCTCCTTGGAGGCAAGGATTTTGGAGCTCCATCTCATATACTTGGTGCACATGGCCAGGAAGAACCAGTCATTGGAGAAGGACATCAAGAGAAAAATGGAGGGACAACATAGGAGAGGAAGACCCTGATGAAATGGATTGACACAATAACTGGGGCAATGGAATTAGGAATGTCAGAATCAATGAGACTGTTTTAGGGTAGGACAGAGTTTCAGAACTGTTGTACATAGGATCCTTATGAGTCACAGGCACCTTGATGGAACAACAATGGATCTGTTCAGGTGTTCTACTTGAGGCTATTCCAGTTTATGTAGGTTGTGAGTTTCTAAATATTTTTCCATTTCCTTTTTGTTTCAGTATGTGGTTGTTATGTGTCTTTGAGTTACCTGGGACTCATAGTCATCTTATGTATAATAGCTTTGAAACCTACCCTTTCCTGAGCAAGTCTCACTGACTTCAACACACCTAATCCCATTGCCCTATTTCTCTCATCTGAGGTCTTTTTCTCTGCACTGTCCTCCAGAGTTCCTATCTCTCTACATCCTCTCCAATATTTATAGTTTGTTGCCCTGCTAAACTTTGTCACTGCTACCAGGGTAAGATGGTATCTAATTGTGGCTTTATTTGTATCTCTTTTAGATACAAAGGCAATGATTTTAAGAATCTCTTTATGTGTCTATTGGCCATCCAAATGTCTCCTCTGTGAAAAGTCTTTCAATATCTTTTGTCCCTTTTTAAATTGGATTATTAGTCTTTTTCTTCTGGAGATATAGGAGTATTCTGTAACCTTTTGTTATGAAACCCTTGTCTGAGATGGTGTTGTCAAATGTTTGTTACAAGTTGATTGGTTTCCCTTCCTAATTGTAAACCATGCATTGTATCCTCACTCTGTCCTGACAACTATCAAGCACTCTTGTATTCCTATTATTTTCAAGGTTTCCCACAAATTGTTTTGATATACACAGTCAAATACCTTTACATAATTACAAAAACTGTAGCTGACTCTTGAGAGGAATGAGAATCCAGAAAATTTGATTGTGCTTATGCGAAATCTATACTTGAACCAAAAGGCAGTCATCAGAACAGAGTAAAGAGACACTGTACGATTCAAAATTGGAAAGGGTGCCTGCCAGAGATCTTTTCTATCTCAATACCTTTTCAATCTGTATGCACAACAGATCATCTGGGATGCTGGGTTGTACAAGGAGGAATGCGACATCAGGATTGATGCAAGATTCATCAACAACCTACGTTATGCAGATGACACAATCCTGCTTGCTGAAACTAAGGAGGACCCGAAGCACTTGCTGTTGAAGGTAAAGGACTGCAGCCTTCAATATGGACTGAAACTCAATATCAAGAAAACAAAGATTCTCACCACTGGACCAATTGGCAACATAAGTATGGGTGGTGAAGAGATTGAGATAGTTAACTATTTTAGTTTGCTTGGCTCCACAGTCAACACTCTTGGTACCAGTAGCCAGGGAATCAAGAGATGAATTGCATTGTGAAAGTCAGGGACCTCTCCAGAGTACTGAAGAGCAATGACATCAGGCTGGAGACTAAGGTGCACCTGATCCATGCCATCTTCTTTGCAATTGCATGCTGAATCAGAGAGCTGGACAGCAAGTACAAAAGAGAATTGATGTCTTTGAGCTGTGGTGCTGGAAAAGAGTGTTGAATATATTGTGGACTTCTAGGAGAACAAACAAGTTTGTCCTTGAGAGGGTAAAACGGGCTGCTCCTTGGAAGCAAAGATTCTGAAGCTTCATCTGACATACTCTGGGCATGTTGTGAGGAGGAACCAGTCCTTAGAGAGGGACATCATGTTTGGGAGAGTGGAGGGACAGTACAGAAAAGGAAGGTCCTTCGAGGAGATGGATCAATTCAGTTATTGGGGTAATGGAAGTGGGTGTGTCAGAGATGGTGAAGTTAGCACAGGATAGAGCAGGGTACATAGAGTCACAATGAGTTGAAAGTGACTTGATGGCACATAACAACAACAACAACAGTCAATGAAGCACAGATAGACATTCCTTTGGTACTCTGCTTACAGATAAGATCCATGTAACTTTGGCTATGATGTCCCTAGTACCATGGCCTCTTCTAAACTCAGCTTGCAAATCTGACAGTTCTTGCCATTCCAGTAATTTCTAGGTAATCTTCAGCAGAATCTTGCTTGTGTGTGATATTGTTCTATAATTTCCACCCTCTCTCAGGTCATCTTTTTTTTTAAAAATGGAAATAAACAAATATCTTCCAGTAAGTTGGCTAGGTAGTTGTCCTCTAGATTTCTTGGCATAACCTTGGATTTAACCAGGGCAACATCGGTTTGTTGATATATTTTATGGTATGTCATCAATTTCTGGGGCTTGTTTATTGACAATTCCTTCAGAGCAGCTTGAAATTTCTTCTTCATAATCATTGCCATTTGATCATATATTGTTTAATGAAATTCTTTGTGTAAAGCAATTCTTTTTGGTACATTGACTTTGTATATTCCTTCTATCTTCTTTTAATACTTTTTCGAAAATTCAATATTCTGTCCATGTTGTTCTTATGTGCCGTCAAGTCACTTGCGACTAATAGTAACCCTATGTACAACAGCCCTATAGCCTTCTCTATTCTGTGCCAATCTTATTTTCTCAGACACACCTATCTCCATTATCCCAGTCACTGAATCAATCCATATCAATGAGGGTCTTCCTCTCTTGCACTGTCCCTCCACCCTCTAAGCATGATGTCCCTCTCTAAGGACTCGTCTATTCTTGCAACATGTCCAAAGCATATCAGACAAAGATTCAGAATCCTTGTCTCCAAGGAGCAGCCTAGTTTTACCGTCTCTAGGATGAATCTATTTGTTCTTCTAGCCATTCGTGGTGCATTCAATACTTTTCTCCAGCACCACAGCTCAAAGGCATCAATTCTCCTTCTATTATCCCTAATCATTTTCAAGTTTTCTGACACATAGCAAGTAATTGCAAAGACCATGGCCTGAATCAGGTACACCTCAGTCTGCAGATTGACATAGTTGGGAACAGAGAAGGATCAGTAGTTGGAGAACATGGATTTGGAGATAGAAATGAAGCTGGAGATAGAGTGATAGAATTTTGTACAGTCAATTTATTTATTGCCAATACTTTTTATCACATGGATTTCACCTGATGGTATGCGTAGGAATCAGATAAATTACATCTGTGGAAAGAATCGCTGGAATAGCTCATTATTAGCTGTGAAAACTAGGCCAGGTGCTGATTGTGGAACAGACCACTAACTACTTATATGCAAGTTAAAGCTGTTGCTAAGTAAAATTAAATGAAATCCATGGGAACCAAAATTTGACTTTAAGTCTATCCCACTTGAATTTAAAAACCATCTTAGGAACATATGTGAGGTCTAGAACACTAATGAGTGAAGATCAGATGAGCTGTGGGAGGATAACAAGAATATCATTTAGGTAGAATGCAGGGGTAATTACAAAGACAGGGGAGGAAGAAAAAAAAATACAAAGATGGATGTCAGAAAAGGCACTAAATATTGCACTAGAGCACCTAGAAGCCAAAGCAAAGAGAAGAAATAAAGAAACTTAGGAGCTTAACAGAAGATTTCAAAGGGCAGTGTGGGAAGACAAAGTAAAATATAATGAAATGTACAAAGAGCTGGAGTTAGAAAATCAAGGGGGCTGGACTCAGCATTTTGTAAGCTCAAGGAACTGAAGAACAAATTCAAGCCTTGAGTTGTAATACTTAAGGATGCTTTGGGCAGAATATACAATGATCCATGACACATTCTTCCATGTTGTTGATATGTCCTGTTGAGTCACTTGCCACTCAGTGTCTATGTACAATAATCCTGAAACCTTCTCTATCCTGTGCCAACTTTACTGTCTGTGACACACCTATCCTATTACCCTAGTCACTGAATCAATCCATTTCATAGAGGATCTTCCTCTCTCTGTCCATCCACCCTTCTAAGCATTATGTCCCTCTCCAAGGACTGGTCCATTCTTGCAACATGCCCAAAGTATGTCAGATGAAGCTTCAGAATCCTTGCCTCTGAGGAACAACCTGGTCTCACTCTCTCCAGGATGAAGCTGTTTTTTTCTCCTAGCAGTCCATGGGATACTCACTACTCTTCTCCAGCATCACAGCTAAAAGGCATCAATTATCTTTCTATCATCCCTAGTCATTGTCCAGCTCTCTGATGCATTGCAAGCAATTGTGAAGACTATGTCCTGAATCAGGTACACCTTTGTCTCCAGACTGATATCATTACTCTTCAATATGCTTGAGAAGTCCCTGACTGCAGATTTTCCCAATGCAATTCGTCTTTTGATTTCCTGGAAGCTGGTGTCGTGAGTGTTGATTGTGGAACAAGCAAACTGAAGCTGTTAACAATCCCAGTCTTTTCACCATATATTATAATGCATTTTTGTTTTCTTGATGTTGCATTTCAATCCATTTTGAAGATTGAAGCCCTTGACTTTCTGTAGCAAGTGCTTCAGGTCCTCCTTAGTTTCAGCAAGCAAGGTTGTGTCATCTGCATAATTCAGGTTATTGATGAGTCTTCCTCCAATCTTTCTCCTCATACAACCCAGCCTCCTGGATGATCAGTTCTGCATATAGATTGAAAAGGTATGGAGATAGGATAAATCCCTGGCGTACACTCTTCCTGATAACACCCTTAATTATTGCAGATTGAGGCTTGATTTTCTTCTTCAGTTTTTGAAGCTTAAGAAATGTTCAGGGCTTAGTTTTTCATCGTATTCCATTACTAACCTTTTAATTATACTTGATTCTGTTGTAAAATCTCTGTTTTCATCCCTTACTAGGATTGTTTGTACCTTTTCTTTTATTAGTTTTCCTAGTGGTTTTACTTGCATTTTTAAAGAACCAACTTCTGGTCTTGCTCATAATTTCAATTCTTTTTCTGTTTTCTATTTCCTGCTCTAATTTTTAGAATTTCTTTTCCTTTTTATTTTGTTAGAAATTGTCAGTTTTTCTTTCTGTTCTTTTTAAACTTGTTGGTGATATTGGGTTAAAGAATAAATTATAACTTTTTTCTTCCCTTTTGACATGTTTGCTTATTGCTATAAATTGACCTCTAATTATGGCTTTGTTTCCTAGAGGTTTTGTTTTCTTAAATTGTGTTTTAATTGTCATTTGTTTTAAGAAATTTTAAATTTTTTTAAAATTTCTTTTATTACCTACTCATGTTCAAGCAGGATGTTGTTCAGCTTCCAAATGTATGGTTTATTTCTCCTTAACCTCTTGTTATTAGTTTCTAGTTTTGTAGTATTGTAGTCTAAGAAGATGTTTTGTATTATTTATGTTTTTTAATTTACTGATCCTTTCTTTGTGGCCTAAAACACAATCTATTTTGGAAAATATTCCATGTACATTGGAGAAGAAGCTAAACTATGCCTGTTTGGGGTGCTTTAGCTTGTATTTATCTATGAGATCAAGTTGGTTTACTGTGTGGTTTAATTCTTCAGAATCTTTGTTGAGTTTCTTTCTAGTAATTCTATCTTTTCTTGATAGTGGTGTATTGAAGGCTCCTACTACTATTGTAGTGGTGTCTATTTCTCTTTTTAGTTCTGTTAACTTTTGCTTTGTATATTTTGCAGCTCTATCAATTGGTGCACAGATATTTATTATGGTTATGTCTTCTTGTTTTATTGACACTTTAAGCATTGACTTTTTTGTGTGTTGTGATGGTTTTTACACTGAAATCAATTTTATCAGAGATTATTATAATTACTCTTGCTTTTTTCTGATTGTCATTTGCTTGGCTCCCTCCCCCTCTTTTATTTTTAGTCTTCCTTTATCTTCATCTTTCAGGTGTGTCTCCTGTAGATAACTTATTTATGGGTTGTGTTTTGTTTTGATTTTGTTTGTTTTGTTTTTTTTTAATCCAATCTTCTACTCTTTTTCCCTTCACAGGTACATTTAAACCATTCACATTTATTGAGTTGTTGCCATTGTTATTTGCCATTAAGTAATCTGCAACTCATAGTGAACCTATGTACATTAGCTAGCAAAGCTGCCCTATCTTGAGCCAATCTCTCTCCAACAGACCTAATTCCTTTGCTCCAGTCACAGAATCAATCCTTCTCATCTTGGGTCTTCCTCTCCTGTATTGTCCCTTGACCTTTCCAAACGTGATGTCCCTTTCTAAAAACTGGTCCCTTCTGGCCACTTGCCTAAAGTATGTGAGACGGAGTCTCAGGGAACCTCCAGGCAGCAAATTCATTCCACGATCTCTAGGACAGAACTTTTTGTCTCCTAGCAGACTATAGGGTATGTTCAACACTCTTTTCCAGCACCACAACTCAAAGGCATCAATTGTCTTTCTATAAACCCTAGTCATTGTCCAGCTCTCTGACACATTCTAAGTATTGTGAGGATCATGGCCTGGATCAGGTGCACCTTAGTCTCCAGACAGACATGGTTGAGGCAAGCTTTTATTGGTATTATTTTGTTGAATTCCTTTTAGTGTTGTTGCTGGTTACTTTGGTCCATTTTGCTTTCTGTGTTATCTCTGTAAGAAGGATTTCCATCAGTATTTCCTGCCATGCTGATCTTGTTTATACAAACTCCCTTAATTTCTGCTTTTCTGAGAATATCTTGATCTCTTTGTCATATTAGAGAAACAGTTTTGCTGGGTGGAGATATTTCTTAAATTCAATAGTATATTTTGGGTTTTATTTTGGCTCTTGTTGATGTGTTTGTTTTTTAAACTTTAGTTTGAACTTGCAGATGAGCAATTGATGGTGTGTTCCACAGTCCTGGCCTTGTTCTGACTGATAATATTGAGCGTCTCTATTGTGTCTTTTCATAGATGTAGTCAATTTGATTCTTGTGTATTGTGTCTGGTGAGATTCATAGGATAGTTGCTGTTCATGTTTTTTTTTTTAAAAAGCTATTTGAAGTAAATTAGTCACCAGTCATCTAAATTTCTGTGATGTAATGTCTGACCTCATTTCTATCACCAACATCATATTTTCTGAATACTACTTCTTCATCTTTGCTGACATTTTTTTGCTTTCCAATTAACAGATATTATAAATTGAGCTTCATTGCATGTTTGATTGATTTCAGACTGTAGAAATTGATAGAAATTATCAATTTTGTAATCTTTGGTTTTAATTGTTGGTGTGTCACACTAACAGATTTTGCATATATATTATTCTGTCATTTTACTTCACGATAGATCTTGATATGTCCTTTTTATGATTAAAGTGGCACCATTTTTTTCCAATTTTTTATTTCTGGTATATTAGACCATATATGATAGTCTGTGTCAAAATAGTCAATATTAGTCCATTTTAGCTCACTAATACCAAGGATATTCATGTTCAGCTCATTTCATTTTTTTGGGGGGTAGGATTATTTTCTTTACTTAAAAAAAACAACAACAAAATAATAAATCTCCTAAAATTTGGTAGAGGTCACATACGAGTTCTTGTCTTGTTTACTTGGCAAGACTACTTTGAATCTGGCTATGTTGATAAATATTCTCCTTCAGAAGAGTTTAATTAGAACCTTCAAATGGAGGCTTAAGTTTGCTAGTAGAACATCTAGTGTTAAGATTATACACTAGGGATAAAAGGCTTCATGGTGAAAATGTCAAGAAATTAAACAGAAACACTATTTGCTGAACTCTGAATTAAATGTATAGATATTGCAACCCTGAACAGGAGCAAAAGGATTTTTAAAAAAATTATTCTCATGGGTAATGCAGAAATGAATCTTTGTATTGTTCTTTAAATAAATCTCTTCTAAACTGAACACCAACCCAGCTAATTTCAGTTTTATAGTTTCTAATTTCATGAGATTCATACACCATGTAATCCATATTCCAGCTATTAATGGATGCTTTTAGCTGCTTCTCCTTATTTTGGTTTTTACTAGATCAGTAAATGAAGGTTTTCCATTAGGTAGAAGTTTCATCTCATCCCCATAATTAAGATAGACTACTTGGAGGAGATAACTGTTCCTCAGTTATGTTGTGAATCTCTTCCAACCTGATGGCTTTGTCTTCCAATAATACATCACACAGCATTTTGTTGATGTTCCAAAGGTTTCTAAGAGCATGGGAGGAAACTTGATAGAAAAAGAAATTGATCAGAACCTGAAAATCATCAGAATACATAAGACTGCATGTAGATGAAGGCCTCAGGTAGTTCTTTTCAGAGGAAGAAGAGGAGGCTAACAGGAACCTCCGTGATCTACTCTTTATTGTAGGTAATATGCGCTCAGCCACTTTCTACAAATCTCTTTGTTGTCCTCATAAAATTATAGAGCAAACACTATCCTATAATTTTTCCTTAGAAAGCTAACTGTATGTGAGCAACTTTTCCTTTTTTTTTTTTCTTCAGGGAAGGTACAGGTGGTCAATGTGATTTCCAGGGAAGCAGTAGCCCTCATTATTATGAAGCCAAACATTTTTTATATCACAGTCATCTTCATAATTATGAATGTGGCATTCTTGCTAGTGTCACCTGAAAACTTTGGTCTTGTAAACCCAACTGGGTCAGAAATGCATGATTTTCTGGTCTTTCTAACAGTCTCTGAGCAATATTTATAGATCGGGTTCTACTTTTGGATACTACAAGATTCCTTCTGGATGCTGTAAGACTTCTTCTGAAGCAGAGTTTTTAATATACTTATTTGAAACTTTTCTGAAAGAAATGCAATTTATATAAATGCATACATGAAATTGAATCATTAGGTACACACCACATTACATTTTGCCACAGAAAGAGAGATATCATTAGGTTCAGCTTCCTGTTGGTTTAATTCCTGGTTTTGACAATAAGTTCAATTTAAATGTTAAGACACAAATATTTGCAATATATAGTTTTTATTTTGTTTAATTCTTCTAAAATAGTTCTCTCTTAGCGACTCTTTAGTCCTTTAGAAGAAATAATCTGTTTTTCCTCCTTCTTTAGTATTATGCAGGGAGGGGGTATATGAGTTACAGTAGTGGATTCAGTATGACATCTTAGATACAAGACATGTGAGGAGTATGGGGACCCAGTTTTGACATTTCAAGCACCGATAACATTTAAAACCAATGCAAGATAATGACTTTTATTAACGACCCATGTCTCCTCCTGTCCTTATGTCAGCCATCCTCCACCATCTGTTAAGCATTTGAGAAAATAGTAAATGAATGTGATTATAAGCAATTATAAGTTTGTCTATTTAAGTAACAGATGGAATCAAGATTTCTATTGTAAGAGGCTCTCATATTTAGGTTATGCTTACATAATAACATGTTAATACAAAGAAAGTATATATTGCCTTCCATGCCACTGGAATTTCATTTTAGAATGGGTGAAATCAGTGGTCAGAGGTAGTAGATACTGGGGAAAATTTATACTTGCATTACGAATACAGACTACTTCAAGACAATAATTTGATATTTGCCCCCCCCCTTTTTGTATTTGTCCACATATTAGTTCCTTCAAAAAAAATTATCTGGATAAGTTTATGTGCTTCATTGTTGGAACACAGAAATAAAAAGGATAAGAGTTTTGCTTTCAACAAGTTCACCATTGAGTTCATAGGATAATATTAGTGAGTTAAATTTAATATGGAGACAATGGTAGTTCAGTGGTAGAATTCTTGCTTTCCATGCAGTGGACCTGGGTTCAAGTCATGGCCAATGCACCAATGAGTTAGGCCAGCACCTATTAGTGGAGCATTTTGTGTTATCATGTGGAACAGGTTTCAGTAGAAATTCCAGACTAATTATGACTAGAAAGAAAGAGCTGGTGATAGATTTTCAAAAATTTATTAAAACTCTATGATTCACCGTGTTGTTGTTAGGTGCCACTCAGGTGAGTAAATCACCTATCAACCCCATGAACAATAGATCTGAATCCTGTTCTATCCTGGGTTATTCTCAAGATTTCTGACATACCTGAGACCATTGCAGCAGTCACTGTGTCAATACATCTCCTTGAATGTCTTTCTGCTTTCTTTGGCTGACCCTTTGTCTTTCCAAGCATGATGTTCCTTTCCAAGGAATAAAAATGCGCAAAGTATATGAGATGGAGCTTTGTCATATTTGCTTCCAAGGCAAAATTTTGAGTACGATTTTCAAGACAAATCTGTTTGGTCTTTTGACAGTCCATGGGATATTCGGTATTCTTCTCCAATATCACAACTCAAAGGCATAAATTCTTCTGTCATCCTTTTTCATTGTCCAGCTCTCAGAAGAACATAGTCTGAATCAGATGCACCTTAATCCTCAAATTGATATCTTTGCTCCTAAATAATTTAGAGAGTTCCCTAACTGCAGACTTCCCCAATGTGATACATTTCCTGATCTCCTGACTTGCTGGTACCAGGGGTGTGAAGTAGAGTGAAGTTGTTAACAGTTTCAATCTTTTCTCAATCTATCATAATGTTGTCTATCTGTCCAGTTGGAAAAAAAATTGTTTTTTTTATGTTGAAATGTAATCATACTGAAGGCTGCAAACTTCCATGTTCTGTAGCAAGTGCTTCAAGTCTTCCTCAGTTTCAACAAGGAAGATTGTGTCATCTGCATAATGCAGATTATTGATGAGTCACTCTCCAATCCTAATCCCACATTTTTCTTCATAGAGTCCAGTTTCTTGAATGATTTGCTCAGTATACACACTAAACATGCATGAAAAAAGGATACAACCCTGATGCATACTTTCGTTAATTTTAAACCATGTAATAGTTCACCATAGTCTGATGAAATTGTGCACTTCCAACCAAGAAAAGCCCTGGACCAGATGGTTTTACAAGTGAATTTTATATA
>NW_006400051.1:2360012-2378707 GCF_000299155.1 Elephantulus edwardii | reverse complement strand
ACCAAAAAAAAAAAAAAAGAATAAATATTTTCTGACTCTTTAAACACTAGTATTTTAAAATTAACATTCATCAGCATTAACTTAGGGCTTGTTATAACATGAATTGCTAGACCTCACTGCAGAGTTCAGTAGGTCTGGGATGGAGTCCAAGAACTGCATCTCTAACAAGTTTTAAGAAGATGTTTCTGCTAGTACAGAAGACATACTGTGAGAACTAAGGTCTTATAAGTTTTAATAAGTGTGTCCCTGTGTTACACAAATGTTTGGCTACTAACCAAAAGATTAACAGTTCAAATCCACCAAAAAGCATCTTGGACAGAAGATTTGACACTCTACTTCTGAAAGATCAGAGCCATTTAAAACCTTATGGACCATACCGGTTGACATATTTTAAATAAACAGATGCTGTCCTGGATGTGCTCACTAAGTTGTGCCAAGAAATTTGGAGGACAACCATCTGGCTAACTGATTGTAAGAGATCTATATTTGTTCCCATTCCAAAGAAAGGTGATCTGAGAGAGAATGGAAATTATTGAACAGTATCCTTGATATCACAGACAAGCAAAATCCTGGTGAAGCTTATAAAAAATTACTAGAACAGTCCACCATAAGAGAATTTTCAGACGTGCAAGCTGGATTTAGAAAAGGCTGTGGCATTAGAGACTTTATCACCAATATCAGATGAATCTTGTCCAAAAGCAGAGAGTACCAGAGGAATGTCTATCGGTGTCTCAATGGCTATGCCAAGGCATTTGACTGTAGATCACAACAAACTGAGCTAACCTTGAAAAGAATGGGAATCCCAGAATGCTTGATTATGCTCATGCAAAACCTATATTTATACCAGGAGGCAGTCATCAGAACAGAGCAAGGATAAACTGCATGGTTCAAAATTAGGAAAGAAGTACATCAAGGATATGTCCTATCTACATACATTTTCAATCTATATGTAGAACAGATCATTTGAGAGGTTGGACTTTATGAGAAAAGTGTGGCATTAAGATTGAAGGAAAACTCATCAAAAACCTGAGTTATGCAGATGATACAATCTTGCTTGTTGAATCTGAGGAGGACCTGAAACATTTGCTGCAGAATATCAAGAACTGTAATCTTCAATATGGATTGAAATTTAACATCAAGAAAACAAAAGATTTTCATCACTGGCCCAACTGACAGCACCATGATAAATGGAGAAGAGATTTAGGTTGTTAACAGCTTCAGCTTGCTCTCAGTTCCACAATCAACACTCATAGCATTAGCAGTCAGGAAATCAAAAGACAAATTGCATTGAGGAAGCATGCTGTCAGGGACCTTGTTAGAGTGCTGAGGAGCAACAATGCCAGTCTAGAACTAAGGTGCATCTGATCCAGGCTATGGTCTTTACAATTACTTGCATTGCATCAGAGAGCTAGATAATAACTAAGGATGACAGAAGATAAATTAATGCCTTTTAGTTTTAGTGTTGGAGATGAATACAGAACATATCTTGGACTGCCAGGAGAACAAAAAAAGTCTGTCTTGGAGAGGGTGAAATCAAGTTTCTCCTTGGGGGCAAGAATTTTGATACTTCATCTCACATACTTTGGGCATGTGGCCAGGAGAAATTAGTCCTTGGAGATATATATCATGATTGCAAGGGTGGAGGAACAGTTCAAGAGAGGAAGACCTCATATGACAACTGGGAAAATCCTTTACCTGTGTCAGAGTCAGAGTGACTGACTCAGGATAAGATAGGGTTTAGAGCTGTTGTATATATGGTCACTATGAATCGCAGGTGACTTGAAGGCACATAACAATAACAACAAAAACAACAACTCTTCTTTGCTATGAAAAGAAAGAAAATCAATTGTATCTTAGCCTTTAAGATTTAAATAATTCTCACAAAAGTAGGATGTAAAATGTGGTTGGACTGCATTATGCCAATTGGCCTTGGTGTCCCCAAGACTGTGATCATGATTACCTTGGTTCAGTGTTATAGTCACTGACTTAATCTACCTTGTATTTGATTATAGCTCAGAAGAATCCACCAGATGCTTCCCTGAAGAAGGGGCAATCTCCTCCTGTGCCAGTCAGATCCGACTAGGTACACAACTACAACAACAAACTGTTCTTTTCTTGTTGTTAGGTACAGTTGAGTCGAGTATGACTCATAGCAACACTATAAACAGCAAATCTGAATCCCAGTCTATTCTATGCAACACTTTGTGACACAAGAGAGCCCATTGCAGCAGTCACCATGTCAATCCACTTAATTGAGGGTCTTTGTCTCCTTCTCTGACCCTCCACCCTTCCAAGCGTCACGTCCCTCTCCAAACAACATGCTCCTCCTAACAACATGCTCAAAATATGTCATGTGAAATCTTATCATCTTTGCCTCTAAAGAACACTGGCTGTACCCTCTCCAAAACATATTGATTTGTTCTTTTGGCAGTCATGGGATATTCTCCTGCACCACATCTCAAAGGCATCAATTCTTCTTCTGTCATCTCTTTTCATTATCCAGCTCTCAGATGCATAACAAGTGAATGAAAAGACCATGGCCTGAATCAGACGCACCTTAGTCTTCAAACTGACATAATTACTCCCCAATAATTTGGAGGGCTTCATAGCTGCACACTTCTTCGGTAGAATGCATCTCTTAATTTCCTAACTTCTGGTATTAAGGATGTTGATTGTATATCCAATAAGATGAAGTTGTTGACAGTTTCAGTCTCTACTTCATCCATCATGATGTTGCCTGTCTAGTCTAAGGGTAAGAATCTTTATTTTCTTGATATTGAGATGCAGTCCATATTGAAGGCTGCATTCCTTGATATATTTTATGCAACAAGTGTTTCTAGTCCTCATTTTCACCAAGAGATGTTGTGCCATCTGCATAACACAGCTTATTGATGATTCATCCTCCAATCCTGAGGCTACATTCCTCTTCATAGAGTCCAGCTTCTTGAATGATATTCTCAGCATACAGATTGAATAGACATGAAGAGAGAATACAACTCTGACAGATTCTCTTTTTAAGTTTTCTGAATTTTTAAAGAAAAATTATTTTAAGTGAGATTTTAATGAAAATTTATAAAGAACGTGGATTTCCATTAATTCATTGCTGTGCATTTTTCCTCCCTACCCACTCCTCCAGTTCACTTTTCTCTTTGAAAGAATAAAAATTCTCTCATTCTTGCACAATTTCCTCCCCACCTTGCTCCCAGTCCATATACTATGTAGCTTTTACTCTGGAATGTTGTCTTGCAAATACTACTTAATCATATATTCATTTTAAACAGTTCTTTCCCTCATCTGTTTCAATGCAGTATATATCATTTATCCCCCCCTCTTTTCTTAGTTTTACACCAATCTTCATGTCAGTCCCATTTTATAACTGTGGCATTATGCAGTATTTGTCCTTTTGTGAATGCGATATTTCACTCAGCATAATGTCTGCCGGGGTCTCCCATTTTGTATAATATTTTATGAGTTCCTTGTTTTTAGTACTACATAGTATTCCATTGTATGAATATACAACAGCTTCTTTATCCATTCATTTGTTAATGGACACTTAGGTTGTTTCCAACTCTTTGCTATTGTGAACTATGCAGCAATAAGGGTTATAATTTTTCCATGGCCTTGCCACCATTTGTTGTTTGCTGCTCTGTTGAACATTGCTATTTCTACAGGAGTGAGATGATAGCCCATAGTTGTTTTGATTTGCATTACTCTTAGAGCTAGGGATTTTTAACATTTCTTTATGTGTTTGTTTGCCATCTGAATGTCTTCTTTGATGAAGTGTCTGTTCATATCCTTTGCCCATTCTGTGATTGGGTTGTGGTTGCTTACTTTTATCTTGTTGTGGTGCTCAAGTATTCTGTAAATTCTACATATAAATCCCTTATCAGACATGTCATTACCAAACAGTTTTTTTCCACAGTCTGTGGCTTTCCTTTTCACCCTGTTGGAGAAGTTTTATTGATATGGATAGGGATTTGATTCTTAGAAGGTCCCATTCATCTATTTTATTCTCTCCTGGTTGTAGGGTTTCCAGGATACATGGAAGACCATTCCATTCATGTTGTGGATTAGGGCTTCTAGAGTTCTTCCAAACTTTTCTCTTATGAAGTTTATAGTCCTTGGTTTTAGTCCTAGGTCATTAATCTACTTTGAGTTGGTTTTTGTGTATGTTGTGAGGTGTGGGTCTTGCTTTATAGTTTACCAATTTTGCCAATACTATTTATTAAAGAGACTGACCTTTCCCTACTTAACTAATTTCATCTCCTTACCAAAAATCAGTTGACTATTGGTAGATGAACTGGGTTCTCAATTCTATACCATTGATTTATGTGTCTGTCATTGCACCAGTATCATGTTGTCTTGACCACCACAGATGTGTGGTAGGATTTGAAATCAGATAGTGAGATGCTTCCTACCTTGTTTCTCTTTTTAAGGAATGTTTTGCTTACTTAGGGTCTTTTTCCATTCCACATAAAATTGGAAATTGCATTTTCCATCTCATTGAAGAGTATAAGTGGTATTTGTATTAGAATTGCATTGACTGTGTAGATTGCCTTTGGTAGAATTGTCGTTTTCACCATATTGAGTCTTCCTATTCAAGAGCAAGGTATGATCTTTGTTTCTCCAGGTCTCTTTTTGTTTCTTGTTGTAATGTTTTGTAATTTTCTTTGAATAGATCCTTTGTGTTTCTAGTTAGATTTACTCCCAAGTATTTAAACTTGTTATTAGCTAGTGTGACGGGTATTGTTTTTCTTAGCTCCAGTTCTGTATTCTTTATGTCACTGTAGAGAAATTCAACTGATTTATGTATGTTGATCTTATATCCTGCCACTTTGCTCAAATTGTCATTTACTCTGTCCTAATTTTTATAATTTCAGTTTTTAGAGAGTTTCGAGTTTTCTTGCTGTTATTTTTCAATTTATTGGAAATATTGGGTTAGGGAGTCAATGGTCATTTTTGCTTGATTTTTCATATGTTTGCTTATTCCTATAAATTGACCTCTGATTAGCTCTTTTGCTCTTTCTCAGAGGTTTATTAAGCTGTGCTTTCAGTGGCATTTGTTTCAAGAAACTTTTTAATTTCATTTTTTATTTCTTCTATTAATCAGTCATGTTCAAGCAAGATGTTCAGCTTCTAAATGTATGTTTTGTTCTCCTCTATCTTTTTGTTAGTAATTTCCAATTTTGTAGCATTGTGAACTGAGAAGATGCTTTGCATTATTTCAATGTTTTAAAATTTATTAATGCTTGCCTTGAGGCCTAAAATATGATCTATTCTGGAGAACATTTCATGCACACTGGAGAAGAAGTTATACCATGCTTTTTCGGGAGTGAATTAGTATATATGCATATTATATCACAATTAGCAGATATTAGTACATATGAATTAGTATAGTATCTATGAGATCGAGTTGGTTTATTGTGTGATTTAATTCTTCAGCATCTTTGTTGAGTTTCTAATAGTTTTATCTTTTCTTTAGAGTGGTGTATTGAAGTCTTCAACTGTTACAGTGGTATTGTTTATTTCCAATTTCAGTTTTGTTAATGCTTGTTTTGTATACTTTGCATCTTTATCATTTGGTGTATAGATATTTATTATTGTTGTGTTCTCTTGTTGTATTGATCCTTTAAGCGTTATGTAGTGATATTCCTTGTCCTTTGTGAAATCTCCTGAATGCATTAAAATCTATTTTATCAGAGATTAATATTGCTAATCCTGCTTTTTTCTGGCTGCGATTTGTTTGGTGCATTTTTCCCCACCCTTTTTATTCTTTCTTTATCTTCATTTTTTTCTGTTTTGTATCTTGTAGACAGTATATTTATGGATTATCTTTTTTTAATCCAATCTGCTACTCTTTTTCTCTTCAGTAGTTCATTTAAACCATTCATATTCAGTGTGATTATTGAGAGGCAAGGTTTTATTGCTATCATTTTGTTGAATTCTTTTTGGTGTTGTTGCTGATTACTTTGATCCATCCTTCTTTCTTTGGCACCTCTATAAGGAGAAAATCTCTCAGTGTTTTCTGCAATGTTGGTATTGTTTTTACAAACTCCCTTAGGTTCTGCTTTTCTGCAAATATCTTGATCTCTTCTTCATAGTTGATGGACAGTTTTGCTGGGTAGAGCAAAACCCTTTGTTAAGGGTTGTGTTCTCTGCTATATGTCATTCCTCTGCCTTCTTGCTCCCATGGTTTCTGCTGATAAATTGGCACTTAATTTTATTTGCTCTCCCTTATAGGTTATTCTTTGTTTCTCCCTAGCTGCTTTCAGAAGTCTCTCCTTATCTTTTTGGTTTTGACAAATTTGACTATGATATGTCTTGGTATTTTTTTGGGGGGTTATTCATATATGGTATTTACTCAGCTTCTTGAATATATATTCCCTCATTCTTCATTATGCCTGGAAACTTTACTTCCACAACTTTCTCAGTGCCTTTACTCACTTCTGCTTGTTCTGGGATTCTGATTATGCACAAGCTATTCCTTTTGATGGTGTTCCACATTATTCTTAGGCTTTCTTCTTTTCCTTCCCTTTTGATTCTGCTTTGTGTTCTAGCAGGTCAGTGGTGATAATTCTATTTTCTATTTCACTGGTTCTGTGTGCCTTCTCTTCAGTTCTGTTCATGTGTCCCTCCAACATTTTGATGGCATCTGAAACATTGGTCTCATATTTTGGACTGCGGCTTCTTGTTTTTCCAGAGCCTCTAATGTCTCATTTATTTTATCTGCACTTTGGGGGGATTTTTTTTTTAAGTTCATCTTTGTTTTTTGCTTTCAGTGTCCTATAATTCTTCAAGTTTGTCTTTCACCTATTGAAAATATTCAATCATTGCTCTTTTAAATTCTGTGTCAAAAAGTTCCATTAGACTTTCTGGCTTCAGGAAATACATTGATACTGTTTCGTCTTTGGGGGGTGTCATCTTGTTTTGGGTTTATGTAGGATATAAGATAGCCTGTTTCTTCTGTGACATTGCTTTGGTAGAGTTTTTCCATATCTGAGGTGATAGGAGCCTCTTGTCCTGAAGTCACTGTTCCCCGGGAGTGTGAGGCAGCTACCCTGCCTGAATTTCTCTCTGAACTTTTGACTCAAGGGAAAACTTGCTTCAGTTTGGGAGAGACAAGGTGTGTGAATTAGCAGCTTTCTCTGTCAGACAACTAACTCTTTCAGTGCTAGGACTGTCCAGCATGATCCAGGCTAAAAGCAGCCTAAGCTTTGGGAAGGAGGAGGAAATGAAATGGGCTCAGCTATGATACTGATGTCCCTGGCACAGTTCAGAGAGGCTGCAGCAGGTCATCTCTGGACATTGGCACTGTGGCATCCAACCTTTGGAACTATTTTCTCCAGATGGTGGGCAGTAGTGGCATGACTTCTAGGTGGCAGGGGCAGGACTTTCAGACAGCAGGAGTGGAATTAGCAGGCAGTTTGGCAGAACTCTAGGCAGTGGGCAGAGCATCCAGGTAGCAGGGATGGAGCTTCTAGGTGTGGGAGCTGGTGTTGAACCTCCAGAAGGCAAGTGGGAGTGTTCAGGCAGTGGGGTGAGGTCCCCCAGGTGGCAGGCCAGAGTGTCCAGATTATAGAGCCGAGGGGCCTCCAGCCAGAGGGAGGGAGGTGGCCTGCTAGGCAGCAGTGCAGCAGTCTAGTGCTCCAGGCAAGAGACCAGTCCAGGACACACTAAGAAAATTTTAAAGCAGGCATCTAGTTAATTGACTGGATATGTGGTGAAGAGCAACTTGCAGAAGAGTGCTAAGAGTGATGCACAGAAGAACAACAAGAGCCTCTCTTTAATTTTAAGACATGCTGTGTTTCCTTGCTTTGTTTGTACAACCGTCTCCTGATCCAGGTATAGGTTTCACATGAGTACAGTTAAGTTTTCTGAGACTCCCATTCGTCTCAAGGTCAGCCACTACTTGTTATTATCCACACAGTCAAATACCTTTGTGTAGTTAATTAAGCACAAATAGACATTTTTTTTTGTATTCTCTACTGTCAGCTAGGATCCATCTGACATGAGCAATCATATTTCTAATGGCACTGCCTCTTCTACATCCTATTTGAACTTCTGGCAGTTTATAATCTATACACTGTTCTAGCCATTTTAAAAATTATATTCAGCAGAGATTTGCTTGCATGTTATATTGATGTTGTTCAATAATTTCCACATTCTGTTGAATTGCCTTTCTTGGGAATAAAAACAACTATTGACCTTTTCCAATCCATTGGCCAGATAGCTGTCCAAATTCCCTGACAGACTTGAAACAAAAATAAATATTATGTAGAAGTATCCTCTGTCAAGCTTAAATGTACCCACAGAGTACAGTCTCACTAGCTTTACCACATTTCACATGTCTGTCTACATATTTACTGATATGCTATTATTATTATTGTTATTGCAGGATTGCATATGTAAGAGTATTTTCTTCTGCCACCATTCTATTGCTATTCACCATTGCAAGAAGATGGAAACTGCCAGATGCAATGCTTTTGTAAAATACTACCTAACTTGGGAGGGACTGGAGAGCATTAAGCTGAGTGAACTAACTCAGTTCCACAAGAAAAAACACTGTATAAAACCATTATTGTAGAATGAGTTTGAAAATCCTAGGGAGGCAGGAAGGTGGAAGCCAAGTGGTGAGTATGGGAGGGGGGGTGTTAATTATAGGGTCACAGAATTTGATGGGGGTGTGTAAAGGAAATAGGAAAGATCTGATGAGAAAACAATGCATTGAACTTTGTAAATAAATAAGTGTAAAATAAAATAAATCAATAGTAGCAACACCACCACCACCACCACCACAAGTGGTGGAAGAATAGTTTGGCATCAAGTTTGGAAGAGGATTCATCAACAAGCTACTTTTTGCAGGTCGTACAACTTTGCTGGCTGAATATGAGTAGGATATGAAAAGCATATGCTGCAGAAGATCAAAGACTACAACTTTGGTATAGGCTACATCTTAACATCAAGAAAACAAGGATGGGGGGAGGGTGTTAATCATACGGTTTCACAATTTGATGGGTGGGTGGGGTGAAGGAAATGTGAAGGACCTTTTATGAAAAACAATGTATTCAAACTTTGTAAATAAACCAGAATAAAATTCACACACACACACACACACACACACACGTAAATGTGTTCTCACCACAGCACCAAGCAAGGGTCAATATTTTGATACGTGGAAAAAGTATTAAAGTTGTCAATGATTGTGTCTTGCTTGGATCAATAATCAACCTCCTTGATACCAGCAGTGAAATTTGGGAACATATTTTATTGGGCAAGTCTGCTCTCAGGGTCTTTCTAAATGCTGAAGAGCAATCATGTCAGTTTGAAAATTAAAGGGTGCTTACTTCAGGCTACAGTCTTCTCAATGACCTCGTATGCATCAGTGAGCTGGACAATGAATAAGGATGACAGAAGAAGAATTGATATCTTTGAGTTTTGGTACTGAAGGAAAGTACTAAATATCCCATGGAGTGCCAAAAGCACAAACAGGTATGTTGTGGAGAGAGTGCAGCCAGATTACTCCTTGGCGTCAAAGATGACAAAGGTTTGTCTTTCATACTTGTACAAGTAGCTAGGGGAGACTATTCCTTGGAAAGGGACAGCATAGAAACTCTTGGGAAGATAGAGGGTCAGTGAAAGAGAGGAAGACTCTCAACAGGATGGAAAAGACACAGTGACTTCAGCAATGCACCTAAATGTGTCAGAGCTGATGAGGATGGCACAGGACGGGACAGAGTTTATATCTGCTATTCACAGGGCAGCTATGAGATGTTCATAACGTAAAAACACTTAACAACAATTTTGTTTGGCATGCCTTCTAGGTTCATCCATTTTATGTTTAGCAGATTCATTATCATTCTTGAATGTTATATTGTGTTCTTTTGAGTGTATACAGCACAGCTTATTTATTCATTAATCTGTTGATGGCACTTGTTGGTTTCATATTTTTGTTATGAATAATTCAACAATAAACATGAGTTTGCATGTATATATTTATGTTATAGCTGTTATTTCTACACAATCCACAACTGATTGTGGTATTGCTAGAACACATGATATTTTAATTTCTAACTTTTAGCAAAGTACCATACCTGTTTTTCAGAATTCAGTCCCTTTATACCTTTGCCAATTGGTTGGTCTCCCCCTCCCCTTTTTGTTTGATCGAAGGAACTTTTTAAATTAAATTTTATTAATTTTAATGAACATTTACAGAGATTTTGGGTTTCCATTCATTCACTCTTGCACTATTTTCTCTACCCTCCCCCCCAGTTCGTTCCTCTTTCCCGCCCCCCTTGAAAGTCTGTTTTAATTGTCCCATTTCCACAGTGCTTGTCAAAGCCAGTTCTGATTAATCTCCTTTGTCAGTGTGTCCTTTGCCATTCCCTATCACTCCTCCCTGAGAGAGACTTCGCCCTGATTCATAAGAAAAGGGGGATTGAAGGAATTTTTGGAAAAACTTTTTTTTTTTTATTTCTTCAACTATTCAGTAGCTTTTAAGAAGGGTATTTTTCAGTTTCCATGCATTTGATTTTTGTTTCTTATTCTCCCCGTTGCTGATTTCTAGCCTTATAATGTTGTAGTCTGAGTTGATACTTTGTAACATCCTGAAGTTTTTAAATTGACTGAGGCCTTCTTTATGACTCAACATACTGCCTATCTGGAATATGTTTTACATATATTGTAAGATAATTTGTACTGTATGAAGTCAAGGGTTTTTATTTTATTTATTTTTTTTTTTAGAAATATACTGTAAATTTATTAGATTTTTTTTTTCTACTTTGCTGGCTGTTCAGAATAAACCAAGGCCTTTATTAAACTTGTAACTACAGTCCTCCAACAAATGTGACGCAAATACGTAACATGAAATCTCACTCAGTGGCACAAGATTAATCAACCTAACAGTAGCCATTAATGTCCCAGGTGTAACGACTTAGTGCTTTTGTAAGAATTCAGTCATAAATTCACAGGCACATTCAGCTACTGCTTCTGCTACTACCTGGAATGCATTACTTAAGAAGAACTTCCCGGGGAAGGCCTAATGAGTGAGGTCAGTGGATGCCGTTTTATAGGTAAGCCAAAGCTCTGTATTTGGAATCTGAAAGGCAGCAAGGCTATGCAAACCGTGTTCTTAGGCTCTTATTTTTATGCCTCAGCAGCCACTCCTTAGTGTGTCCAACTCCTCATTCATCCAAAACCCTCATCACCATCTGACTTTTTCAGTAAAAGTATTAGTATTAAGAGTTCTGTTCAGTGTGTGGGGGTGGGCTGGGTGGGCAGACGATGGGGACGAATGGATCAGCTAACAGAGAAGACAGAAAACAGTGAATAGGGTGACACCTCCTGGGATGTAAACAGAGTTTGGTGTAAGGAAATGAAGTCTGACAAAAAATTCACAAGACTGAGTGTAGACAGCTTCTTCACTCATCCCAGGCCCTGAAGAGTTCTCCTAAAAATCTATGGACAGCTAAAGAGGAAGCAAATGTGGCCCTTTCCAAACAGGGGTGATGTGACTCCTGCACGGAGGTTATTTATATATAACAGCGGCTCCAGAAAGCAGCAGCCTCCTGTCAGCCGTATTGGGAAAGGCAGTCCTGGCTGCGCACTGGAGCTAGTCAGGTCTTGCGGGCCTGACGTCTGAAGAGTATTTCAATCCATTTCCTCTTCAGGGCCGGTGGGCTAAGTGATGTCTGGTGGTCAAGGTTCTATCGTTTGATAACAGCAATCGGCCTCAGTTTGATAGCCTTCTTGCTGATTCCAGCATCATGGCAGGTGTTCACCACATCTGTCACATTCTTGTAGGATTCAGGAGCCTCTTCCATAACCAGTTTGGGTGAGGCAACACGAATTGCAATTCCCATATCTGCCAACTTGTCTAAAACATCCTGGAAATCTAAATTACGTTGGGATTTTGCTCGGGACAATGCACGGCCCACTCCGTGACAGGTGGTTCCAAAGGTTTCCGTCATGCCCTGGTCGGTGCTGGTCAGAACATAACTGCACGTTCCCATGGTGCCCCCAATGAGCACGGGCTGGCCAGTGAGCTGGTAATCCAAAGCGATAAGGGGGTGGTGGGGTGGGAAAGCCCGGGTGGAGCCTTTCCTGTGCACCAGCAGCGTCCGCTCCTTCTCGTCCACCACGTACTGCTCCACCTTGGCAATGTTGTGAGAAACATCATAGATCACGTGCAGGTCCAAGTCATCCGGGGTTGTGTTGAAGACCTTGGCAAAAGCCTGGCGGTCAGGAAGGCCATGGAGGAGCGGTTGACCCAGGCATAGTTCCCCGCCGCTGCCATGCCCTTCAGGTAGTCCTGACCCTCGGTTGAGGCGATTCGAGCACAAGCCAGCTGGCGGTCATTGACGATGATCTTGTCTCTCTTCATGGCTTTCTCCATAGCTACCAGTGCGTCTGTGGCGACTTGGTGACCCAGGCCTCTGCTCCCGCTGTGGATCATCATACACACCTGCCCCTTACGGTCGATGCCCATCTTCTTAGCAGTGTACTCGTTGAAAATTTCATCCACAACCTGGATTTCCGCGTAGTGGTTGCCTGCACCCAGGGTCCCCAACTGCGGAAGGGCCCTCTTTTTGACCCTGGCGAAGACCTTGTTGGGGTCTCCTTCTGTACTCCTCACAGTGCTCCTTGTCTTCAACCCAGGCATAGCTCTCCCTCAAGGACCAGTCCACACCCATCTCCAAGGCCTCCTCCAAGTCTTTGGCATTCACCCCGACGGGAATGTGATCAAACATCGCCTGGGCAAGCTGCTCCTTCACAGGCTGAACATCACTTTCATGTAAATTGGTTCTCAGCAAGTGGACGCCACAATTGATATCAAATCCGACACCACCAGGTGAGACCACGGCTTCAGGGTCATTCATATCAAAGGCTGCCGTATTCCCAATAGCAAATCCATAACCCGAGTGGACATCAGGGAGGCCAACAGAACGGTGAACAATCCCAGGTAGGGCCGCCACATTGCCAATCTGTTTCATGGCTGGCAGGAAGCCGCCACCAACACCATCACCTCGACAGGCATTCCGTAACTCTTCAAACATTAGTTTCTCCAAAGAATCATTAACATAGAAAACTCCTTCCACCTGCATGTTAGGCACAAAGGTCTTCTTGATCCTCCAGTAATTTTTGTTGATTTTGTCCAAGAACTGCAACTCATCATTGTAACTGCGACTCATGGTGGCGACAACGGCAGCGGAGACTCGTAGGCCCGCTTTAAAAAAGCAGCGGATGCCGCGCTGTACCCTGTTTTTATTTTATTGTTTAGATATTCTTTACCTTTGCAGACTTTCTAGTTCTCTGCCCTTCATTGAGAGTGATATATTAAAAAGTCCCTGTGCTGTAATTCTGAAGGCATGCCATTTGTATCCACAAGTTGTTCTATGGGAGAAAGTTGGGCAGTTTCCTTCTGTGTGATTTACTGCATTTGAAAACCTTCTGGAGAATCAGCTATGGATTGATTCTGACTTGATGATAGACAGCAGAAGCAACTACTATTATGTTATTGTTGTTGCTGTCTGCCGTCGAGTCAGCTTCAATTCATAGTGACCCTATATACAACAGCTCTCAGACCTTCTCTATCTTGAGTCAATTTCATTGTGTCTGACACACCTACCTCCATTATTCCAGTCACTGAGTCAATTCACCTCGTCCAGGGTCTTCTCCTTTCTTGCTCTGTCCCTCATCCTTTCTAAGCATGGTGTCTCTTTCCAAAGACTGGTGGTCCTTTCTTGCAACATGCCAAAAGCATGTCAGATAGAGCTTCAGAATCCTTGCCTCCAAGGAGCAGCCTGGTTTCGCCATCTCCTGGATGGATCTGTTTGTTCTATTACAGTCCGTGGTATATTCAATACTCTAGCATCACAGCTCAAAAGTTCTCATCCTTTGTCACTGTCCATCTCTTTTGATTTTCCTGGCTGCTGGTATCAAAAGTGTTGATTGTGGAATCAAGCAAGCTGAAGCTGTTAACAATGTCAAATTCTCACCATCTATCATGATGCTGCCATTGACCCAGTGATGAGAATCTTTGTTTTTCTGATGTTGCACATCAATCATGTTGAAGACTGTCCTTGACCTTCTGCAACCTCATGTTCTCTTCAGTTTCAGCAGGTAAGATTGTGCCATCTGAATAATGCAGGTTGATGAGTCTTCCTCCAATCCTGAAGCCATATTCTTCTTCATAAAGCCCACTTTCCTGAATGATTTGTTCTGCATATAGATTGAAGAGGTATGGAGATAGGATGCATCCCTGATGCACACCTTCACTGACCCTGATTCATATTTCTCTGCTCTATTCTGACTACTGCTTCCTGGTCCAGGTATAGATTTCACATGAGTATGGTTAGGTGTTCTGGGATTCACATTCTTCTCAAGGTTAGACACAATTTGTTGTGATCCACACAGACAAATGCCTTTGTATAGTCAATGAAACACAGACAGTCCTCTGGTACTCTCTGCTTTTGGCCAAGATACAGAAAACACTGACTATGATATCCTTTGTGCCATGGCCTGTTCTAAAATCAACCTTGACATATGACAGTTCTTTGCTGATGTTCTGTTCCAGTCATTTTTGGATAATCTTCAGTGATATTAATGATATTGTTCAATAATTTCCATACTCTTTCAGGTCAACTTTTTTTTTTAATGGCAATAAAGATAGATCTCTTCCAGACAGTTGGCTGGATTTATTGGTATGACCTAGTCAGTGTGTCCAGGGCAGCATGTTTGTGGAAATATGTCAGTTGGTATTCCATCCACTTCTGGGGCCTTGTTGTTTTTTTTTTTTCCCAATTCCTTCAGAGTTGCTTGAACTTTCTACTTCCTCAACACTGGCTCTTGCTCACATCTTGTTTCATTAAATTCTTCTGTGTCAGCCAATTCTTTTTAGTACAATGACTCTGTGTATTCCTTCCATCTTCTTTTGATGCTTCCTAGGTCATTGAATATTCTTTCCTCAGTATGTATAAGTATTGCAACGCGAGGCTTAAACTTGTTCTTCAGTTCCTTCAGCTTAAGAAATGCTGAGCAAGTTTGTCTCTTTTGATTTTCCCACTCTAGCTCTTTGTACATGTCATTATAATACTTTACTTTGTCTTCCTGTGTTACCACTAAAATCTTCTGCTCCTTAACTTCTTTATTTCTTCTCATTCTTTGGCTTCTTGGTGCTCTAGGGTGATATTCAGAGTCTCTTCTTACATCCATGTTGGTCTTTTCTTCCTCTTCTGTCTTTATAATGACTTTTTACTTACTTCTTGGATGATATTCTTTATATACTCCAACAGCTCATCTGGTCTTTCCTCATTAATATTCAAGGTCTCAGACTTGTTCCTGAAATAGTCTTTAAATTCTGGTGGTATAGACTCGAGGTCAAACTTTGGTTCTTGTCAGTTGGATTTAATTAGCTTCAGTTTGATCTCATTTATCAATAGTTGATAGTCTGTTCTGCAATCAGCCCTGGCCTAGCTTTCACAGAGGATATTGATCTTCTCCAGCAATTTTCCCCCCTGCAGATATAATCAATCTAATTCCTGTGTAGAACATCTTGTGAAGTCCATGTGTATAGTTACCGTTTATGTTTCTTATAAAAGGTATTTGCAATGAACAGGTCATTAATTGTACAGAATTCTATCATTCTTTCTCCAGTCTTATTTCTGTAACCATGCCCATGTTTTCTAATTACTCATCCTTCTTCTCTTTTACCAACTTTTGCATTACAGTTGCCCATTATTATTAAAGCATCTTGGTTGCATGTTTGATCATGTCCAGCTGCAAAAGTTGGTAGAAGCCTCATCTATTTCTTCCTCTTTAGCTCTAATTGTTGAAGCATATATTTGAAAGATGATAATATTAATAGGTCTTGCTTGTCTGCATAGGGATATCATCCTGTCTCTCACAACATTGTATTTCCAGATGAATCTAGAAATGGTCTTATTAACTATGAATATGACCCATTTTTTCCTCACCTTTTCAATTCCAGCATAGTAGATCATAAGACTATATGATTAATAATGTCCCATTCCAACCCATTTTGTTTCACCAATGCCTAGTATGACAACATTTATGCATTTTGTTTCATCCTTAACAATCTCCAATTTTCCTACATTCATACTTCTCATATTCCATATTCCAGTCAGTAGTGTGTGTTTACAACTGCTTCTCCTCCTTTTTTAATTTACAGTAAGTAGGATCTGATTCCAGTGCCATATCTGCCAGTCCACTCTAAGTGTTCTAATGAACATAGGGTTTTCTGAGGCAGATTCTAATATTTTCAAATAAGCAGTAACAACAAGCCCAACAGATGAGACTAATGGTTTAATTCCAAGAGAGAGAATGTTAATTGGATATTATGGATTAAAAACAATAATCATAAAACAAATATTTCCAGACTTTTATTTGAATGCAATTTATCCATGGCCCAGAATTCTCATTGGTTTGTGGTGTGGATTAGTCCAGACAAGAGTACTGCATATAGGACAGCTTGCAAGAGCAGTTTATCAGGGCCTCAGTTCCACCAATTGCTGATCTTTGCTCCATTGCCATTTGTCCAGTGCTTGGGAAGGTAATGATATTATTGTGCAATACTTTGGTATTTGTGGCCATTATATTGAAACTATGTTTAATATGCAGGTAGGGAGCTACCTAGATATTTTAATTTTCTTAAGGCTCTTAACATTTTTTTAAAAGGTTTTTTTTCCAATCAAGATATCATGGAATTTTAAGCTAATGAACTTTTTCTTTTATCCTGTCTTGCTTAGTTGAGTTGCATCTGCTAATAAAATGTAGGTTCTTTAAAAAAAGTAGGTTCTTAATTGCTATTCTTAAAAGGATTTCTTTCTAGTGAGGATATGGTTATGTAATGAATTTCTTCTTCATTAAAAGTAAGCAAATAAGCTTCCACCTTTTTCTATGGAAACAGAGAGAAGGCTTTTTACTCTTAGGCTAATCTGATAACTTTTAGACATTACTATAGGAGAAAGGCACAGGTATTAAAGTCAGATTGACCTATCAAGAAATGAGCTTCCATGAACAATATAATTAAGAATAAACACGTATGAACTTCAAATTATCATTTCTTCATCTTTAAATTGGGCATAATACTTATGTCATTGGTTTGTTACATGAACGAAAATTATTTCAGAGCAAGTAGCTTTACACATGATAAGATTTAAGTAATAGTTATTATTAACTGGCTCTTGGGTCTAGAAAAAAACCTATAAACTAAAAGAACTTCTGGAGACAAGGTTGGGGCAACATTGAGACTATTCTCCAAAGTTCCTACGCTTCCCAGATTATCTGTTCAAGTTGCGTGAGTAGAAAATAATCTTGAAAGCTAGAGAAAATAAAACTACATATATCTCAAAGGACATTCCAAGGGAGTTAGAAAAAAGCAGGTATAGAAAAGAAAACTAGAAACAAGAATGTCTAGAAAGCTCAAGGGATGTTCCAGGGAAGATATGCTCTGCTCTGCTCTATGCAGAGATTTGCCTACATCCTAAGAAAATACTCTTCTTCTGCCCTCTCTGGTGAAAATGATGTACAATCATCAGAATTCCCCAATTTTGGGGTTCCTTTCTGTCTCTGCTGCTATCCAAAATGTTGCACATCTTCAGTGCTTGAAATCCACTAACAACTCAGTAGGAGAAAGGTGAGCAATTGCTTCCTGTTAAGATTGACAACCTGGGAAACCTGATAAAGGATTGCTGTGAGTTCGAGTCAAATTGATGGTGGTGGGTTTATTTTATTGTTTTTGTGTTCCTGTGGTGCACCCCACTGTACATTAAAGCACCATCTAGCCACACAGTGCTCCCCCTTAGGAATTGGAGCTTGGGGACTTAAGCAGATGTTGTTCTGGCTGCAACTTTTGCTGTAAGTAGTAGTGCTTATTACTGACTGAGGTGTCTGGTGTTTTCTATGAGCACATGTACATGTATTGTTATTAGGCGAACTTACTGGCTTGAAAGTAGGCAAAATTTCAGATCATTTAAAATTTCTACTTTAACATTTTCTTGTATGGTTCTTTTACAGTTACTTGCTATGCACCAGAAAGCTAAACAATGACTAGGGATGATAGAAGGAGAATTGATGCCTTGGAGCTGTGGTGCTGGAGAAAAGTATTAAATATACAGTGGACTGTTAAGAGAGCAAACAGATTGGTTCTGGGGAGAGTGAAACCAGGCTGCTCCTTTTGGGCAAGGATTCTGAAACTCTGTCTGACATACTTTAGGCATGTTGCAAGGAAGGACTAGTCCTTGAAGAGGGACATTATTCTTGAGAGGGTGGAGGGACAGCACAGGTGGGGAAGACCCTTGATGAGATGGATTGACTCAGTGACTGGAGTAATGAGGGTAGGTGTGTTGGAGACAGTGAAATTTGCTCAGGGTAGAGCAGAGTTTGGAGCTATTGTACATAGAGTTGCTATAAGTCTCAGGCAACTCAATGGCACATAACAACAACAACAACAACAACAACAACAACAACAACAACAAAAAGTAGATGTTTCCTATGCTGAAGGGTCAGTGTTAAGACTAGGAAGATTGAAGATTGAAATATGTATGTCGTTTTGCAGATATTTTTCCAATTTTGCCAACTCCATTTGTTAAAAAGGCTGTCGTTCCCCCACTTCACTGATTTCATCTCCTTGTCAAAGATCAGTTGACCATAGATAGATGGGTTGATCTCTGGATTCT
>NW_006400051.1:2354019-2357647 GCF_000299155.1 Elephantulus edwardii | reverse complement strand
GAGAATAGTGCAACAAGGAATGAATGGAAACCCAAAATCTCTGTAAATGTTTATGAAAATTAATAAAATATAGAAAAAAAAGAAATATGTATGTCCTATATCTACCTTTTATCTGTATACATATATACATATACCTGTACCTATATTTATATTTCTCCTTTTATATATGTCATAGCACAGCATGATTTCAGTCTGAGGACGTCTCCCAGTCTTCAGTCTGAAAATGCTGCTGAAGCCTGACTACCATGGATGACCCTACTGGTATTTGAACACCAGTAACATAACTTCTAGCCACCATACAAACACACAAGCTGTATAGTACAGCAAACTAACAACACAAAACCAGAAATTAACGACAAGAGGATAAAACATACAAAGCCACCAACATAAAAGATAAATAATACCCTGCTAGAACATGATTGGGTTACAGAAGAGATAAATAATGAAATAAAAAAGTTCCTTGAACAAATGATAATGAAAATACAGCATACCAAAACCTCTGGGATGCAACTAAGGCAGTCGACAGGGAGCAGTTCATAGCAATAGGCAAACACATTAAAAACAAAGCGAAATTAATGATCTAACTCAACACCTTCATCAATTAGAACAACAATCTAACACCACAACCTCTAGAATAAAGGAAATAATAAGAACAAGAACTGAAATTGGTGACATAGAAAACAGAAAAACAATTGAAACCAAGGAGCTGGTTTTTCAAAAGGGTCAATTGACAAACCACTGGCAAACTTAACAAAAGAAAAAAAGGGGAAGAAACAAATAACTCAATTGAGGAATGCTAGAGATGACATCACAACAGAACCACAGGAAATTAAATGTATAATATCAGAATATTATGAAAAACTATACTCTGATAAATTGGAAAACTTAGAGGAAATGAATAAGTTCCTTGAAACTCATGCCCTATCCATATTGACAAGGACAGATGTAGAACATTTGAACAGACCCAACACACAAGAAAATGAGCAGGTCATAAAAAGACTCCCCCCACGAAAATAGTCCTGAACCAGACAACTTCATGGCTGAATTTTACCAATCCTAGTTAAGTTATTTTTAAAAACAGAAAAAGAAAGAACACTTCCAGAGACATTCTATGAAGCAAGCATAGCTCTAATACCAAAACCAGGCAAAGACATCAAGAAAGAAAATTATAGACCAATATCTCTCATGAATTTAGATGCAAAAATACTTAACAAAATCTTAGCCAACAGAACTGAAAAGCACATAAAAAAAATAATTCAACATGACCTAGTGGGATTCATAGGAGGTATGTGAGGATAGATCAACATAAGAAAAACAATGTAATTTTTTATTCTGTGGATCACAACAAATTGTGGATCACAGAACACTTGATTGTGCTCACGTTAAATCTACACTCGGACCAAGAAGTAGTCCTTAGAACTGAGCAAGGAAACACCGTATAGTTCCAAATTAGGTAAGAAGTGTATCAGGGATTTGTTTTCTCTCCACACCTTTTCATTCTATAGGCAGAACATAGCATTCTGGAAGCTGTGCTTTATGAAGAAGAATGTGGAACAGGATTGAAGGAAGACTCATAAACAACCTGCATTATACAGATGACACAACCTCACTTTACTGAAGCTGAGAAGGACCTTAAGTGCTTACTGCAGAAGGTTAAGGACTGTGTAGTCTTCAATATGGATTGAAGCTTAACATCAAAACAAAGATTCCCACCACTGGGCCGGTTGGCCAATTGTTCCATGATAGATGGAGAAGAGATTGAGGTTGTTAATAATTTCAGCTTACTTGGTTACACAATTAATACTCTTGGCACCAGCAGTCAGGAAATCAAAAGATTAATCGCACAGAGAAAAATTGTTGTCATGAACTTTCCAGAGTACTGAGAAGCAATGATGTGAGTCTAAGACTAAGGTGGGCTTGATTCAGGCCATGGTCTTTGCAATTACTGCTATGTATCAGAAAGCTGGACAACGACTAAGGATGACAGAAAAGGAATCAATGCCTTTGTGTTGTGATGCTGGAGAGGAGTCTTGAATATATCATGGACTGCTGAGAAAACAAGTAAGTCTGTCTTGGAGAGGGTGAAACCAAATTTATCCTTGGGGGCTATAATTTTGAAGCTCTATTTCATATACTTTGGGCACATGGACTGGTAGGGATCAGTCCTCGGAGAAGGACATCTTTTTTTTAAAGGTAGAAGACTCCAGATGAGGTTTAAATTGTTTTTATGAGCTAAAATAGTGTGAGTAGAATTAGTGTTAGTTCTGAGAATATTTGGTACAATTTATAAGTGAAGCAAGTTGTGTGGATGAGATTTTTTTTGGGGGGGCAGGGGTTTGGTAGTTTTTTGTTTTTTTAAAATGACCTGTCCACTTTTTCTTTTATTTTAGGTCTGTTAACATTTTCTTCTCCAGACTGTGTTAGTTCAGGTAGGTCATATGTGAGAGAACATTTGTCCATTTCTTCTAGATCGTCACGTTTATTGAAGTACGTGATCTTACATCTTTCTCATTGCCATTGAGTGAAACTGACTGATAGCTGACTGTCTTCCAGTGGATTTCTGAATCTGTAAATTACATGGGAAGAGATTGTTTATCATTCTTCTTTGGCGTTGTTGGTGTATTTGGATTGTCAGAAAGGACCGGCCTTTGACAAATAAAAATTCCCTTGGAAAAGGACATGATGATGTGTGCAAAGGTGGAAGATCAGAGAAAGCAAGGAAAACCCTCAATGAGATAAATTGGCACAGTGGTTGCAGCAATGGGATCAAGTACGTCAGAGATGATAAAGATAGCACAGGATTGGATGTAGTTCAGATCTGTTCTTCATAGGGTCACTATGAATCATGCTTGAATTGATGGCACTTAATGACAACAATATAGTGACAGCTCCCTACACTTTTTTTTTTAATAGTGTTCTGTAACTACCCTTTTAAATTTGGTTGGTTCTGTTCTGACATCTACCAAAGAATTTCTTATTCATATCTTCTTTTTTTGTTGTGTTTTATGTTTTCTTTATTTTTACTCTAATCTTTATAATTTCTTTTCAAAACTGTAAGATTCTGTTTTGTTTGATTTTTTCCCCTGCTCTTTTCAATTGTTGGAATAAGAGGTTGATTGTTAGTCTTTATTTTTTTAAATGTATTTGTGCTTCATTGATTATGCAAAGGCATTTGACTGTGTGGACCATAACAAACTGTGGCTGACTCTAAGAATGAGAATCCCAGAACACTTGATTGTGCTAATGAAAAACTTATACTTGAACCAAGAGGCAGTTGTCAGAACAGAGCAAGGAAACACTGTATGGTTCAAAATTGGGAAGGGTGTATGCCAGGGATGTGTCTTGTCTCCATACCTTTTCGACCTGTATGCAGAACAGATTATTTGGGAGGCTGGACTCTATGAAGAGAAATGGGGCGTCAGGATTGGTGGAAGATCTATCAACAATCTGCATTATGCTGATCACACAACCCTGCTTGCTGAAACTGAGGAGGACCTGAAGCGCTTGCTGCTGAGGGTCAGGGACTGTAGCCTTCAATATGGATTGAGGCTCAATGTCAAGAAGAAAAAGATTCTCACCATTGGACCAATTGGCAGCATCAGGAAGGATGGTGAAGAGATTGAGATTG
>NW_006400051.1:2351756-2353492 GCF_000299155.1 Elephantulus edwardii | reverse complement strand
CTGTTGTACAAAGGGTTGCTATGCGTCGCAAGGGACTCAACAGCACATAACAACAACAACAACATGAGTTTATTTATATAAATTATGATAATTGCTTTTGTTATAAAGATTTCAATAGATTATATGTTTATGTTCTAATTGTACAGATTATTAAATTTAATCTTTAATTTGTTTTGTCACTCAGTCATTTTTAAGCAATATGTTATTAAATTTCAACGTATTTTATTTTTCCTTGATTTTCCAGTTAGTGAATTACTGATTTTTAGTTTTAAAGTGATGAAGTGAGAAGATGGCTTGTGCCATTTTGGTATTTTTAAATTTAATTAACTTTGTTTTTTGACCTAATATGTGATCTGTTCCAAATAGTGAGCTACATATACTGGAAAAGAATATGTATTGCAATTTTGTTGGGTATAATATTTTGAGGTCAATTTAGTTGACTGTGTTGTTGAGATCTTATTTATTTGCTATATTTTGTTCTAGCTTATCTTTGCTTCACTGACAGTGGTATGTTTAAATCTCCTACTATTATAGTGGTCTGTTTTTCTCTTCAGTTAAGTTACTTTTTACCTTATTTATATATTTTGAGCCTCTTTTCTATTTATCTGAAATTAATATGTAGGTATTTATTATGGCTATGTTGTATAACAAGATTAATTTTTAAATCATTGCATAATGCCTTTTCTTGTTCCCTGGGTTAATTTTTGTCTTATATTTTATCAGAAATTCACATTGCCAATTTGGTTATGTTTGTTGTTGTTAAGTTGGTATGCATTTTTAAATTTTTCATATACTTATATCACTGTATTTAAGGTACGTCTCTAATAGGAAGCATACTGCTTGATCTTGTTTTCTCACTGATGCAACCATTCTTTTTCTTGACTGATGTATTTAATCTATTACATTCACTTATTAATTATACGGATGAATTTACTGCCATCATATTTTGTCTTTCACATTATGATGTTGATGATTTGTTTGTTCTTTATATTTATAAATTAATTTTGTTGTAATTCCTTTCCCTTTTCTTTGCTATTGTTGATTTTATGTTTACAAAGCTGTTATGCTGATTTGATGGAACAGACCTTTATTTTTTTAAACAAGTTCTTATGATTTTTAAATCTCTAATATTAATTTTATGTCCCTCAATGCTGTTGAGTCAGAAATGCCTCAGAGCTGAGCCTCCAGTGGGTTTCTGAGTCTGTAAATCACATGAGAGGATATCTATCTTGCTCTGGAGAAGCTATTGGTGATTTTGAATTGCCGAAGGAATGCTGCCTCTGTTTAATAGCACAATTCCTTATGGACTGTGTCATGAGAGAGGTTAGAAGATTTATTACTTTTCTTTTATATTACCCTGTAATTTATTATTCTCACTAAATTTAAAGTCTTCTCTATCATGATAATATGTTTACACTATGTTTGGAAGTCTGTATCTCTATTTTCCTCTTTCTTGTTTTGTGGTTGTTACTATTTACCAATTGGTATGTCTACTTTCTTATTTTTAGTTCTGTAGGTTTTATTTTCTTTTTGATACTTCTATATGTGGGTGGATTTCTGTGCGATGCTATTGTTAGTTTTAATCTTTAGTTGCCATCCACTAGTGTTGATTCGTTTTTGGACTGGAACAGCACATCAACAGAGAGCTACCAGAAGTCCAGGCTGGGTTTAGAAGGGGTCGTGGTACTAGAGATATTGTAGCTGATGTTAGATGGATCTTGGCTGAAAGCAGGGAA
>NW_006400051.1:2323255-2350806 GCF_000299155.1 Elephantulus edwardii | reverse complement strand
CTCTATGAGGTGGATTGATTCAGTGACTGGGATAATTGGGATGGGAGTGTCGGAGATAGTGTGATTGGCACAGGACAGAGCGGAGTTTAGGGCTGTTGTATATAGGGTCGCTATGAGTCGCAGGCAACTCGACGGCACATAACAACAACAACAACAATGTTGATTCTCTATTTAAAGGAATTCCTGTAGTGTTTCTTGCTTGATGGCACATCAACAACAAGGCTGGTCTGGTTTCCAGAATTTCTCCTAATTTCTATTTAATAGGGAATGTCCTAACTCCATTATTATGTTGGATGAACAACTTTGCTGGTTATAAATCTTAGTTGACTTTTTTCTTCCAAGATTTAATATATGTCCTATTATTTCTTGCCTGCATTTTTTTCTGCCAAAAAAAATATAACAATTTAGTTTGCTTCTTCTTTGTAGATATTTTAATTTTTTTCCAAACTGGTTTAAGAAATCTCCCTTGCACTAATTTTGGACAGTTGATTGCTATAAGCATTGGTGATTTTCTTTTGACATCTATCCAAATTAGGGGAATCTAGTTTGGAAGTCCTCCATAGGAGCTGGGTTCTACAGAAGTTTATTGGCTGAGGCTGGTGAGCATTAAGGTGGAATGTTGATTCACTAAGGGAAGTGAGAAGATGTGATAAGGCCTCCTATTTAAAAATCTATTAGGGCCCTTGGGCCTGGTTTAAATTGGTTTTTTGTCAAACATTCTTTTAAGTGGTATAGCTCTAGTTTGTGCATTGCTGTAAAGAGGTAATTAATTGTTGCTGTAATGCTAAACATTGTGATCCTGATGTGCCAAATGAAATAATAGTTACCCATGGTGGACAGTGTTTGGTGGAGCTTCCCTGTTAAAACAAACTTGGAAGCAGGAGTGGCATCCGCTTATGAGCTGGCTTGCCTCTGGAAACTACAAGTGTTCAGGTGTTTTGTTGATAGGGCTGCTATGAGTCGTTTCTGACTCGATGGCACTTAACAAAATTGATTTGGAGAATTTTTAGTTTCTTCAATGGTTATCTTTTGATATTTTGTAATGTGTTTTATTTCAACAAATCCTTGGCAATTTTTTGTTTGTGTTTTCCTGCTCTATAATTTTGGTCACATTTAAGTTATTCCACTTACTTCTTAGGCTTCCTTTTTTTCCCTTTCTTTTTTCCCTCATCCCTCCGTCTCTTCCTCCTTCCCCCCCACCTTCATTCTCTCCCTCATCCAGCCCTCCCTTCTCTCTCTCTCTCTCTCTCTCTCTCTTCTTATCTCTCTCTCCTCTCTCCTCCTCTTCTCCCTCTCTCTTCCCTCCTCCCCCTTCCCTTCTTTGTCCCTCCTGTCCCTCCCTTATTACTTTCATCCCTCCCTCCTTCCTTCTTTCTAATAAACAATAACCTGGTTTTGAGCTGGCTTTTGTTTTATATCATGACTTAGTTTTTGTCTGTCCCACATTGGAACTATTGCTAAGATTACAATGAAGACTTCATGATTATTTGAATTATCATGTTCTTGTTACCTTTGAGCTCTGAATAGGGAACACTTTGGTTTGGAATGCTTTTTTCTTCATATTTGAAAATTTATTCTCCATATATTTGTACCAAGAATTATTTATCTTGCATTTATTGTATTTTCTATGTATTATATAAATGGTGAAGAGATTGAGATTGTTAACAGCTTCAGTTTGCTTGACTCCACATCAACACTCTTGGGACCAGCAACCAAGGAAACCAAAAGATAAATTGTATTTGGAAAATTTCTTGTCAGGGACCTCTCCAGAGTACTGAGGAGCAATGACGTCAGTATGGGGACTAAGGTGCACTGATCCAGATTGGGGTCTTGACATCAGAAAGCTGAACAATGACTCCTTCGTCATGATAAAAAAAGAAATGATGCCTTTGGGTTGTGGGGCAGATGAGTATTGAACATAACATGAACTGCTGGGAGAACAAACATCCATTCTGGAGAGGGTAAAACCAGGATGCTCCTTGTAGGCAAGTATTCTGAAGCTTCATCTGACATACTGCTGCAAAGAGGGACCAGTCCTTGGAGAGGGACATCATGCTTGGAAGGGTGGAGGGACAGCACAAGAGAAGAAGACCTTGGATGAGGTGGATTAACTCACTGTGACTAGGGTAATGGGGGTGAGTATGTCAGAGACAATGAGCCTGGCACAGGATAGAGCAGAGTTCAGAGTTGGTGCACATAGGGTCTCTATGAGTCACAAGCGACTCGATGGAACTTAACAACAATAACAACATATATACTCTCTGATTTGTCTATATGTATCTCTCACTGGAAGGAAAACCTCCTGAAGCCTCATATTTTGCTTGACTCTATTTCTCACTCTTGAGGATTAGGCTTGACTCATTATGTGATGAATAAGTGGTTTATAAAATTATAATGGTTCATGCTGAAGGAGATTTTTTAAATTATCTAACTAGTGTGGTGGAGGAATAAGGACAGGAGAAATCCCTGAGGTTTTAGAAATATAGAAATATAGAAAGAGGAATCAAATTTGGATCCAGAAAAGAGGGGCTAAGAGATGTTACTTTACCAGTTTAAATATGGGAACTAGAGACCACCCTTCTCAGCAGTTTGAATTTGCACCTTAGAAAGACAACCTCTTGGTTTTTGCATTGATGCCAGAAAAATGTTTTTGTTAGCATTTGTTTGTCTCCAACTTTCAATAATATCTGTATCTCTCTATTTTCATGTAATAAAGCTACATACAGGTATAGTTATTTGCTTGTGACTTTATGAATAGGTATTGCTGTTGTTAGGTGCCATCTTACTGTTGTAGTTATGTGCTACAAAGTAGGAACTGACCCATAGCTGACCTTATAGTGGCTTTTCAAAGTCAATAAATCATAGAAGAGGAGATTTCTAATCCTTCTACGAATGTGTGGGTGGATTCAAAGGTGGTGGAGGTGCCAATCCTTCTCTCTTGGAGCAGCTGGTGAGTTTGCATTGATAAGTAGTGATGTTAGTTGATTACAGTTAATAGTCACTCTTTCTACAGCAGATCTGAACTTTGTCCTATTTTGCATCATCTTCATTATCTCTAATATGCTCAAGCCCATTGTTACAGTCACCGTGTCAACCCTTTTTGTTGAAAGTTTTTCTCTGACCCTCTACCTTTTCTAGCATGATGCCTTTTTCCAAAGACTTACTTCTACTTGCAGTATATTCAAAGTTTACCATAGGAATGTCTATCTGTGCTTCATTGATTATGCAAAGGTATTTGACTGTGTGGACCATAACAAACTGTGGCTGACTCTGAGAAGAATGGGAGTCCCAGAACACTCGATCGTGCTAATGTAAAACTTATACTTTAATAAAGAAGCAGTCGTCAGAACAGAGCAAGAAATTGGGAAGGGCATATGCCAGGGATGTGTCCTGTCTCCATACCTTTTCAACCTATATGCAGAACAGATCATCCAGGAGGCTGGGCTCTATGAGGAGAAATGCGGCATCAGGATTGATTGGTGGAAGATCTATCAACAATCTGTGTTATGCTGATGACACAACCCTGCTTGCTGAAACTGAGGAGGACCTGAAGCGTTTGCTGCTGAGGGTCAGGGACTGCAACCTTCAATATGGATTGAGGCTCAATGTCAAGAAGAAAAAGATTCTCACCATTGGACCAATTGGCAGCATCAGGAAGGATGGTGAAGAGATTGAGATTATTCATAGATTTGGTCTGCTTGGCTCCACAATCAACACTCTTGGCACCAGCAGCCAGGAAATTAAAAGACATATTGTGATGGGAATGTCTGCTGTTAGGGACCTCTCTAAAGTACTGAAGAGCAACGGTGTGTCTCTGGAGACTAAGGTGCGTCTGGTACAGGCCATGGTCTTTGCAATCAATTGTTATGCATTAGAGAGCTGGACAATGACCAGGGAGGATAGAAGGAGAACTGATGCTTTTGAGCTTTGGTGTTGGAGAAGAGTGCTGAGGGTACTATGGACTGCTAAGAATTCTTAACAAACAGATTCATTCTGGTGAGGGTTAAACCAGGCTGATCCCTGGAGGCAAGGATTCTGAGACTTCTTCTGACATACTTTGGTCATGTTGTAAGGAGGGACCAGTCCTTGGAGAGAGACATCATGCTTTGGAGAGTGGAGGACAGGCGCAGGAGGGGAAGGCCCTCTGGGAGATGGATTGATTCGGTGACTGGAGCAAGTGGGTTGAGTGTGTCAGAGACAATGAGATTGGCACATGACAGAGCAGAGTTTAGATCTGTTGTACTTAGGGTTGCTATGAGTCACAAGCGACTTGATGACACATAACAACAAACAATGTGAGACAATGCTTTATTTTCTTTGCCACAAAGAAGCACCCTACTTGTACTTACTCTGAAGTAAAATTGTTCTTTTTTTTCTGGCAGTTCATGAGATAATAAGTATTCTTCAGCACTACAATTGAAAAGCATCAGTAATTTTTTCTATCCTTCTTAGTCATTGTCCAACTTTCATATGTATTGTTAGTTGTTGATAGATGCCATTAATTAATACTTATTAATTAATTTATACTCATAATGACCCTATAAACAAGAGATCTGAACCTTGTTCTATCCTGTGCCATCCTCACACTTCCTGACACACAAGAGCCCACTTCAGCAGTCATTGTGTCAATCCACCTGGTTGAGGGTCTTTCTCTCCTTCACAGACTGTTCACCTTTCCCAGCATCACGTTCTTCTCCAACTTCTCCAAGGAATAGCAAGCCCCTTCTAGCAACATGTCCAAATTAAGTGAGGTGAAGCCTCATCATTCTTGCTTCCATAGAGCACTTTAGTTGCACCATCTCCAAGACATAGCTGTTTGTTCTTTTGGCCATCCGTGGGATGTTCAGTGCTCTTCTCCATCACCACAGATCAAAGGCATCAATTCTTTTCTTGTTATCCTTATTCATTTTCCAGTTCTGAGATGCATAGCAAGTAATTGGAAATACTATGGCCTGAATGAACCTTAGTCTTCAAACTAGCATCACTACTCCTCAGTAATTTGGAAAGTTTCTGAACTACAGATTTCCCTGGTGCAATGCTTTCTCTTATTTCTTGATTGCTTGTACCAATGGTGTTAATTGTGGATCCAAGCGAGATGAAGCCGTTGTCAAGTTTCAATCTCCTCTCATCTATCATGACACTGCCTATAAGTCCAGTGGAAAGAATCTTTGTTTTCCTGACATTGAGATGCAATCCATACTGAAGGCTACATTCTTTGATCCTCTGCAACAGTGCTTCAAGTTTTCTTTACTTTCAGCAAGCAAGATTGTGTCATCTGCATAACAGATTACTGATGAGTCTCCTTCCAATCTTGATGTCACACTCCTCTTCATAAAGTCCACCTTCCTGTATAATTTGTTCAGCATATGCATTGAATAAGTATGGAGACAGAATACAACCCTTGCACGCTCCCTTCCAAATTCCAAACCGTTCAGTGCTTCCCTGCTCCATTCACACAGCAGCCTCCTGGTCCAGGTAGAGGCTCCAAAGGAGCACAATCAAGTGTTCTGGGATTCCCATTCTTCTCAATGTCAGCCACAACTTATTATGATTCACACAGTCAAATGCATTTACAGAGTCAAAAAAAAACAAATAGATACTCCTTACTTTTACCCAGGATACAGCTGAAATCAACTATGACAACCATGATGCAATGGCCTCTTCTAAATCCTGCTTGAAATTCTGGTAATTCCTATCTATGTATTGTCCAGCCATTTCTGAATGATCTTCAGAAGTATTTTGCTTGCATGTGACGTCAGTGATATTGATTGATAATTCCCACATTCAGTTGTATCACCTTTCTTGGGAATGGAAATAAATTCTTTCTCTTCCATTATGCTGGCCAAACAGCCATCCTCCAAATTTCCTGGCATAGACTGGGAAGTACATTTAATGCACATCTGCTAATTGAAACAAGTCAATTAGTATCCTATCACTTCCTGGAGCCTTATTTTTTGTTAATGCCTTTAATGCAGCTTCCACTTCCTCCTTCATTATTATTGAATCCTGTTCGTATGGTGCTTCCTGAAATTTTTTAGTGTCAGTCAATTCATCCTGATACAGAGACTCTGTGTAGTCCCTCCATCTTCTTTTGGTGCTCTAGGCCACTAGAGCTTCCTTAGTTCTCTGATATTTATGTTAAATCTTGTCTGAGTTGAAACTTGTCAACAAGTATGGTGTTTCTAGGCTGTGCAATGATTAACATACTTGTTTATTATTGAAAGCTTAGAGATTCAAGTTTATTTAGAGGCACCTTAGATGAAAGACTCTGTTATCTACTCCCCAAAAGTCATCCATGGAAAACCCTATGAGGATATAGTTCATCTTTGACACATGTGCGGTCATCATAAGTTAGAATAATCTTGATAGGAACTGGTAGTGACATCAGCTCTATAGCTTCTCCAAGGAGAAGGTAGAATAGTCACATTTAATTTTATAAGTAAAAGAACCTCATTTTCAGCCTGAATCAGCAGCAGTTTGCAGGAAATACTCAAGCACAAGGTTAACATGTGGCAGAGTGGGATTTTAAGTTCTCTCGCTACTTCTTAAACAACAATGCCTCCAGAAACTCTATGAACTTTGAGAAACGTCAATAGTTGTAGAGCAACTTTTGTTCATAGAGTCGCTATGATTTGTCCTTGACTTGAAGGTAATCAATAGCAACAACAGCTCAACAGGACAAACCTCTCTCCTTGTCAATCTTGAGTATTGAGCTTCTCTTCTTCGGGAAAGCTAAGGTTCAATTCTGGGTCTTCTTGAAGTAGAAATAGCTTTACCTACTCTTTTTTTCTGATCTCCAACTACACACTTGAGTTGCTTGTTGTTGTTGTTATGTGCCATCGAGTCGTTTCCGACTCATAGCGACCCTATGCACAACAGCTCTATACCCTGCTCTATCCTGCGCCAACCGCACCACCTCTGACACACCTATCCTGATTACCCCAGTCACCGAATCAATCCATCTCATAGAGGGTCTTCCCCTCCTGCGCTGTCCCTCCACCCTCCCAAGCATGATGTCCCTCTCCAAGGACCCGTCCCTCCTGGCAACATGTCCAAAGTATGTCAGACAAAGCCCCAGAATCCTTGCCTCCAAGGAGCAGCTTGGTTTAATCCTCTCCAAGATGAATCTGTTTGTTTTCCTGGCAGTCCATGGTACATTCAGTACCCTTCTCCAGCACCACAGCTCAAAAGCATTCACTCTCCTTCTGTCCTCCCTAGTCATTGTCCATCTCTCTGATGAAAATACTTTATATGCCTAGCATGAAACAAAAGACCCGAAGTTTGAGCCTATCTAGAGATACCTCAGAAGAAAAGCCTGGTGACTTATTTCAGAAAAATTAGCCTTCAAAAACCTTACTGAGTATACATCTACTCAGACCCATTTGGGATCAACATGGGTCAGAATCCACTGGACATTCACTAGTTAGTCACGCATTGTTTAAAGAGATTGATTCATTCTCTTTTATACAATGAATACAAATCTGTTTATACCTGCATCTGACCAGATTATCAAGATAAGGGAGTGTATCTTTTTGATCTCTTAATATTCTAATAAAATTTATTAAAGATTTGAATGAATTTTAACTCTGCTCTCGGTGCTGTTGTTCTCTCTAAATACCTACCTGTCCCTCCTCCCTTTCTCCCACCAACATAACAGTTCACCTGTGTCTTGATTACAACCAAGTGGAACATTATGTTGACAGAATGAGATTGCCTGCAGCAATTTCCTCAATGCAATACTCAGGACTACTTTATTTTTCACTTTCAGAGGCTCTTCCTCTTGAAATTGCTTTCCTGTGGCTTTTGCTAATGGTCCCATACCTTGATGCCTAAGAAAGAACATTAATGGATGAAAATAGAAGTGCAAGAGATGTTGCCTCTAGGTAAATTCACATGGGAAAACTGATTGATAAGGATATCTTTACTTAGTTGGGATGTGGTTGGCAAAATGTGGTGCAAGTTTCTTGCCATCCAATTGAAATAGATTCCTTGAACAGTTAACATGAGATAAAATATTTTAAAAGTCTCTGCTAAGGAAGAAATTTATTACTCAATTGTCTACTAATTTAGTCAATAGATATTCAGATTTGTCTCTTTTAAAGTTTAATCATGAACTAAGGGCAGGTTCTGTTTTATTTATCTATACATTCACAAGATTCCTAATTGTCCCTGCTTAGTAGGTGCTTAATGAATAATATTGACCTTCTGTTGTATGATGGGTCATTTCCAGCTGGGATTGCTTGTGTTCTGTGGCATTATGACTATAGCAACTGTCATGTCTCCATAGCAACACTTCTGGGTAATGCAGATGAATGATATAATAACTACAAATCTAGGACCTCAGAAAAAGAGTGTGACTATTTAGGGTCAAAGTGATGAAAGCAGCATATACAAGTATTGTGAGAGGCAGAATTATCAGGATGCAGTAGGTCAGTGCCTAATTCTCCAACAGCTTGCTTCTCATCATCTTTGTAAATCAAGTACGCTGAATGCCAAGGGCTTACCTCCTCCCAAAGGACTATACCATTAGTTGAATTCAATACAGCTTTAAATGTATTGAGATCCGTTATTAGAGTCATTCAAGTCTTTTCATTGTCATTTTGTATTGACATTTCATAGGAGCAGAGTCATTTGATTTCCAAGCTGTCTTTGACTCTCTTTTGGGATGAAGTCCTGATTTAAATATATGGGGGATGCAGAGAACAGATAGTGGCCTTGCTGCTGAGATCTGTAGAGATGGCATGCCACTTGCAACTGTCTTTCTCCCCAGAGTTCTCCTTTGGGGAATGCAGAGCAGAGAATTTTCTTATTGATCTTGAAACTGAAAGAGTTAGTTCCCAGTCACTGCAATTGACAAAGGCTTTTGCAGCTCATTAACCACCAGATTATGTGGCACAACTCATTAAAATTCTGTTTCATTGGCTGCATTTGTAAGTAGGCTTGGGGAAGTTTATCACTTTTTGCCTCTTACAGAGCTTTCCTTCAATGAGTACATTTTTCTTCTCTCTCCTGACACACACAAAAAAGTCTAAAATATTTGCCACAGGATGTATTATCATTTAAATTCAAACTAAAATGAAATATAGGCTAGAAATCACAGGTTCCTAGGGTTTTTTCTCCATTTTTCTATTTGCTACTATCTGATTATGGAGGTTACTTTAATAAATACATTTGCTTCCCATTCTTGTTACATTAATTCTTGACAAATTGTCACACTTCTTAGAAGGTCTGGACCTTATAATTGCTCTCATTGGAATATTAGCAGAAGAGGAAAGATTAAAAGCAATTAAAAAATCATTTCCTCTTATTAAAACCTAAAGATTGTGGAAATTATTCTTTGCAAAGCAATCATTTTAAGATGAATTCAGAACACTGGACAAAGACACCAGGTTCTACCCCTTCAAGTGTTGTTTGAGGTTTTTTTCTTATTATCAATCAAAACAGGTTTTGTCCTTTTGTTTTTTGTTTTTTTTCTGTAAAGGATTACATAGTTATAATTCTCAGGAATTATTTGACATTTGTGTTACTGGGATTCCTTGCATGCTCATTGTTGCTATAATGCTGGAAGCTACACCATCACTATTTCAGTATTAGCAGAGTTATTCATGGTGAACAGGTTTTAGCAGAGCTCCTGGACTAAAACAGAGTAGGAGGACAGTCCTAGACACCTCACAATAGTGTACTGTCCAATATTGTGCTGGAAGATCAGATCCCTAGCTTGGAGGCATAGTAGCTGCAACAATGAACTGTAACATGGCCACAGTCATGAAGTTTTAAATGATAATATTATTCTGGGGTCAATAATTAACGTTCAAGGAAGCAGGTGGTGGTTGTTTGTTCTTATGTGCCTTTAGTCCTCTACAACTCATAGCACCTACAACAGTCCTAAACCCTGCTCTATCATGTGCCCATCTTATTATCTTTGACACACCTACCCCCACTACCCCAGTCACACAATCAATCTATCTCATCAAAGGTCTTCCTCTCTTGCGCCGTCCTTCCACCCTCCCAAGCGTGACATCCCTCCCCAAGGACTGGTACCTTCTTGCAACATGTCCAAAGTACGTCAGACAGAGCTTCAGAATCCTTGCCTCCAAGGAGCAGCTTGGTTTCATCCTCCTTAGGATGAACCTGTTCATTCTCCTAGGAAGCAGTCCATAGTATATCCATTACTCTTCTCCAACACCACAGTTCAAATATATCAATTCCTCTTTTATCATCCCTTAGTCATTGTCCAGCTCTCTGCTGCATGGCAAGTGATTGCAAGACCATGGCCTGTATTAGGCACACCTTGGTCTCCAGACTGACATCATTGCTCTTCAGTACTTTGGAGAGGTCTCTGACAGCAGACTTTCCCAATACAATATGTCTTTTAGTTTCCTGGATGCTGGTGCCAAGACTGTTGATTGTGGAGCCAAGCAAACTAAAGCTATTTACAATTTCAATCTCTTCACCATCCATCTTGATGCAGCTAACTCGCCCAATGGTGAGAATCTTTGTTTTCGTAATATTGAGCTTCAATCCATATTGAAGGCTGCAGTGCTTGACCTTCTGCAGCAAGTGCTTCAGATCATCCTCAGTTATTTATTACATCAGTAAACTATACTATAAAAGGTCTATTTAAAGTGCTAAAAATCATGTCCCTTAAAGTATTAAGGTGTAGCTGATGCGAGCTTATTTTCAATCACCTCCTAGGTGTGTGAAAAATGGATAATAAATAAGATCAAAGAAGTATTGATGCCTTGAGTGGTTGTATTGGCAAAGAATATTGTCTATACTATTGAATGCCAGAAAAAAGAAACAAATTAGTCTTAGATAAAACATATCAATAATAATTCTTAGAATTGTAGATAGTGTGATCACATTTTGATTAGTTTGAACATGGCATCAAGAAAGACCAATGGTTAGAAAAGACATCATATTTGGTAAACAGTCAGTGAAAATGAGAGAAATCTTCAAGATCGATTTGCAGAATAGACACAAACTGGAATTAAACATACCAATGATCATGAAGATAATGCAGAACTAGGCAGTATTTTGTGTTTTACATAGGCTCACCATGAATAAAAACTGATGCCAGGGCAAACTGACAACAACAACAATATGGTCTCTGTTGGCATTCCTCTACCATGGTAGCACAAAGCCCATCACAGACAATGTGTAAGTGAGTGAACATGCTTATGTTCCAGGAAATCTGTATTTGTAGACAATTAAATTTGAATTTCATGTAAGTATTACATATAATGAAATATTTTTTTAGTTTCTCAACAATTTAAAAATTTAGAAAACATTTCTATTTTATAGGCCTTACAGAAATAGGCAGCAGGCTGAATTTGGCCTTCTGACGAGATATAGGTTGTCAATTTTTGCCCAGAGAGGTGAATTTCAAACTAAGATTTCTGAATCAGCAGCATAAGCATTGCCTGGGAACTCATGATGTGCTAAAAGCCTGCCAAAAACAAAGGAGAAAGAGTATTAGATCTAGGGTTTATAGTTCGAGTTAGACTTTTTCTAAATACCTCCTGTTTTCCTAATACTTCTTAGAAACTCTTGTTCTTTGCCTGAGGCCTTCCTAGCCCTGGCAAGGGGGTTAGTGTGAAGGCTTTCAGAGTTCTATTATATGGAAATTGTTGAAAGGATTGACTTTTGGATATCAGATAGCTGCAATTTCATCGGAGACAGAACAATGGAGAATTTTATGAGTGTTAATGAGTAAGCTTTAGTTTTTAAGCAGATTATCTGGGTTATTCTCTCCTCTATGAATAGAATGCCACCTCATCCTGAACCTCAACCCAGCATCTTGTTCTTTTCAATACCTAGTGAAGCCTGTGTTGGGTGAGGAGGTGAGGAGTTTAAGTTGTTTAATCGTCTCTGCAGCTGAGCTGTACTTTGCCAATTAGTTAAACTGATGTAATCATGAATGAGCATATTGTAGCATTTCCCCCTTTTAATGTTACTCTACTTTGAGTGGAAGTTTACAGAGCAGTTTTATTTTTCATTCAATCATTTATATACATGTATATAATTATATACATTTTATATATAAATGTTTTCTTTTCTATTAGTTTGCATACATTGTGCTTCACACTATCCTTTATTCATATTGTGTTTCATACTGTTAGGTCCGTAAATTGCCACCAGAAAGACCATGACTCACATATGCAAACAGCAAGAGGGCTTTATGCTGCAGAGCAAACTCCAGCATGCAGGGTGACCCTGAATGAAGGCATGCAGGCCTTTTATAGGTTGCTTTACCAAGGTGAGGTAATTGGGAACATGATTGGTTGATGAGGAGAACAGCTACATGGGTCAGTTTGTGATTGACTCATGACTAGGCAGCTAACAGCCCACAACTTCAGGTCATGTAGCTCACATAACTCACCTCCTTAGTCACATAGCTCACATCCTCAGTCATGTACACACTTTCTTGTGTCATATACACACATTATTGTTCTACATACGTTATACAGAAAAAAATTTCTAACCTTACAAGCACAAAAATGGAGTCTGTACTGTCCTCTCAATACAATCATTTCTATTCATTGTGTTTTTATAAAATTAATCACTATTGGACTACGCCCATCATTACCTGGCCATTCCAGATCCTTGCCAGATCTTTCCATTTCCTTTTTCTCTTTGCTCCACTGATCAAATTGTGCAACCTCATGAATTCCTCCCTGCTCATCCTCACTCCTTTCCCCTTTGATCTCCATACATTATTTACTAGTTATTCTTCTATTTTTATAAGAATGATCTTACGGAGTAATTGTTCTTATGAGACTCAGCATAATGCTGTTCAGTCTTTCCCACGTTATGTAGTAACTTTTGCAGTCATTGCTCCTAAGTGCTGTATAGTATTCCATTGTGTGAATGTATTGCAATTTCTCAGTCCACTTGAGTGTGGTTAGACATTTGAGCTGTTTCTGTGTTCTTGAATTGTGAATAGTGCTGTATATTAGTGTATGTGGTGAATAGTGGTGTATATTGCTATATCCATTTGTCTCTCATTTCTAATTTTCTTAGGTTATATGTATTCCTAGCAAAGAAGAACTGTGTGGTAGGAATTTCTATGTTCAGCTTTTTGTCAAATTGCCTTCCAGATTGGTTGTACCATTTTACAATCCCACCAAGAGTGTATGAGAGTTCCTATCTCTCTCTATCCTTTCCAACATTTATTGCTTTCTGTCCTGTTAAACTTAGCCACTGCTATTTGGGTGAGATGGCATTTCACTGTGGTTTTGATTTGCATCTCTCTTATTGCCAGTGATTTTGACCATCTGAATGTCTTCCTCTGTGAAAAGTCTTTCCATGTCTTTTGTCCATTTTATAATTCAGTTACCAGTTTTTTTTTCTTGTGAAGGCCCTGTGGTATTCTGTGAACTTTTGTTGAGACCTTTGTCTGAGATGGTATTGCCAAATGTTTTTTCCCAGTAGGTTTTCTTTTCACCCTACTGGAAAAAGGTTTTTTTATGAACATAGGAATTTAATCTTTAGGAAGTCCTATTCATCATCCCCCCTCCCCCCACCCTGGTTGTGTATTTCTGGCTGTATTTGTCAGCCTATTTATACCATAGGCCAAGTCTTCTAAGATTGGTCCCGTTTTGTCTCTTATTATCCATATGGTTTTGGACTTTACTCCTAGGTCTCTGATCCACCTTGAGCTCTGTGTGTGTGTGTATGTGTGTGTGTGTGTGTGTAGTGTGAGATGTGGGTCCTGTTTCAGCTTTCTGCAGGTAGCATTCCAGTTTTGCAGCACCATTTGTTGGAAAGGTTTTAATTTCCCCATTTGATAAGTTTGACTTCCTTGTCAAATAACAGTTGGCCATAGGCAGACAGGTTACTTTCTGGGTTCACTGTTTTGTTCCATTGGCCTATGTGTTTGTCATTTTGCCAGTACTGTGCTATTTTGGTTATTACAGCTGTATAAATAGATTTTGAGATCAGGAAGTGCTACACCTTCCACTTCATTTTTATTTTTCAGAACTGTTTTGCTTCTTTGGAGTCTTTGCTCTCCAAATAAAATAGCCAATTTGCTTTTCAATATATTTGAAAAAAAAATTAATTTTGTACCTGGATTGAGATTGCATTAAACATGTAGATTGCTTTTGATCGAATTAATATTATCACTATATTGAATCTTCTTCTCCAAGAACAGGGGACATTTTTCCCCTTTATTTAGGTCTTTTATTATTTCTTGCAGAAGTGTTTTGTGGTTTTATTTTTAAAGATCTTTTGTGTCTCTAGTTAGATTTATTCATAAGTATTTATGATTGGCTATTGTATGGCAATTTATGGTTGGCTATTGTAAATGGCTATGCATTATGCAGATGACATAACTTATTTGCTGAAAATAAGGACTTGAAGCACTTGTTGCAACAGATCAAGGAAGGCAACCTTCATTATGGATTGTGTCTCAATATCAAGAAAACAAAGATTCTTACCACTGGACTGATAGGTAGTGTTATGATGGATGGAGAGGATATTGAAACTGTCAGTGGCTTCATCTTGTTTGGATCCACAATTAACAACCTTGGTAAGAGCAGTATGAAATAAGGAGACACATTACACTGAGAAAACCTGCTTTTAGGGAACTTTCCAAATTATTGAGGAGTAGTGATATCAGTTTGAAGACTAAGATGCATCTGATTCAGTCCCTGGTCTTTCCAGTTATTAGCTATGCATCTAAGACCTGGACAGTGAATAAGGATGACAGAAAAAAAAATTTGATGCCTTGGAGCTGTGGTGTTGGAGAAGAGCACTGAACTGAACATTCTGTGGATAGTCAAGAGAATGAGCAGATAAGTCTTGGAGAGGGTGCACTTTACTAGAAGATGCTATTCCTTGGAGAGGGACATGATGTTGGGAAGCTTGGGGGTTGGCAAAGGAGAGGAAGAACCTCAATCAGGTGGACAGACACTATGACTTTTGCAATGGGCTCTTGTTTGTCAGGAAGTATGAGGGTGGTGCAGGACAGGACTAGGTTCAGATCTTTTGTTCATAGGTTTGCTGTGAGTTGTACTCGACTCGATGACACCTAACAAGAACAACAAGAACAACATAAATGGTCTTGAGGGAAGGGTCCTGGGGGTGGAGAATTGAATTAGGAAAGTCTATACCCAGGGACCTGGCCAGAGGGCTGAAGAGCAAAGATGTAAGAATAGAGACTAAGGCACTCCTGACAAGACCTTCCTTGCACTTCACAGTTAGTTGTTATGCATCAGAAAGCTAGACAGTGAATAAGGATGACAGAAGAAGATTTGATACCTTTGAGTTGTGGTGCTGGAGAAGAGTACTGAATATACCCTGGACTCCCTCTAAAAAAGCAAACAGGTCTAACCTGGAGAGGGTGAAACCAAGTTGCTCTCTGGAGGCAATGATTTTTGAAGCCCATCTGACATAGTTTAGGTATGTGGACAAGAGGTTACAGTCCTTGGAGAAGGACATCATACTTGGAAAAGTAGAGGGACAACACAGAAGAGGAAGATTCTGGAGGAGATAACTTGAAACAACGGATAGCGGAGACAGGCATGCAGAAACATTGAGATTGGCTCAGGATAGGACAAGATTAAGAGCTATTGTGCATAAGGTCACAATGAATTGCAGGCAAATAGATGGCAGATAACAACAACAACATTGTATATGTTATTGCTTTCTTTTTTTTTTTCTTCTGTTTTCTTTGTTACTATAGAGGGATCACACTGACTTTTATATAATTTATCTTGTATCCTGCCACTCTTAAATTGGTCTACTAGCTCTGAATTTTTGTTGAGTCCTTGGTGTTTTCTGTGTGCATTATCATATCATCTGCATGTAATGACACTTTCACCACCTCTTTGCTGATCTGCATGCTTCTCATTTTTTTCCCATCTTACTGTCCTAGCAAGTCCTTCCAATACAATATGGAATAGGAGTGGTGGCAGTGGGCATCCTTATCTGATCCTTGTTTGCAAGGAGAATACTTTTTATCTTTCTCCATTGAGAATGATATTGGCTTGTGGTTTTGCACATTTATACATGTTTTTATAACATTCATTTCAATACACACAATGTACCTGTACTTTCCTCATTTCTTCCATGTAAAAACAGTCCTGTCAATGTAGGGGAGGATGACTCTGATGTCCAATAACTCCACAAGAGGGAACAGTCCTCATCCACAATATCACGAATGCAAAACCGATTTTCAGGAGGTCAGATGTACCCCTATTCCCTTACACCTTTTTCTACAAATTCTAATACTTATCATCTCTCCCAGAATACTCTGTTCTGGGTCTCCTTACCATTGCAGTGACTACATAGAACTCACAGGCTATACTCACAATTATGGGACTTCTTGTAGGAGTAACATATTACAAATCAGATTGGCAGCAGGATAAAATTCTTCAGTCAGAGTAGCCTCTCAAGTGTGTTTTCAGGCCTTTAGCCTCAAGGCTGTGGCCAGTGTTACATAACTCTTTAAGTCCTGCCAGTGATAATATTTCCCCCGGTCCTCCAATAAGCCTTGGCTAAGTCCCTTGGCTATGGCTCTCTGTATCTGTAATCTTTACAGAAGACAATCATGTCTTTCTTACATAAAACCAGTAAGTGACTTGGAACCTCAACCTTTGGTAGCTGAATGCTTACTTATTATACCACCAAAGCTTTTTTATTTTTCATTACTTAATCAAAATGTGACAAATCATATTTACTTTGTTTTTATGTGTTATTGAATTGACTATGTCTTTTAGCAACCTTAAGAACAATGACTTTAAGTGTGTCCTATCTTGAGCCAATTTTATCATCTCTGATATACTTAACCCCATTGCTACTGTTACTGTGTCAAGGAATTTTGCAAAGGGTCTTCCTCTCCTGTGCTCAATTTCTACTTTTCCAAGCACAACGTCCTCCTTCAAGGACTGGTCCCTCCTGACAATATGCCCAGGGTATATGAGATGAAGTTTCACCATCCTTGTCTCCAAGAACCACCTTGGTTTTACTTTCTTCAAGACAATCATTTGTTCCCTTGGAATTCTTCTTTCATCCTTAGTGATTGTGTAGCTTTCAGATGCATAACAAGCTATAGAAAGGACCATAGCTTGGATCAGGCATACCTCAGTCTTTAGACTAACATCATTGTTCTTTAGCATGCCAGCAAGATCCTTGACAGTAGATTTCTCCAATGCATCATTTCTTTTGATTTCCTGACTGATGGTTGCAAGAGTGTTGATTGTAGATGCAAGCATGATGAAGTCATTTACAACCTCAATCCTTTGTTTACCATGATGCTGCCAGGATGTTGGTTTTCCTGATATTGAAATGCAATCCATATTGAAGGATGTAATCCTTTATTTTCTGCAGCAAACACTTCAAGTCTTTATTTTTGACAAGCAATGTTGTTAATGAGTCTTCTTCCAATCCTAATGCCATATTCTTCTTCAAAAATTTCATCTTCAATGATCTCTTCATCCTATAGATTGGAAAGGTGTGGATAAAAAAAAACACCTCAAACATTCCTAATGCAAAACTTTCTTGATTTTGAACGATGCAGTGTTCTCTTGCCTTGTTCCGATAACATCTTGGTCTAGCTAGGTATAGTTTTGCGTGAACATAATTACGTTTCTTAGATTCTTTTCAAAGTTAACCATAATTTGTGTTGTCCACACAGTCAAATTCCTTTGCACAGTTAATAAAATTCAAGTAGACATCCTTCTGATACTCTTTGTTTTCAGCCGAGGTCCATCTGACATCAGCAATGATATCCCTAGTGCCAGGGCATCTAAATCTGGCTTGTATTCCTGGCAGTTCTTTGTTGGCTTACTGTTCTAGACATCTTTAGATGTAGGATAAAACCTTAAAATGAAAATTTTAAACTCTTACAATAAAATTCTGCCTTTTGCCAATACAGAATTTCCTCACAATGGTTATTTAAGAATTATTGGTTTATTAAATTATGTAGATGTTCCAAATTATATAAAACAATTTCATTTTTCTATATCAAAGAAATAAACATTTATAAACATCACTCAGCTGATATTATTATTGAAACTAGCATTTTTTAAAAAAATCTGTTTTTATGTGATTTGTAACAATACGAGGGAGAACAAAAATTATTTGATGCATTTGGATTACGTGTCAATGAAAAATAATCAGATATACTGTGGACTGGCAGAACAATGGCTACATATGTCTTAGAAAAAATACAGCTAGAATACTCCTTTAGAAGTAAGGATAGATAATCATGTATAACAATACTGAGGATTGTGAATTCCAGAACATTTAACTGTACTCATGTGAAATTTTGTGCGTCAAGGAAGAGTCAATCATTCAAACAGAACAAGGGGATACTGCCAAATTAAAAATTGGAAAATGTGTTAATCAGGATTGTATCTTTCTATTACGCTTATTTGATCTACCCACTTATTTGATCTAAGAAGCTTGACTATATGAAATACTAGAAAAAATTCATTAACAACTTGTGATTAACTGACATCTCATATGACAAAATTTTTGTTGCTGAGAACAAAGATGACTTGAAACACTTACTGATAAAGGTCAAAGATTACAGCTTTCAATATGGACTACTCCTGAACATAAAGAAAATTCTCATAAATGGACCAAGAAGCACCATTATAATATATGGAGGAAAAAAATCATCAAAATTTCAATATACTTGGATCAACAACCAATGTCTATAGAAGCAGCAAAGACATAAAACCACGTATTTCACTGGATAGATCTGCTGTGAAGAAAGTGTTAAAATATTACTTTGAGGGCAAAGTCACAAGTTGCCCAAGTCAGAGGTTTTTTCCCCCAATTACTTTATATGCTTAGAAGAAGACAGAAGAGTAACTGATGCATTTTAATTGTGATTCTGTTGAATGTAACAGAATATACTAGAAGACTTCTAACTCTTTTTTGAAAGAAATACAATCAGAATGTTTCTAAGAAGTGAGGATAGTTCAGCTTTGTCTTTTTCACTTTGGACATATAATGAGTAAAGATCAATTACTAGAAATGCACATCACTTTGGCAAAACGAAGTAACAATGAAAGAAACCTGAATGAGATGAACTGATACTATATAGCTGCAATAATGTTGTTATGTGCCATTGAGTTGCCTGTGACTCATAGTGATCCTATGAGCAACAACTCTGAACATTGCCTTATCCTGATCCAGTTTCACTGTCTCAAACATGTCTACACTTATGTCACTATGCCAATCCACCTCACCTGATGTTTTCCTGTCCTGTGCCATCCCTCTACCCTTCAGAACATGATGTTCACCTTCAAGGACTGGTCTCTTGTGGTCACATGACCAAAGTATGTGAGATTGAGCCTCAGAATCCTTGTTTCCAAACAGCACTCTGGTTTCACCCTTTCCAAGACAGACCTGTTTGTTCTCTTGGCAGTCCATGGTATGTTAAATAGTCTTCTCCAGTATCACAACTCAAAGGCACCGATTATTCTTCTGTCTTCCCTAGATATTGTCCAGATCTCTGATGTATAGCAAGTAAATGTGAAGATGATGGCCTGAATCAGGCATACCTTAGTCTCCTGAGTCAGATCATTTAGCACTTCGGAGAGTTTCCTGACAGCAGATTTCCTCAATGCAATTTATCTTTTCAAATATACTAATGATTATGAAAATGGTATAAGGGCAAGTAATACTCTGTTGTACATGAAGGTTAGAGTTAACTAACAACAACAATAAAAACATTAAAAGGGATTAAAAGATTGATTGCACATAGTGTTTATGAGGACCAAGAGTGACATATTTTTAAGTGTCCAGAGAGTGCTGCCCTTGGGCAAGACCTCTAGTACTACAATACTTGGATGTACTATAAAACCTGAACACCTCAGTGGTATTTCACAACACACTTTATTTCAATATACAGTGTTTGTTTTGCTTTTGTGACAAGGTCAGCAGGCCAGTGAAGAGGTCCTGACATGGCTCTCCACATTTTTGGCAATAGGATGGTAGTTGACTGACCGAGAGTGGAGTTGGCTGGGACAGCTGAAATGGCTTGGCTCTACTCCCTAGTGTCTCTTCTAGTGAGCAAAGAATCTCACTCATGCACTTGTTTGAACACGATGGTGATGGCAAAAGGCAAATACAGAGCATACTCAAGAAGGTATATAAGTTTAAAGGCTGTCTTTCCTTTCTGCTTGTTCATTTGTCATTGACTAAAGTTACTTATAAAGAGAAGCATAGAGGCAAAGTAACAGAACAGAGCATTGCAAAGCTGGTGTGTGTGTGTGTGTGTGCGTGTGTGTGTGTGTGTGTAGAAAGAGAGAGGAGATTGAGAGGAAAGGAAAAATAAAGTGAGTGGCATATATACAATCAGTTCCATGGAAAATGTTCATTTCTGATGACCCTGCTTGGGTTTGAAATGGTAGTAGCATAGCTTCCAGCATCATAGCGTCATTCTAACCTCCACAGTATGACACAGCCTGTCCCGTGGTGAACATATTTGAATGACATTTCCAAAGACAAACTTGGAAGAAAAGCCTAGTGAACACCTTCTGAAAAATTAGCCCATAACAAGCCTGTGGATCACAACATCAGATTGTCTGATACAATGTTAGAAGATCAGCCTACAATTTCAAAGGATAAAACAGAGGAAGAATTGCTTCAAACACTCCAGCAATTGTGAAGATTGTGAAGAACTGGGCAATATTTTGTTCTGTATACATAATATACATAAGGCTGGATGGAGCAGACATGAGGGTGAGTAAAGAGGTCATAAAGTTACCGTGTATTTTGTTATTAAAGCCTTTCTTAAATCTGTTTAAATTTCCCTTTAGCTCTGTCTTATAAAAAAATGGGGGAGGAAAATAGGTATTTGTCAAGTATGAATTGATACTAGACTTTTTATTATACTATCCTATTTAATTTTCCCATGCGGGGAGCATACATTATAATCTGGCTTTAATAGATAAGGAAACTGAGGCTCAGGAAAGCTAAATAACTCTTCCAAAATTATTTTGCTTGGAAATTGTTTTATAATTCAAGGCTCTTTCACTCCAAAGAGTGCCTTTACTGGCACTTTAAAAACATTTCCATCAAAATGACTCTACAGATAGACGAGAATGAGATCGTACCCAAGGGTTCAAAAGATATTGCTCAAACTGCCCATTTCAAAAAGAACATTTTTCAAAGTTGTTTTATCCTTAACATTAATAAAAAGTAGGTTTCTACATCTTTTACAAATATGAAAACCTTTGCCATTTAAACATAGATAGACATTTCTACTATAAATATATGTATATTTGTCCAGATTTTTGCAGTCCTTTTGGCCCAGTGCTTCAAGTTCCTGGGAGCTCACCTAACTTGGTTTGAAAAACATGACATTGTGCTCGGCAGTCTTCCTGCAACAATGATCTTAGATGACAGTGTGTGTTTAGTTGTTAGCATGGTCCATTGGAAATGGATATGACAGCTTGTTGGCATTTCCTGTCAACTGTTTGACGTCCCCAGACATTTCAGTGGCATGTACAGAGTATGTTTTACAGTTCATTTGTCAGATGGGCTCCCTTTAAGGACATAAGGAATGATCTAGCAAAGAAAGGATAGCCTTGATTCAGGGCCTTTGAGATCCAGAATCTAAATATTCTTCTAGAAAGGATCCATTTTGTTCTAGACATATCATGACTGGTAAGAACACTTTAGATCTGAAATATTTCTGAATCTGCATATTGCTACCTGTGCTCTGAGTCTATTGTTGACTTTAGCCGTCAGGATCACCTTGTGATACAAGGCCCATCATCAATGGCTGTTTAAGCTGCCTCTGATTCGTAGAGATCTCACACTCATGACAGCAACGCAGTTCTTTACAGTGTTTTCAGCAACTGACTTTTTTTTTTTTTTTAATCAGAGCATCAGAATTCTTCCAAGAAGGCTCTGGGTGGACTTTAACCATTAACGTTTTGGGTTAGCATATGAATTAATGCACCATGCAAGGCTACTGACTCCAAAGTTGTTGTTGCAATGTACCATCAAGTCAGAACCAACACATAAAACCAGTGGCTTTTAAGAGACAATAAACCTCAAGGGAAGTGATTGCTCACCTTTCTCCTGTGGAACAGCTGGCGGATTGGGACCATACGTCTTTGGGTTGGTAGTACAATTCTTTACCTCTAAGCCACCAAAGATGTATTATTAATGAAGAGCCTTTGGTGGTATTTAGAGAGTTCTGGTGGTATAATCCCAAAAGGACTGTATTGCTAAAATCCAAAGGCAGTGCCTCTCAGGTGTTTCAGCCTCACCAGTGGTTCTGTGAGAGAAAGATGACCAGTATCTTTCTCTGTGACTTAAAGCTTTTGTAATCAAAATCTGCTGGAGGGTGTTGGTTTTGACTCCAGAACAATAAGTTTGAATTTTAATATTGTTTCTCATGTTCATCTTCAATGAAGCACTTAAATGAATCTCTAAAAAAAATGAAAGGAAAAAATTAATCTCTGAGTAGAACCTTGAGTCTCTCGTTAGGTGGTGGTCCACTAGCTTCCTTGTGGTCTCATAAATCAGAAACTATTTAGATCACTCTCACATCCTGGTGACCTACAAAATATAGTTTAGGATTAGGGGAATCCAGCTACAAAGCTAATGCTTCCAGTAGAAGCCATTGATACTTCAACTTAATCTTGCCCCCATTATTTCATCTTTATTTGATTTCAGCCAGAGCTAGAATGGATTACTCTGTGCAGGCTTGGATTCATTGTCTATTAGTCTGTCTGGCCTCAGATATGCATCTTTTGTCTTGTGTTCTGTATTTGGGTTTTTATAACAGCTGAGTGTACTGGAGTTTGTTCTGCCAGTGTACATACAACTCAGAAAGCCCAGGAGCTTAACTAGTTGGGAACAACCTTTTACCATTTGCAAATAGGAATGATGGAGAAATGCCTTCTGTCTTTCAGGAAGATGATCCTAGGGAGTACTCCATACACACTGCTCAGGGGTTCTTAATGGAATATGAATGACCACTGTTGATTAACAATGACCTTAATTTGTTGTTGACTCTAGTTTGACTCACAGGTTAAACTGCTATCAGTTAATAAATAACTAAAGAGCTCAAGGTCTTGAGAGCTGTTTCTGGTATAGGTTCTGATCGTAACCTTAGGAAATCTAACTCCACAAACTTCAGGTTTTTTACTTGTAAGCTAAAGTTTTCAAGACCCTGAGCTGGGTTCAGTGATCCCCAATCTCTCATCATTTAAGCCATTTGATTGTATGAAATCAAGACTATCAAAGAGAATAATGAAAAAGAATTCTTTTTTACATAACAAGTTTGTTCTTAATATTTCTTTATCCTCAAAGTCATGTTGATCTTTGGGTTTCTTGTTAAATAAAACAGGAGCTTGCAAGTCATGATTAATTGTTTTTTTGGGTCCCCCCCGTCCCTGTGCTCTATCCAACATGTCTAAAGGGGGGGGAAAGGGAGTTTTCCATAGAGGATTCATGGTAAACTTATGTGTTACAGAATAGAACCACTTCCTGGATTTTTTTGGCTGATATCTTTTTTTTTAATTGGCCTATTTCCAAGTCTTCTGTGACACTGCTGGGAGTCCTTTTCCATTATTAGCTGAGGAAAAAAGAAAAAAGAAGCCTGTTCTCACCACACAGGGACTTTCTGTTTGCCCAAGGTAAGCAATAGCACATATTCTCCTTTGCTTTTCCACTGGGCATGAGCTCCTCAGGAACAGTTGCCATTTCTCCTTCAGGTCTGTATCTCAAGTGTCCACCAAGTATAGGAACTGTTTCTCCACTGGAACCCATTATGCACTGGCTTGATAGCAAATACGTGGCAAATTTCTCTGTGAAAAAGTGATTCCACATGAGTAAAGAACTTGTGCTCCTTTACAGCTTTAAATAGTCCCTGGTGTTTTGGCTAATGGGCACCCAGGGCCAGTGTGTGCTTTCAAGTCTAGGTATTACAACCTCTGATGGTGACAACCTTTCCAAGCCAAGAAGCTGCACTTTCCATTCCCAAATGAAGCATTCCCATGCAATAACTAACTGTCTTTTAATGAAGTTATCATTTCCTCTAGACCTTAATGATCTTAATCTCCCTGAGAAGGAAGAAAAGACAACAGCTATGACCACTTGGTGTTCTGGGTTTTTCTAGATCTGTTGATTCAAATGAACTCAATTGTTTTGAATAAGTGATAGGTGTAAGTTCACGTACTTCATTTGAGTAAGTTGTTTAATAGGCATCTTTGAGTCACTTTTCTCATTTTGTGAGCAATAGAAAATGGTGGACAGGCCATGGAGTCAGACTGCTAGAGTCCAACTCTTACTTCTGTCACTTATTAACTACAACATTGAGACAAGTTGCATCACTTTTTTGTTCCTCAGTTTCCTTTTCTTACAAACATTGGTAATAATAGTGTCTACCTCAGAAGATTGTTGAGAATACTACATTGGTTATACCTGAAAAGTGCTTTGAACAATTCTGTCACATAGTCCTATCATTGTCACTGGTGCACCAGGGAGCTTATACCAGAATTTATGCAAATACAAGTAGGAGTCTTTATTATTAAAAGTTATTGTTAAGGATATTGTAGGATTAAAAAATATTTTAATGGAATGTACACTTATGAAAAGTACACTCTGGTTTCTGAGCACTCCTATTCCATATGTATTAACTGAAGGTCTGGAAATCATTATCTGAATATATGTTGTTGTTGATTGCCTTTGAGTTGAGCATGACTCTTAGTGACCCTATGAACAAAAAGGCCTGAAACCACTCTACAACTATAGACATTTATCAAAGTTCATAGAGTTTCTGGAGTCATGTTATTTGCTTCCGAACCTGTCATAGGATCCTTTTTTATGTTGTTTGTTGTTGATTGCCATCGAGTTGAGGTAGACTCATAGTGACTCTATGAATAAAAGACCTAATGCCTTTCCATAGCCATCATTGTTTCTCCAACTCCATAGTTTCCAGAGGAATGTGGTTATTGTTACAGAACTCTTACTAATATTCTTGAGAAGCATAGGTAACTTAATGTAGAGCACATTAATTAAGTGAAGAGGACACAATTGCTATTCTGTCTTCTAGCCAGAAGATTCAAAAGCTGATGCTTTTTTCCTTCTGTTTCTCTTCCTTTCTCTTAATGAGGCTCTGTACAGCTCAGCAAGATTTCACCACGCTCTTCTTTCATGTTCTCTGGGGCAAGTTAATTACTGGCTTCAACTCTTCACTCCATATGTTATCTATACTTTTCACATGTAATGTATGTTTTCTTCAATTAAATGTAGTGTTAATTTTCATAGTTTTTTTTTCTTTTTCCCCGGTTTGAGGTTTTTGTTTGTTTACCTTGAACTACAGGACAGAGCAGAGTTTAGGGCTGTTGTACATAGGGTCGCTATGAGTCACAAGCGACTCGACGGCACATAACAACATCAACAACAACTTTGAACTAAGTCATGCAAGTTACTGTGGTCAATGGAAGGTGAACAGAATGCCAGGATGTCACTGTGTAGTCCGGGCCTTAAGAAACTTTGCATGTTTCTGTTTGCTCTCTCTGCCAACACTCTGAGATATATGCCCTGCATAACCATCTGAACCAAGATGTATGTGAGGAGCAGACTTGAACATAGCCTAAGCCTAGTCAAGATCAGAAGAATCATATCAGCTGCTCCATAAAATAATGAAAAAGGAATGTTTGTGATGTTATTTGAGCGGATTATGGAGTGGGTTTTTTTTCATACAGCAGTGCCTTTTGTTAGTACTATTATCACGACGACTCTCCCTACCATCTCAGTCCCACTAATTTGGTGGCAAGTTCTCTGGAGATTCTGTGGTCCAGTGGGGAAGGCATCCACTTGGAAACACTACATTCAGAAAAGAATGTGGAGAAAGTCAGTGCAGGGCCATTTTGACTTGGAGGTGATTTACTAAACACTTGCTAGCTAGTTATATACTTGTGTTACCCTATATGCACGGTGGCTGCCCCATTTCGGGGATTTACATTTAAATTCCAAGTGAGAATGTAAACAACAACAACAATAACAACAAAAGGCTGAAGTTTGAGTTTCAGCAGAGAATTCCACATTAAAATGCTTTTATATAAGTCCTATAGACTATAAAACAAAAGCGCAAACTCACTGCCATCATGCCGAAACTGACTCATAGCTGATCCTCTAGTGGTGTTCTGAGGTGGTAAAACACACGAGAAGAGATTGCCATTCTTTCTCCCTCAGAGGCGATGGTGGATTCAAAGGTAGGAGCTGCTTTGGGGTTAGCCGTGCAACTCCATACAGACTAGACTTTATGGAGAAGAATGTGCCACGAGAACTCCCTCAACAGAACAGAGTTATTGTTGCTTGCCATCAAGTTGGAACTGACTCATGGCTGATCCTCCAGTGCGTTTTCAGAGGCAGTAAGGAGGAGCTGGTGAATTTGAACTGAATGCCTTTGGTTTGGTGGAACAGCTCCTAATCACTAGACCACCATAGCTGGAACTCCTCCTATAAACAGAATATGTTGTTGTTATGTGCCCTTGAGTCACCTGCAACTCATAGCAACCCTATGTACAAGATCTCTGAACCCTGATTCTGATGCACATACCTCTATTACCCCAATTATTATGTCAATCCATCTCATCTGGGGTCTCCCTGTCTTGCAAAGTTACTCCACTCTTTCAAGCATATCTTTCTCCAAAGACTGTTTTGTTCTGGTCACATGCCCAAAGTATGTGAGAGAGAGTTTCAAAATCCTTGTCTCCAAAGGGAAACTTGGTTTCACCTTCTCCATGACAGAACTGTTTGTTCTCTTCACAGTCTGTGATATCTTCAATATTTTTTTCCAGCATCACCACTCAAATCCATTGATTGTTCTTTTGCTATCCTTAGTCATTGCACAGATCTCTCATGCATAGCAAGTATTTGTCATGGGCTAAATCACATGCACCTTAGTCTCTACACTGACATTGTTACTCTACAACACTCAGTAGAGGTCCCTGACAGCAGATTTTCCTAATGCAATTTGTCTTGATTTCTTGATTGCTGGTGCCAAGAGTGTTGATTATGAAACCAAGAAAGCTGAAATAGTTAACAATCTCAATCTGTTCTCCATCTGTCATACTCCTGTATAATCCCTGGCAGATGAGTTCCCTAGGTAGAAGTTACTCCAAATACATATTGTTGAAACAATTAACTCAAATACAGCCATGAGTGGGTATAGGACTGGGCAGTACTTTATTTTGTTGTGTGTGGAATTGCCATGATTTGGAGCTGAGTAGGTAACACAGCATGTTTTATTGTGTGTTACTGACTATGCAGAATATTTGACTGTGTGTTATCCCATCATACTTGACTGTACTCATGGGAGAGCTATATCTAGACCAAGAAGCTGTTGCTTGAATAGAGCATGAAAACAGTGCATTATTCAAAAACTAGAAAGGAGTGAATCATGAATGTGTCCTTTATCCATAACTTTTCACTCTATCTGTTGAATAGATAATTCAAGAGGCTACACTTTATGGATAGAATCTTCAGTAGAATCTTGCTTGCATGTGAAATCAATGACACTGTTCTGTAGTTTCCACACTCAGTTGGGTCACCTTTCTTTGGAA
>NW_006400051.1:2317878-2321594 GCF_000299155.1 Elephantulus edwardii | reverse complement strand
TCTTACTGATCTATTTATGCGTTCCATTTCTTTCTTAACAATTTCTAATTTTCCTTCATTCATGGCTCTCACATTCCATGTTCCAATCACTAGGGTCTGCTTACAACTGTTCCTCCTCCTTTGAATTTCCATACTTGATAGTTCTACCTAGGTTGCCCTTTCTGTTAGTCACCAAAAGTGAGAAAGTCTTAAAGTGCTTGCTACAGAAGGTCAACGACTGCAGCTTTTAATATGGATTGACTCTCAAAATCAGGAAAACAGAAGTCCTCACCACCAGGCCAATAAGCAGCATCATAATAGAGAAAAGATTGAAGTTGTTAACAATTTCATCTTGCTCAGATCCATCATCAACTCCCTGGGCAGCAGTAGTCAAGAAATCAAAAGACAAATTGTGATGAGAAATAATGCTGTCGAGGACCTCTCCAGAGTTAAAGAACACAGATGTCAGTCTAAAGACTACGGTCTTCTCAGTTACTTTCTATGCATTTGAGAACTGGATGACAGAATAAGAACCAATGCTTGTGACTTGTGGGGCTTATATTGAACAAACCATGGAATGTCAAGAGGGCAAAGAAGTCTGTCTTTTAGACAGTGAACCAGGTTGTTCCTTGGAGGCAAGGATTTCGAAACTGTTTCATAAATGTTAGGCATTTTGCCAGGAGGAACCAGTACTTGGAGAAGAATGTCATGCTTGCAAGGGCACAAGCTCAGGACAAGATAAGAAGACCCTGGATGATATAAACTGACTTGGTGACTGTGGCAATGTCAGAGATGGTGAAGTTGGCTCAGGACAAGGCAAGGTAAAGAGTTGTTCAAAGTTGTTATGTGTTACAGTCGACTCAATGACACATCACAACAACAAAATAGTTTACAAAAATATTTGCCTCATCCTATCTTAGGTAATAAAATCAAGTCATTCCTTTATTTGAATCCTAATGGCTTCTTATTCTACTTAGAATAAAATCTACCTTCTTTCAGTACAAAAGGCCCTATGTAAACTCTCAGCAACTTACCACCTGCAAGTGTATCCTATGTTTTTTAGCTTGCACGTCATTTCTTCCCCAGACATTCCAAGCTTGCTTCTGTCAGTGTTTCTGTACTTTTTATCCTCTTGATAAATTGCTTTGCTTCCACTCTTACACTTTCAAGATCAATAGCCACTTGTCATGTGTGGATATAATGTGAGATACATTTAAAGTTTAATTCCTCAGTGGTATGAACCACATTTCGAGTTCCATTGCACAGTTTCTGCCCCAGGTTTCTACTAGTTAGCATTACCTTGTCTTTAAAAGATTACATTTCCAAACACCTAACACTTTTCCCAAAGAGCCCTGGCTGGTGCAGTAGGTTAAATATTCTCCATCTGTCCTACTCTTAGTCACCCTCATGTCACATGGTTTATTGTCTTCAAAAAATTTACTTTCCCCCTTTTTATTAAGTTTAATGAAAGTTTGCAGAGACTTTGGATTTCCATTCATTCATTGTTGCACTTTTATCCGTTCCCACCCCTACCCTCAATTCACTCTTTTCTCCAAGATGTAAAAGAAAAATTCTTTCAATGATATAAAATCCTTTCCCCTCAATCCACTCCACTGTGCAGCCTTCATTCTGGACTCTTGTCATGACAATAATACCTAATCATTCATCCCTTTTAAATAGTTCTCTCCCTCATCTGTTTCAATTCAGTATACATAATTTATCCCCTCTTTGTTTACCCCCAACTCGGATGTCAGACCTGCTTTACAACAGTGGCACTTTGTAGTATTTGTCCTTTTGTGACTGAGATATTTCACTCAGCATATGTCCTCCAGGGTCACCCATTTTGAATAATATTTCAAGAGTTCCTTGTTATTCAATGCAGCATAGTATTCCATTGTGTGGATATACCAGAGCTCCTCTATCCATTCGTTTGATAATGGGTACTTGAATTGTTTCCATATCTTTGCTATTATTAACAAAGCTTCAATAAGCATGGGTGTGTGCATATATGCTTGGGTGGCAGTTATGGTTTCTTTAGGGTATATTCATAGAAGTGGAATTGATGGGTCAAATGATATTTCTATTTCCAACTTTTTGAGAAAACGCCATACTGCCTTCCATAGTGGTTGTACCATTTTATACTTCCACCAACAATGAATAAGGATTCCAGTTTCTCCGCAACTTCACCAGCATTTGATGTTTGCTGTTCTGTTAAATTTCACTATTGTTACTAGGGTGAGATGATATCTCATAGTTGTTTTGATTTGTATCTCTCTTAGAGCTAGGGATTTTGAACATTTCTTCATGTGTTTGTTGGCCATCTGAATGTCTTCTTTGATGAAATATCTGTTCATATCCTGTGCTTATTTTTCAATTGGGTTGTTTACGTTTATCTTGTGGTGCTCAAATATTTTGTAAATTCTAAATATAGGTCCCTCATCTGACATGTCAGTACCAAATATTTTTCCCAGTCTGTCGCTTCCATTTTTATCCTGTTAAAGAAGTTTTTGAATGTACATAAGGATTTGATTCTTAGAAGGCCCTATACATCTATTTTTATCCTCTTGTGGTTGTAGATTTTTCAGAATGCTTGGAAGACTGTTTATGTTGTGGATTATGGCTTCTAGAGTTCTTCCAAGCTTTTTAAAAATGAAGTTTATAGTCCTTCGTTTTAGTCCCAGTTCTATGATCCACTTTAAGTTGGTTTTTGTGTATGGAGTGAAATTTTGCTTGGAGTGTGGATTTTGCTTGAGTTTTCTTCAGATAATTCTTCAATTTTGCCATCACCATTTGTTAAAAAGGCTGTCATTTCCCCACTTAACAGATTTCATCTCCTTATCAAAAATCAGTTGACTATAGGTAGATGGGCTGATTTCTGGATTCTCAATCCTATTCCATTGATCTATGTGTCTGTCATTGTACCAGTATCAGGCTGTCTTGACCGCCATGGCAGTGTAGTAGGATTTGAAATCAGGGACTAAGATGTCTCCTACCTTGCTTCTCTTTTTAAGAAGTGCTTTGCTTATTCAGGGCTTCTTTCCATTGAAATTGGAGATTGCCTTTTCCATCAGGGTGGCCACCTGTGGGGACCTCACTAAGATTTCAGCTGTCTGAGTGAGCTCATGCATGGGGCTCTTACTCAAATTCCAGCTGTCTGTCTCCCACCCAGTGGCTCTAGCTCAGTGGCCCTCACCCAGCTGACCCTGCCCCATGAGGACCCTGGGTCCAGTGGGGCTTAAGAAAACTCAATCAAATTCCCACTGACCTGATTTCTCCTGGCAGGTTGACAAGGTAAAGAAAACTCATTCAAATTCCTACCTACCTGTTTATTCCTGGTGGGTCGGTGGGGCCCAAGAAAATTCAGTCAAATTCCCATTGACCTGCTCACTCCAGGTTGGTTGACAGGGCTTAAGAAAATTCTGTAATTTCCCACTGATCTGATTGCTCCTGGTGGGTGGGTCTCACAGAAGCTCAACAGGTGGCTTCCACCAGGGCCCTCAGCTCGCTGCTCCTGTGGCTCCCAAATGATTTATTTTAATGAAAGTTCTGACTCAGATTCCTACTGTCCATGTCATGCCACATCAGTCTCTGTGCACGGCATCCAGCACTTACTTTTTTTTTTTTATTTAGTTTGTTTATTTTTCATTTCAATGAACATCTACAGAGATTTTGGAATTCCATTCATTCATTGTTACACCCTTCTCCCGGCACAAACCCCTCCCCCCTCCCCCCCCTTT
>NW_006400051.1:2308745-2317778 GCF_000299155.1 Elephantulus edwardii | reverse complement strand
TCCTTGAAAAGCAAAAGAAAAACTCCCTCATTGGTACACAATCCCCCCCGCACCTCCCCAAACTCCACCCCGTTCCCCCAAATATAATCCACTCTGCAACCCTCATTGCATACTCCTACGATAAAAATAATGCCCTAAAATATAATACTTTTAGTCTAAAAGCACTTACTTTTTATTTTTTTTAATTTTTCTACTAGTTTATTTACAAAATTCAAATACAAATTTGAACAAATTCTTTCAGTTTCCCTCACCCCCCACCCATGAAATTGTACAACACAATAATTAATCCCCCCTTTCCCCTGCACATCCACAACCTTCTGCATCCAGCCTCTCCCACCCCTAGTTCACTCAGTATAATGCTCTCCAGTCCCTCCCAAATTAGATAATAATTTACAAAGTTATTGCTCCTGCTTGCTGTATAGTATTCCGTTGTGTGAATGTACCATAATTTCTCAATCCATCGGTTTGTGGTTGGGCATTTGGGGTGTGCCTATGTTTTTTCGATGGTGAATAATGCTGCCATGAACATTGGTGTACAAATCTCAGTTTGTACCTCTGTTCTTATATTCTCAGGGTATATTCCAAATAGTGGAATAGCTGGATCATATGGAATTTCTATGTTCAGCTTTTTGAGGAAGCACTAAACTGCCTTCCACAATGGTTGCACAATTCTACAATCCCTCAACAATGTCACAATCGGGATGGGTGTGTCGGAGGCAATGAGATTGGCGCAGGATAGAGCAGGGTTTAGGACTGTTGTACATAGGGTCGCTATGAGTCGCAAACGACTCTACAGCACATAACAACAACAATCAACAATGTATAAAATTTCCTTTCTCACCACATCCTCTCCAACATCTATTACTTGCTTCCCTATTAAACTTTGTTACTCTTATTGGAGTGAGATGGTACTTTATTGTATCTTTTTTAAAGTGTTTTTTAAAATTATCTTTTTTACTTTATTATTTTGTGTGTGTGTACCATCAAATCAGATCTGACTGGTACAGGAGGAGATTGCCCCTCCTCCAGCAGAGCATCTGGTGGATTCAAACCACGTACCCCTGGGATTGCAGTGCAGCTTCTTGCCACTAGGCCACCACAGCTCCCTTACTGTGGTTTTGATTTGCATCTCTCTTATTGCCAGTGATTTGGCTTCCTCTGTGCAAATTCTTTCCATGTCTTTTGCCCATTTTATAATTTGGTTAACAGTCTTTTTATTGTGGAGGCCCAGGAATATTCTGAAAACTTTTGTTATAAGACTCTTGTCTGAGATGGAATTACCAAATGTTTCTTCCAAGTCTGTGGGTTTTCTTTTCACCCGGCTGGAAAAAGTTTTTGATGTGCATAGAGATTTAATCTTTAGAAGATCCCGTGCATCAATTTTGTCCTCTTTAGATTGTGTGAAATTATAACCTCTTCAACAAATGGTGCTGGCAAAACTAGACTTCCACCTGCAGAAAGATGAAACAGGATCCACATCTCACACCATACACAAAAATCAACTCAAAGTAACCATAGCGTTCTTAAGAGACAAACTGGGCTCAAGCTTAGAAGCGCCAGTTCAAGGTATAAAGAGATAGCACTTACTTTAAAAAAAACAAAACAACAACAACAATAACAAACCCATACCAAACCTACAATGCATGCAAGTTTCATGATCATGTCCGTCTAGTTTATCATTGAAAGCTCCAAACAGAAAACAGCAACTCCATGTGGTATGGACTTGATGATTCTGTGTTGATTTAATGAATATTATAGAGAGAGAGATAGGAGAAAGATGAGCAGTCTCCTCTCATGCAATTTACAGCCTCTGAAAACACCGTATAGGGTCAGCTATGAATCAGCTCTGACAGGATGGCTCATAACAGCAATGACAATGTAGAGCTGAATGTGACTGCTTTGGATAGCAAAATCTTGGACAATTTTATTAATGCTATGATGTCTGTTGATTTCGTGGAAGAAGTCAATGCCATTTTCTAAGCCTAGCTCAAAATAGATTTTTTAAAATTCAGACATGTACAAACAGACACACTATTTTGATGGCACACCAATTAAGTGGTCAACTGTTAACAGAAAGATTTATGATTTGAACCCACCAGCCTCTCCTCAGGACAAAAGAAATGGTGATTAACTCCCACAAGGGTTTTAGCTTAGAAAATCCTGTAGGGGACTCTCCTTGGTTCTGTAGGGTCTCTATGAATTGCACCTGCTTTGATGGCATAAAATAACACAATGATAACATATACAAATTAGGCAGACCTTGGGTGTCACAAACTGTAAATATATTTGATTGTCAACAATCTGCATTATGCAGATGACACAACCTTGCTTGCCCAAACTGAGGAGGACCCGAGGTGCTTGCTGTAGAAGTCAAGGACTGCAGTTTTCACAGATTCTCACCACTAGGCCAATTGGCAGCAGTATGATAAATGGAGAAGAGATTGAGATTGTTAACAATTTCAGTTTGCTTGGATCCATAATCAACACTTTTGGCAGCAACAGTCAAGAAATCAAAAGATGAATTGTGTTGGGAAAAATTGCTGTTAGAGAACTCTCCAGAATGTGCTCAAGACCAGCAATGTTAGTCTAGAGACTAAAGTGCATCTGATTCAAGCTATGGGCCTCACAATTACTTGTTATGTGTCAGAGAGCTGGACAATAACTAAGGATGAGAGAAGGACAATTGATATCTTTGAGTTGTAGTGCTGAAACTGAGTACTGAACATACCATGTACCTCCAAGAAAAAACCCAAGCAAACAAAAAACATGTCTTTCCTGGAGAGGGTGAAACAAGTTTCTCCTTGGAGGCAACAATTTTGAAACTCTGTCTCACATGCTTTGGGCATGTTGCCAGGAGTAACCAGTCCTTGGAGAAGGACACCATAATTGGAAGGGTAGAATGTCAGTACAAGTTAAGAAGACTCTGGATAATATAAACTGACACGATGACTATGGCAATGGGATCAGGTGTGTTGGAGATGGTGAAATTGGCTCAGGACAGGGCAAGATTCAGAGACATTGTATATAGGGTCTCTGTGAGCCACAAGTGGCTTGATGGCACATAACAACAACAACACAGCCCAAAGGTTGGCAGTTCAAGTGCACCTCCAAATGCCTCAGAAGAATGAGCTGGCTATTTCCAGAAAATCAGTCTCTGAAAATCCTGCTCTAATACACAGTTTGTCATGAGTTAGATTTGATTCAACAGGAATGGATTTGTTTTGGTTTAGGTTTACATATAGGTTAAGCCTACCTATCAGCATAGAAAGCTCAATTCTATGAAATTGGATATAAGGAAAGCAAGAAATGCAACACTGCATGCCTAACTCAGAGAAAGTGGAAGTGTCTTTAAAACTCATCACTTGTCAAAGGATATCTTCATATTTAAGGTCTCTTATGTCCTCACCTTTTGGCTCTTTTTTATTTGGAAGTTTCTAGTGTCCCTCCCATTGCCTCAAAATACAGTTAAAACTTTCTACATGGCATGCAGATATCTTGGATTGGATTGTGCACCCCCCTACCTCATACATGGATGTATCATTGATGTAATGTGGATGATCCCCAGGATATGATAAATCAAACAGCTTCAAGAAGATTAAGTGTGAAATACCAAACCCTTTAGTCTTATCCTTGTCCTGATCTTATTTAAAAGTATGATTTTTATATTGTTGTTGTTGTTAGGTATTGTCAAGTACGACTCATAGTGACCCTATGAACAAAAGATCTGAGTCCTGTTCTGTCTTGTGTCATCCTCACACTTCCTGACACACAAGAGCCCATTGAGGCAGTCACCATGACAATCCAACTGGTTGAGGGTCTTCCTCTCCTTCACTGATTCTCCACACTCCCAGCATCATGGAATAGCCCCTCCTAGCTATATGCCCAAAGTATGTGAGGTGAATTCTTATCATTCTTGCCTCCAAAAAGCACTCCAGCATCACCCTCTCCAAGTTCTCAGTCAATGTACAGTTCTAGCAATTTTGGGATTATCTTCCTCAATATTTTGTTTGCATATGATATTAATGATATTTTTTAGTAATTTCCTTGTCTGTTATATAACCTTTCTTGAGTATAGGAATAAATATGGATCTCTTCAGTCAATTCACCAGGTAGTTTTCTTCCAAATTTACTGGCACAGACTGATAAATATGTTCAATTAAGGCTTATTGTAATTGTTAATGCAGAATTACATGCATAATGATATTTATTTTTGTTATCTCTAACTACTTACTGGTTACCCACGGTGGACAGTGTTTGGTGGCGCTCCCCGGTTAAAACAAGCTTGGAAGCAGGGGTGGCATCCACTTGTGTAAATAGCTTGCCTCCAGAAACCCTATGAACCTGGAGAAAGGATGAAAGTCATGCAAGTGTCAAGGACTTTCATTCATAGGGTCACTATGAGTCGTCTACGATTTGACAGCACTTAACAACATAGAGACCAATTGGCCTAGTGGACCAAAAGTGATGCTACCAAGCGGCCTAGGCCTGTCTTTAATTGACTTTGGTGAAACATTCTTCTAAGTCGTATAGCCCTGGAGTGTTCACTTGCCACACAGAGGTAACTTGTGGTCATTGTGAAACTGAACACTGTGACACTGACGTGTCAAATGCGATAATGGTTACCCATAGTGGACAGTATTTGGTGGCGTTACCCAGTTAAAACAAGCTTGGAAGTAGGAGTGGCATCCACTTCCATAGATAGCTTGCCTCCAGAAACCCTATCAACCTGGAGAAAGGATGAAAGTCACGCATACAAGTGTCGAGGACTTGGATTCATAGGGTCGCTATGAGTTGCCTACAATTCGATGACACTTAACAACAACAACTAACTACTGTCCATTGTCCCATGTGTTCTTTTTCTTTACTGATACAAAATATTTGAATCATAGTAACTTACCAAGTGTGACATCAGATCCTCAGACAACTAAATGCAAAGATTTGAATAACTTCTAGAATTTTAAATAGGAGATACTCCCCTTCCCCATCTAGACAAATAGACTTTATGAACTGATTTTTTTTACTCCCGTTTCTCTTGTTCTTCCTAAGATTTCCTGTTTGACATTTCCATTTGAGAAGGGTGGTTCTTCTGCCATTCAATCTGTTACATTCATTTTATAGTGTAACAAAAGATAACAGAGAACCATTCATTAATTAATCAAACTTTTAAGAGGTAAGCCCTAATTTCAAAAGTTTATAAACTGCTATTCAATCCTAGAATGTAGTCTTTTGTTATCCCTTTAAACTGTTGGTGAAGGTTGGTTTACTCAGATTTACTTGCTTGAAAAGCAGCAAATTACAAATCCACCAGATGGTCCACAGGAGAATGATAAGCTATCTCTTCCTGTATGATTTAATGCCTCTGGAGAGCCAGCTATGGGTTAGTTCCAACTCAAAGGCAAACAACAACAACAACAAAAACAGTTCCATAAGGAAAAATCTGATGGCCCATTGGGTAAGGAGTTGAGCTCCCAATCCAAAGGCATGTGGTTTGAATCCACCATCTGCTCTGCAGAAAAGCACCTCTTCTCCTGAGTGGTGTACAGATTCTGAAACCCAAAAGATGGTCAGCTCTGACTCAATGGTGCATAACATAAAGTTCTATAGTTCTTATAAGATTTCAAAACACAGATCCACTTTTGACTCTGTTAGCTGGGAGGGCAAACATTTTAAGACATAAGCAACCTTGAGTGCTGGGCTTTGTACTCAGGATTATAGCCTTTTACCAGCTTTGAACTAAATGTTCCTTGCTGTCTTGTTGATGGAGAATTCTGATGGCATAGTCCATATGGAGTAACACTGTTAACCCAAAGGCCATGTGTCTCCCGCAGTTCTGATCAACCAGCCACCACTTGAGATAGAGATGAGTACTGTGTTTCTATGATGATTTCCAGACTCGGAAACCCAAGTTTCGCACAGCGAATTGGAACTGGTTTCACAAGAGTGAGTCATCTTGTTGATGAACTGATGCTTTCAAGATTAATTTTAATTTATTTTTTCTTCAGATCTGACCACAAATGGTCTCCTAACCAGTGAGATGGGGGGCATACTCTGTAAAAGAAGTAATAAGTAAGTAGAAATCGTTAAGATGATATCAAAAGGAATCTTAATAGACATTTTGCAGAAAAACAAGAGTAATTACATGAATTAAAAATTAAAGTTTCCCATTCTCAAACAAAACAAAAAATGTCTTTAATGAGATTAGTCTGAATTAATTTAATTCATTATAGTTAGAGATAAAATTACACTGTGTGCCAATAAGAAATTTACTTCATTTTTCTGAGCCTAGCTTTCTCTAAGATTTAGAAATTTCTCTAAGATTTTAGAACTATGACTTTTGCTGATAATCCTCAATGATAAAGCTCTTTGACATTTTGTTATTAGATTTCTATTGTACTAAGTTCCCAGAAAATAATGCTTTCTTCTTGAATGGCAGGTTTGACATTAGCAACAAGCCATACAACCAGTGCCAATGTGAAGCCTTTTATTGAAAATTTCACAGAATATTTTTGTGCTTTTACGTAGTCAAGCAATGTGATTGGATTTTTTCTTTTATTTTCCATTATACTATCAAGACTTGCCAAGAAACTGAGCTCAATGAGTGTGTGAGGGATTTGATGCTCATTGCTCACCCACTGGGGTAAGAATTATTACCAAATTTAATTTGACTACTCATGACAGCTGAGAGGGGAACAACAATATGAGTGAGGTGTTGTTCTTCTTGTTCTGTGCTATTGAGTCATATATGACTCATCGCAACCCTATGTATCATAATTCTGAGCTCTGTCTTATCCTGAGCCATTCTCATTTTGTCTGACACACATAACCTCATTCATTACCCCAGTTACTGTTCCATATCGTCCAGTAGTTTTCTCCCTTGTGCTGTCCCTCCACCCTTCTGAGCATGACACCCCTATCCAAGGACAAACCTGTTTGTTCTCTTGGCAATCCATGTATATTAATATATTCACTCTTCTCCAGCACCATAACTCTAAGGCATCAGTTCTCCTTCTACCATCCCTAGTCATTCATTGTTCAGCTCTCTGATGTGAAGACCATGACCTGGACAAGGTGCACCTTAGTCTCTAGACATCCTTGCTCTTCACCATTATAGAAGTCTTCCTGACAGGAAATTTTCTTAATGCAATTCGTCTTTTGATTTCTTGACTGCTGGTGCCAAAAGTGTTGGTTGTGGAACAGAGCAAGGTGAAATTGTGAACACTCTCAATCTCTCCCTATCTATCATATCACTGCCAATTGGCAGCCCATATTCTTTAAGTGCCAATGAAATTTCTGGGAACATCAAACAATTGTCAGGAAATGCCAAAAGCTGTCATATCCATTTCATGGAGTTGACAATTGCCCAGTGGTGAGAATCTCTCTTTTCTTGATGTTGAACTCAATCCATATTGAAGACTGAAATCCTGGAACTACAGCAGCATACCCTTGAGGTCCTCCTCAGTTTCTCCAAGAAAAATTGTGCCATCTGCATAACACAGATGTTGTTGATGAGTCTTCCTCCAATCCTGATGTCATATTCCTCCTCATAAAATTCAGCTTCCTGAATGATCTGTTTTGCATATAGACTGAAAAGGAATAGAGACAGGATACTTCCTGATGTACTCCTTTCCTGATTTTGAACTGTACACTGTTTCCTTGCTCTCTTCCGAGGACTGCTTCCTGGTCCAAGCATAGGATTTGCATGAGCACAATCAAGTGTTTTGGGGTTCCTATTCTTCCCAAAATTAGCCACATATTGTAAACAAATGTCTCTTCATAGTCAATGAAACACAAATAGACATTCCTCTGGTACTCTCTGCATTCAGCCAAGATCCATCTGACATTGCCAATGGTGTCCTGAATGCCTCCATCTCTCTTAAACCCAGCTTCCACTTCTGGCAGGTCTTGTCAATGTGCTTATTATTCCAGTCATTTTTGGTTAATCTTCAGCAGGATCTTGCTTGTGTATGATATTAATATTTCGATAATTTCTACCTTTTATAAGATTACCTTTTTTTTAATGATATGCAGATGACACATCTCTGCTTGTTGAAACTGAGGAGGACCTGAAACGCTTGCTGCAGAAGGTCAAGAACTGCAGTCTTCAAGATGGATTGAAGCTCAACATCAAGAAAACAAAGATTCTCACCAGTGGACCAATTGACAGCATTATTATGGATGGTGAAGAGGTTGAGGTTGTTAACAATTTTAATTTCCTTGGTTCCACAATGCGAAACCTATACTTGGACCAAGAGGCAGTCATCAGAACAGAGCAGGGTAACACTGCATGGTTCAAAATCAGCAAGGGTATACACCAGAGATGAGTCCTATCTCCATATCTTTTCAACTTGTATGCAGAGCAAATAATCTGAGAGGCTGGGCTCTATGAGGAGAAATGTGGTATCAGGATTGTTGGAAGATCTATTAACAATCTGTGTTATGCAGATGACACAACCCTGATAGCTGAAACTGAGGAAGACCTCATGTACTTGCTGCAGAGGGTCAAGGACTGCAGCCTTCAGTATGGACTGAGGCTCATTGTCAAGAAGGCAAAGATTCTCACCACTGGACCAATTGGCAGCATCAGGATGGATGGCAAAGAGATTGAGATTGTTCACAGCTTCTGTTTGCTTGGCTCCATGGTCAACAATCTTGGCACCAGCAGCCAGAAAATAAAAAAAAAATATATTGTGATGGGAAAGTCTGCTGTTAGGGACCTCTCTAAAGTTCTCAAGAACAACGGTATGTCTCTGGAGACTAAGGTGCATCTGATCCAGGCCATGGTCTTTGCAATCACTTGTCATGCATCAGAGAGTTGGACAATGACTAGGGAGGATAGAAGCAGAATTGATGCCTTTGAGCTGTGGTGCTGGAGAAAAGTATTGAATGTACCATGACTGCCAAGAAAAGAAACAGATTCATCCTGGAGAGGGTTAAACTAGGCTGCTTCTTGGAGGCAAGGATTCTGGGGCTTCGTCTGACATACTTTGGACATGTTGTAAGGAGGGACAGGTCCTTGGAGAGGGACATAATGCT
>NW_006400051.1:2304403-2308125 GCF_000299155.1 Elephantulus edwardii | reverse complement strand
TGTGTCAGAGACAGTGAGGTTGGCACAGGATAGAGCAGGGTTTAAGGTTCTTGTACATAGGGTTGCTATGACTTGCAAGTGACTCGACAGCACATAACAACAACAACAATAACAAATGTAGATGTCTTCCAATCAGTTGGTCAGGTGATTGTCCTCCAGAGTTCTTCACACAACCTGGTGCTCATGTCCAGGGCTGCATCTGTTTGTTGAATTATGTCAGCAGTTATGCCATCAATGTAACTGTCTATTTTCACAGTGGTTTTGGGTCCATTTACTTAAAAAGCACTTATAAAAGTGAAATGTGTAGATATGAGTAAATAATTTTGAAATAGAACAAATTAGGTAAAACTTGTAAAAAACTTTCTTTGATAATGAGAAAAATTACAACCATATTTTTATTTTCCATTCACAGAAAAAAAAGAAATGGAAATGTATGTTTATTGAGCACTGAAACAAAAACAAGAAATAGAAATATATAACATTTATTAAGTCTAGTTCAATGAAGCTGCACTGCAATACTGAAGCCATGCAGTTCAAGGCTACCAGCTGCTCCATACAAGAAGGATGGACCATCTCCTCCTATTTGATTAACTGCCTCAGAAAACTCAACAGAGGATCAGCCGTGGGTCAGTTCTGACTCTAGGGTATCAACAACAACAACAACGACAGTGACCTAGTGATAAGAAACTGAGCTGCAATCCCAAAGCCACATGGTTCAATATGCCACATGCTCTATGTGGGTTGAGCTGCCCCAAGGGAGGAGGGTAAGCAATCTCCTCCCATACAATTTACCCCCTCTGAACACCTGCTGTAGGGTCGACTATGGGTCTGTTCCAATGAAACGGCACAGAACAACTATCTGACCCATCATAAGTCTATCGATTTGTTATGATTACTTGTATGTTGCTTTGATACTGGAAACCAAGCCACTGGCATTTAAAATACCTGCAGGATCACCCATGGTGAACAGATTTTAATAGAACTTCTAGACTAAGAGTAAGAAGAAAGACTTGCTTATATACTTCCAAAAATTCAAATAAACAACACAGTTCATCACCATTGACTCAGAGTCAACTTACAGTTCTCCCTTCATTGGGTTTGTGAAGCTATAAATTGCACAGGAGATTGCCAATCTTTTTCACACTTCTGGATTTGAACCATCAGGAAGGCATGGACTTTGGGCTAACAGTGAAACTTGTCATGGATCATCATTATGTTAGCAGAGATAGATACCAAACTTTATAGAACACAACAGAATATTATTTGATTTGGTGCTGAAAGATGAACCTGCTAGGTTGCAGGCACTGAAAACACACAGGGTCATGAAGATAAACTCCATGGTAGCTGTGATCATTAAGGTGATGCAGAACTGGCAATAGTTGTTCTTTTGCATGTAAGGTTGACATGAGTAGGAGCCACCTGGATGATAGTTATCAACAGTAACATTTTGATTGCTTCTGTCAGTTAGTGCTCCAGACTGGTTATGAGTCCTTCAGAGATGGTGGTGTAGAAAATTCTCAGTAAGGTGACTTGGTGGAGGCTGTGTGGGGGTGTAGTGGCATATAGCCTGCATTGCTTACAGAGCTCCAGGGGTTTTAGAAGTCACAACCCTAAGAGATCAGTGGTACCAGAGGACCTGTGGTGAGAATTCTGTTAGGGCAGGTGCCATAGAGCTTCAGGAGGATCAGGAACAGCTCGTCTCTGGAGTTGGCTGGAGGGAACATTGTTAGTTTATCTTGGCTCAAGGTTCAGCATATATCAAATTAATGTAAACATACTTCATTTCCATATTTTGAGATTGAATGCTATGAAAATTATACTTAGGAGACTTTGTTCAAGTTTGGCTTTCTGTGCAGTTTGGTGTCATGTTGTGCTATATACCACAGGTTAAACACTAAGACTGAATATTCCATTTCAGGTGCACATGAGCTCTGGTTTTATACAAGAAGGATAATGAGTCTTCATTGGCTTCCAGGCTGCCCTTCCAACCATGACCAGCACTTTGCTGGCATATCAAGCAGCTGCAGCGCTTTGGTCTAAAGTGTTCCAGGGAAAGCTTACACAGACTTGCACAATCTGGGTTGTAGTAGAGAGCCCATCATTCCAGAATGATGATTTGAGTACAGCTCCCAGTACAGCTTCTTGTGCCAAATGGGCTCTCTTGCTCTCACACTCAGCATTGAGGGAACACTTACTTGGATTTTTTATGCTACCAGGTTAAGTGCTCCTAATTGCAATTTTTTCTAGTGAGAAGAACATGGCAACAAATAAAACTTAGTTTCACTGAGCTTTCTCTGTTCCAGAGGGGTTTTGGCAGTTTTCAATAGTAATCAGGAGGTGACATGGTGGTGCTTTAGGTTAAGCATATAGCTGCTAACTTAAATATCCAAACCCACCAGCCCTTCTACTGTACAAAGTTGAGGAAACCTGCTTTTGTAAAGGTTTTTCCAACTTTGTAAACACTGGGGCCATTTTACTCTGCCTCACATGAGTTGACCTACTGGCAGTGGGTTAGATTGTCGATTCTTTTAGTTGTTGTTAATTACTATTCCTTTTAAACATGTTGGGAAACTGGATGATTTATGGGAAAGGCTAAGTCTTTAGGGTAAGAATGAGATCTGAACCCCTGCTGTGAAACTTTAAATACATTACTTAACCTCTGTGAGCCTGTTTATCTTTTAAATAGGAACAACAGTATCTGCTTCATGGGAGTATTATAAGAATATAATAGAAAATTGTTTGCTTAATTATTGTTCATATATTCTCTCCACAGTTGCACTTCACCCATATCTGTTGCTGTCATTTGGATTCTGCTCATGTTGACCCTCACTTGTTACAGAGTAGAACTGCTCCACTGTGTTACTGACTGTGGTCTTCGCAGAAGCAGATATTCAAGTCTTTATTTCAAGAAGCAAATGTTGTTGTTGTTGTTGTTGTTGTTGTTGTTATGTGCCATCGAGTCGCTTGTGACTCATAGTGACCCTATGTACAACAGCCCTAAACTCCGCTCTGTACTGTGCCAATCGCACCATCTCTGATACACCCATCCCAATTGCCCCAGTCATGGAATCAATTCACCTCATAGAGGGCCTTCCCCTTCTGCGCTGTCCCTCCATCCTACCAAGCATGATGTCCCTCTCCAAGGACCGGTGCCTCCTTACAACATGTCCAAAGTATGTTAGAAGGAGCCTCAGAATCCTTGCCTCCAAGGAGTCGCCTGGTTTGACCCTTTCCAGGATGAATCTGTTTGTTTTCCTAGTAGTCCATTGTACCCTCAATACTCTTCTCCAGCACCACAGCTCAAAGGCATCAATTCTCCTTCTATCCTCCTCAGTTATTGTCCAGCTCAAGAAGCAAATAGGTGAGTTTAAACTGACACCTCTCAACTCTCAGATAACTCTTTAGGTAACACTCAAATTCATCATTGTCAGGTTGAAATCAGTTCTCAGCTGACCTTCCAGTGGGTTTCTGAGGCTGTAAGTTACACAGGAAGATGTTTCTCATCTTTCTACTCTGGAAGCACTGGTGGATTTGAACTGTCCAAGAGGCCTGATTTTGGGGTTAGCCATGAAACTCTCTAAAGGCTATGCCACCAGAAAAATAAAAAGGGCTGAACTCACTCGGCATTTCTTTTTTTCCCCCCTATAATTATATTTTATTAATTTTCATAAACATTTACAGAGATTTTGGGTTTCCATTCATTCCTTGTTGCACTATTCTCT
>NW_006400051.1:2302014-2302588 GCF_000299155.1 Elephantulus edwardii | reverse complement strand
TAGGGTTTTCTAAGTATACTATCATGTCATCAGCATAGAGGGATAATTTTACCTCCTCGTTGCCTATTTGGATACCTTTTATTCCCTTCTCTTGCATTTCTTAAGCTGAAGGAACTGAAGAACAAAGTTCAGCCTCACGTTATAATATAAATATGCTGTAGGCAGAATATTAAGTTATCCAGAAAGCACTAAAAGAAGACAGGAATATACAGAGCCATTGTACCAAAAAGGTTTGGCTAACACAGAAGAATTTAATGAAACAAAGTATGATCAAGAGCCTGTGGTGATGAAGGAGGAAATTCAAGCTGCTCTAAAGGAACTGGTATAAAAACAAGTCCCCAGGAATTGATGGCATACCAATTGATGTATTTCAACAAACAGACGCGGCCTTGAATGTGTTCACCAGGTTGTGCCAAGAAATCTTGAGGATAGCCACCTGGCCAATTAACTGGAAAAGTTCGATATTTGTTCTTATTGTTTTTTTAAATTTAGGTTGTTTATTTTTCATTTCAATGAACATCTACAGAGATTTTGGGATTCCATTCATTCATTGTTGCATCCTTCTCCCTTCACA
>NW_006400051.1:2298850-2301899 GCF_000299155.1 Elephantulus edwardii | reverse complement strand
ATAATCCACTCTGCAACCCTCATTGCATACTCCTACGATAAAAATAATGCCCTAAAATATAATACTTTTAGACTATTCTCTCCCCCATAGACTTCAATGCTGTAAACATATTTCATCCAAAAAGGTGACTTTAGAGAGTGCTAAAATTATCAAATAATATCATTAATATCATATGCAAATAATACCCTGATGTAAATCATAAAAAACTGACTGAGACAGAACATCAACAGAGAACTGCCAGGTGTATGGGTTTAAAAGAGTTAATGACACTAGAGATATAGCCAATGTGAGGATGGATCTTGGCTGATAGAAGAGTCCAGAGGAATAATGTCTATATGTGTTTCATTGACTATGCAAAGTCATTTTACTGTAGATCACAACAGTGGCTAACTCCGAGAGGAATGAGAATCCTAGAACACACGAATGTGCTTATGTGAAACCTATACTGGACCTGAGGCAGTTGTCAGAACAGAGCAAGAAAACATTGCATAGTTCAAAATCAGGAAAGGTATATTACAGGGATGCACCTTGTCTCCATTCCTTTTCAATCTATATGTGGAATAGATCATCTGGGAGGCTGGGCTCTATGAGAAGAAATATGGCATTAGGATTGGAGGAAGACTTATCAATAACCTGTAGATGAAAAAATCTCACTTGCTGAAACTGAGGAGGACCTGAGGTATTTGTTGTGAAAGATCAAGGAATTCAGTCTTCAATATGGATTGAAGTTCAACATCCAGAAAACAAAGTTTCTCACCACTGGACCAATTTGCATCATGATCGATGGTAAAGAGATTGAGATTGTTAATTTCGGTTTTCTTGGCTCCACAATCAACACTTTTGGTACTAGCAGTTAGGAAATCAAAAGATGAATTACACTTGGGAAATCTGCTGTTAGGGACTCTCCAGAGGACTGAAGAGTAACACTGTCAGTCTAAAGACTAAAGTGTGCCTGATCCAGGCCATAGTCTTTGCAATTACTTAATATGCATCAGAAAACTGATGCTTTTGAGATATGGTGCTGGAGAACAGTATTGGTTATACCATGGACTACTAAGAGAATAAGCATTTTTTTCATGGAGAGGACGAAACCAAGTTGTTCCTTGGAGGCAAACATTCTTAAGCTTCATCTGACGTAGTTTGAGCACATTGCCAGGAGGGACCAGTCTTTTGAGAGGGACATCATGCTTGGAAGGAGGGAAGCACAACACAAGAGAGGAAGACCTTCTATGAGATGGACTGATTCAATAACTGGAGTAATTGGGATAAGTCTGCCAGAGACAATGGAGTTGACTCAGGAGAAAGCGGGGTTCAGAGCTGTTGTACATATGGTCACTATGAGCTGCAAGAAACTCAATGGCACGTAACAAAAACAACAAACTCATTAGAGTCAACTTGGAACCAGATCCAGGATTTCCTTGCTGCCTTCTGTTAGGTAATGTCTAAATGTTTGGCACAGATTAATGCCTCTGCAATGTCCTGGACAGATAATTATGGCTTGACCTTTAAGCATTTTGATCTTTCCAGAAGCAGAACTGACCCATGACCCTGATGCCCTGACAGGATGTACCGTACAGGTGGGTTTCCAGGTATTCAAGAGGTTCAAAGTCCATTGTGAGCTCCGTCTTACTCAGAAGCTGACTTTGGTTTGTAGCAATGTTTATGTTAGGCTTATGATGGAACACCTGTCACGGATGGTGTTGTAATTAAGAACAATTAACTGCATCTGCTCTGGGCTGGATGTTGGGAAGACAGAGATAAATAAGACATTATTCCTGCCCTCCAGAGCCCCACAGGTTCATGTCTCCAGATTTTTGCCAGAAGCACAGACAACAACCATCTGCTACTGAGCACTGAATTACTAAATAGCTGTGGTTCAATCATCTAAGGGTAACGCCTCTTGGAGAGCACAGAGCTACAGAGGAAAGAAGGGAAATTTGGTTTGCAGAGTGCCCAGAATGGTCTATCACTTGGCTAGTTCACATTTCACACACATTTCTAGCATTTTACTTTCTATAAGTTAATGTACACATGTAAAACAGATCATTTGGGATGCTGGACTTTATAAGGAGGAACGTGGAATCAGGATTGGAGGACAACTCATCAACAACCTATCTTTTATAAATGACACAACCTTGCTCACAGAAAATGAGCAAGACCTGAAGTATTTGCTGTGGAAAATCAAGGACTGCAGTCTTTTTTATGGATTGAAGCTCAACATCAAGAAAACATAGATTCTCACGACTTGGCAGCACTATGATAGATGGAGAAGAAATTGAGGTTGTTAACAATTTCAGCTTGTTCAGCTCTGCAATCAACACCCTTGGGTCCAGCATTTAGGAAATCAAAAGATGAATTGTTCTGGGAAAGTTGCTGTCCGGAACTTCTCAAAAGTGCTCAAGAACAGTGATGACAGTCTGGAGACTAAGGTATGCCTGATTCAAGCCATGGTCTTTGCAATAACTTAATATGCATTAGAGAGCTGGACAATGACCAAGATGACAGAAGAAGAATTGATGTCTTTGAGTGGAGCTGGAGAAGAGTACTGAACATGCCATGGACCTCCAGGAAAACTAACAGATCTGTCCTGGAAAGGGTAAAATGAGACTACTCCTTAGAAGCAAGGATTCTGAGGCTCTGTCTCATACTTTGAGCATACAGCCAAGAGGGACCAGTCTCTGGAGAAGGTCATCGTGATTGGAAGGGTGGAGGGAAAGCACTGGAGAGGAAGACTCTAGATGAGACAGATTGACACAGTAATTGGGATAATGAGGGTAGGTGTGTCTGAGACAGCCAGATTGGCTCAGGATAGGGAAGAGTTCAGAGCTATTGTGCATATGTTGTTGTTGTTGTTATGTGCCGTCGAGTCACTTGCGACTCATAGCGACCCTATGTACAACAACCCTAAATCCTGCTCTATCCTAAGCCAATCTCACTGCCTCTGACACACCCATCCCGAATACCCCAGTCACTGAATCAATCCACCTCATAGAGGGTCTTCCCCTCCTGCACTGTCCCTCCACTCTGCCCAGCATGATGTCCCTCTCCA
>NW_006400051.1:2252359-2296030 GCF_000299155.1 Elephantulus edwardii | reverse complement strand
AGATAAATCCCTCATTTTGGAGTTAACCAGTAGTTACAGTGTAGTCCCTGCCCTTAGCCCAGTGCCTTGACCCACTTATTTCCCAGCTCCACCCTACAGCAGGATAGCACTTCATTTCTACCAAATGCCTTCAGAATTAATGTCCCATTGTCTGACTTGACAGCTTGTCAGAGATTTTTTTTTCTGTGTCTAGTGTCTCTTAAGTTTACTTGTACTGTCTCCCAAGGGAAGGTGATGTGTCACAATCCATACACACATTGTACATATAGGATTGCTATGAATCACAGGCAACTTGATGGTACATAATAACAACTGCTCTTAGACTAATAAACAGATGCTGATGGGAGGAATTGGAAAGCATTATGTTAAGTGAACTAAACCAGTCCCATAAAGACAAATATTGTGTTAGACCATTATTGTAGAACATGTATGAGGATCCAAAGTGGGGGAGGAGGGGAGCAGAGAGGTGAGGATGGGTCGGGGTGGGGTAAGTGGGCCGTAGTTAATTATAAGGTCACACATTTTGATGGATAGAGGGATGGCTGGCTGGGTAAAGGAAATTACAAAGATCCAGTGTGAAAAACAATGTATATGAACTTTGTAAGCAAACCAGTGTAAAATAAAAATTTTATTTAAAAATAAGTAAGTAAACAGGAGCTGAGATAACAATAGGGAACTCTGGTGGTGTAGTCCCTGGAGAATTGCACTGCAAGCCCAAAGGGAGGGCCACTCTGACAATTCAAGTCCACCAGTGGGTCCTTGCGCAAAAGATGGGTCATTTACTCACACATGATTCATAGGTAATCCTCTGAAGAGTCAGCTGTAAATCATATTTGACTTGACAGCCTTATAAAAAGCAAGGATAAAAACCTGGAGTCCATGGGTGATGCAAGCAGTTAAGTGTTTGGCTGCTAATTGACAAGTTAGGGGTTTGAATTAATCCAGAAATATCTTGGAAAAGAGGCCTAGAGATTTGCCTTTTAAATAAGGCCATTAAAAATCCTACTGAGTGCAGTTGGTAGTCATGAGGTAACCAAGAGTCAGAATCAATTCAATGAGAACTTACCTGAGGTCAAAAGAGAAGATTTTTAGCAATCACAGCCTATTTCTTTACTCAGTGACATAATAGGGGCCTGAGATGAAGTGAGCATGCACAAATAAAGAAGCAGCTGAGAGAAAAGTGGTGGTGGTTACGTGGGCACAAATTGGGAATGGGAGAAATTACCGATTGTGATCAACCTTGGCTGCAATGATGATCCTGGACCCAAGATCTTGGATAAAGTTGACTAAACTCACCAAAGCTGTGAGCAACTTGAATTTTCTGTGGAAATCAGGGAAAACTCTGTAGAAGTTTTCCCAGGAACTGACAGCAATTTTAAGGGAGAACTTTGAACTTCTATAGGCACACTGAATCACTGTTTTTGAGAGTCTATAAAATCTATTTCATATTATAGAGTTATATATGTGTACATGCATACAGATTTTTGCTATTTTCCTATTACAATTTTATTTATAGTTATCCTCTAGGAATCAACAAACAACAACATAACAACAATCCTCAAGGAAGAAATGGAGGCTTACAGAAAACGAAGAAACTAATTAGATAATAAAATTAGGTAAGAGAAACAATCAGCAAAGGAAAATATTCATAAGATCAGGATATAGAAAATGTCAAATTCTGTAAACGTCACACTTGGCACTAAGCTTTCTGGTAGCCAAAGAAGGAGGAAACAAGAAGCTAAAACACTGTAACACCTCTAAGATACATGTTATATTTAATTGACCAGCAAGCATGTCTATATTCTCCACAGTACTTGGTGAGTTTAGTTAACTTTGGTAACAAGGGGGATCACATTAAATTGAGGTATGTAGATTCTACATTTCTATGAACTCTTTTATACTTTAAATTTACTAATTATTTGCCAGTTTGTTGTACTTTGAAGGTTTGCTTGTTACTACGATGTTACAAGCTATTCTACTGATATCTCATAAGCCATCAGGGTCAATCACAGAGCGTAGTTTTAAGTGAAGCATGAAGACTATGACAGACTAGAGAAAAAGGACTGATCTTCTTATGACAATCAACCAGTGAAAACATTATGGATCATAACAGAACGCTTTCTGAGTCCTGTGTTTTGCTCCTAATGATCCCATCATTAGGAGAGATCAAGTGCTAGAGCATTCAGCTGAGCAGAGGACCAGTAAGGGTAAGGCAGACTCTCAGGGAGACAGATTGGCATGAAAGTTGCAAGAATAGACTTGAATATACTGATGACTATGAGGAGGAAGAAGACCTGGGCGGTGTGTTGTTCTTTTGGTGCTTAAGGTCACAATGATTCAGAGTTGACACTACAGTGGCAAAGGACAGCTACTTACCTCCACAGCAGCAATACTATTTTAAAGAAATATTTAAAATTAAATTAAATAAATATTTTAAACCAGAGGAATATTTTAAAAAAACAATAATATTTTAAATAAAATTCCTAGGTAAAATCTTCAACCAAAGAGGTGTTCACAGTAAGAATGTCAACAGAAATGGTTTCAGCTGAAATGGATGGTATCTCTGTCCTTAATCTGCTCTGAACTCTGGTTTTTATGAAAAGGCATTTTCATGTAAGTGCCAGTTTTGTAAAATGGAAGTAAAAGATAAAGAAATAAAGAGTAAGACTATGTCTTTAGGTCCTAGTAGTAACTTTTCCTTTTGTAACATAGGAGGCATTAGTATTTTCAGTATAAGACCAAATGAGCTGTGGAAGGATATCAAGAATATCGTTCATACGGGAGCTCTGGTGGCCTAGTGGCAAGGAGCTGCAACTACAATCCCAGAGGCGCATGGTTCAAATCCACCAGATGCTCTGCCGGGAAGGAAGGGACAATCTCCTCCTGTACTAGTCAGATCTGATTTGATGGTACACTCACACAAAAATAATAAAATAAAAGAGAAAAAAAAGTTTAAAAAAAAAAGGAACATCATTCATGAAGAATGAAGGAGATCATTACAAAGGCAGAAGAGGAAGAAAAGACCAAGGTGGACATCAGATGAGACTCTGAATGTTGCAGTAGCGTGCCAAGAAGCCAAAACAAAAGGAAGAAATCAAGAAATTAAAGAGCTGAACAGAAAATTACGAAGGGTATCTCGGGATGACAAAGCAAGGTATTATAATGAAATGTGCAAGGAACTGGAGTCAGAAAATCAAAAGAACCAAACTCGTTCAGCATTTCTTAAGCTGAAGGAACTGAAAAACAAATTCAAGCCATGAGTGGCAATGCTTATGGATGCTTTGGGCAGAATGTTAAGTGATTAAAAAAAAACATTAAAAGAAGATGGAAGGAGTATATACAGTCACCGTACCAGAAGGAGTTGCTGACACAGAAGAATTTCATGAAGCAACATATGAATAGAAGCAGGTGGTGATGAAAGAAGAAGTTCAAGTTGCTCTGAAAGAACAAGGCTGCAGGAGTTGATGGCATACCAAATGACATATTTCAACAGACATTGCCTTGGATATGCTCACTAAGTTGTGCCAAGAAATCTGGAAGATAGCCATCTGGCCAACTGACTGGAAGAGATTGATATTTTTTTCCATTCCAAAGAAAGTTGACCCGACAGAGTGTCAAAATTATCAAAGATTATAATTAGTATCACATGCAAGCAAGATTCTGCTGAAAATTATCCAAAAATGACTGGAGCAACACGTCAACAGAGAACTTCCAGAGGGCATGGTACTAGAGATATTATAGCTAATGTTAGATGGATCCTGGCAGAAAGTGCAGAGTACTAGAGTCCATCTATGTTTCATTGACTATGCAAAGGTTTTTGACTATGTGGATCACAACAAACTGGCTGACTCTGAGAAGAATGGGAATCCCAGAACATTTGATTGTGCTTATTCAAAATCTGTATTAGAATCAAGAGGCAGTTGTCAAAACAAAGGAAGGAGGAACTGCATGGTTCAAAATTGGGAAGGGTGTCTGCTAGGGGTGTATTCTGTCTCTATATCTTTTCAATTTGCATGCAAATCATCCAGGACGCTGGGCTGTATGAGCAGGAATGTGGCATCAGAATTGGTGGAAGATTCATCACCCTGTGCTATGCAGATGACACAACCCTGCTTGCTGAAACTAAACAGAACTTGAAGCATTTGCTGCAGAGGGTTAAGGACTGCAGTCTTCAATATAGATTGAAGGTCAACATCAAGAAAACAGAGATTCTCACCACTGGGCCAGCTGGCAGCATCATTATGGATGGTGAAGAGATTGAGATTGTTGACAGTTTTGGTTTGCTTGGCTCCACATCATCACTCTTGGTACCAGCAGCCAGGAAATCAAGAGATAAATTGCATTGGAAAAGCCGACTGTCAAGGACCTCTCTAGAGTATCGAAGAGCAAAAATGTCAGTCTAGAGACTAAGGTGTGCTGATCCAGCCCATGATCTTCCCAATTACTTGCTAGGCAACAGATGATAAAATAATTGATGCCTTTAAAGTGTAGTGCTTAAGAAGAGTATTGGATATACCATGGACTGCTAAGAGAACAAATAGGTTGGCCTGGAGAGGGTGACACCAAGCTGCTCCTTGAAGGCAAGTATTTTGAGGCTCTGTCTGAAATACTCTGGGAATGTTGCCAGGAAGGACAAGTCCTTGGAGAGGGACATCACACTTAGAAGGGTGGAGGAAAACAAAAGAGAGGAAGACCCTGGATGAGATAGATTGACACGGTAACTGGGAAAATGAATTTAGATGTGTCAGAGTCAGTGAGATTGGCTCAAGATAGGGCAGGGTTCAGAGCTATTGTACATAGGGTTGCTGTGAGTTGCAAGTGACTCAATGGCACATAATAATAAAAATAACACATATATGAATGTGTGTGTGTGTGTGTGTGTGTGTGTGTAGTGGGACAGGAGTTTGTTTACATTTGGTTGCTTGATATTTGAAAGAATTTCAGCTTAATCCCACAGAAAGAAAAGGATAAACCTGAGAGACTTTGCCTCACTCTCAGTAAAGGGCAGTGTGTGCAGGTTATAGGATCTGAAAGCATAAGGTGGCAGAGATTTGGTTTTAATCTCATTTTTTATTCTCCTCTGCTTTAGACAATTAAGACACATTTTTAATGGTTTGCTTTCAGATGCTTTTCTATCACAAAACAGACTTATTCTAAATGACAAAAAGAAATGCATATTTACTATATTTAACAAAGGAGCTCTCTTAGCCGAGTGGCAAGAGCTGTGCTGCAATCTTGAAGACATGCAGTTTGAGGCTACCAGCTGTACTGCAGGAGAAAGATGGGCAATCTCCTCTTGTGTGATTAATTGCCTCTTAAAACCATGAAATACTACACGGCACCGAAAAACAATGAACTTGTAAAACATTACACAACATGAGAGACCCTGGAACACATCATGCTAAGTGAACTATCTCAGTCACCAAAGGACAAATACTGCATAGTACAACTGTTATAAACTAGGTCTGTCTTGGGGGGTTTGGAGGAGATTAGGATAAGAGTGGATAGTTAATGACCATTGCATTTGAACAGATGAAAGAAAGAACTGTCTAAAAGGAATACATGATTAGGCATAGTAAGTACGTCAACAACAAAGAATAAGAAAGATATCATTCCAAAGAAGACCCGGGTGGGGAGGAGGAAGGTAACTGTGTAACAATGAATGAATATTTTTTAAAAAAGTGAACTGTGGGAGGGAGAAAGGTGGGTGAGGGGGTAAAATATACAACAATGAAGGAATGAAATTCTATTTTCTCTGCAAATGTTCATTAAAATCACAATTGAAATTTTATTAAAAAAAGAAAATGAAGGATTTTTAAAAATTATGTGACATGGATGGATGCAGAAGACATTTTGTTATGTGAAATAAGTCAGTCATGAAAGTAAAAAAAAAAAAATTCACCAACCTGTTATTGAAAATGCTAAAGAAGAGTGTACACACACTCATTCTTGCATGGTTCCCGAGGGTGGGGAAAGGATGACGAAGAGAGTCTAGAAAAAGAAACCGTAAACACTAAGAGGAGGAAAGGGAAAGGCATTATGAAATAAATGGATATTCTGACATTTTTGTTGTGTACCATAGAGTCAGGACTGACCCATAGCTGACTCCACAGTGGGTTTTCAGAGGCAGTTAATCACATGCAGGGAGATTGCCCATCCTTCTGTGGAGATACTGGTGAACTCAAACCTTTTGCCTTTGGGGACTGCAGTGTGGCTTCTTGCCACTAGGCCAGCAGGGCTCCATACTGTTTGTCCATCCTTCTCTGGAGAATCTGACATTATGAGTACTGTTATCAATGTTATAAAATAAAATGTGATTGAGTAATTGATTGGAAAACAAAACAAAACAAAACACAAACCAAAACCAAAACCCACTGGAGAGTCAGCTATGGGTCTGTTCCAGCTCTTCAGTACACAAAACAACAACAACATACTTAATAATGTTGTTGTTAAATATTATCACATGAGAACCAACTCATAACTGAACCTCCAGTGGGTTTCCAAAGACAGTAAATTGTCGAGGAGGTGATTTCCCATCTTTCTTTTTTTGAGTAGCTGGTGAAGTTGAAATGCATGCCTTCAAATTCTCAGTGCAGCTCCTTACAACTAGGTTACCCAAGTCAGAGAATGAGAAAAAGACTCCAACAAGATGAATCCACCCGGTGACTTTGGCAACAGGCTTCTGTGTGTGAGAGATGATGAGGATGACAAAGAATACAGCACAATCAGATCAGCTGTTTATAGTCACTATGAGTTGTTCTTGATGTGATGACACCTAGAAAACACCTCAACAATGGAAAGAGTTGCATGGTCAACCCAAAGGTAGGCAGTTCAAATACACCATCTCATACATAGGAAAAAGATGGGCAATCTCCTCTCCTCTGAAAACCTAAATGAAGGGTCAACAATGAGTTGGTTCCAACCTCATAGTACATAACAACCACCACCTCCACAACACCACATACACACACAGATAATATCCCAGAAAATTGCTTGCTTGATATTATGTTCCATAAGTTTGTTTTTGTTTACAGTTTCTCCTAAGATCTTGGAGCACAGTAATAATTGTATTTCCTATCAGGAGAAACATGGCACCTTATTGAAGGGAAATCTATGTTCTGTCTTGCTTTCATTTCACAGATAATAAAATAAACATACTAATATGCTAAGATTTGCACTACTTCGTTCAGTCTTTGAAACAGTTAATGAGATACTATTATCTATAATTTAAAAAAGAGATAATTGAAGCTGGGAGGGATTGGTTAAAGAGCTTAAGGTCACCCAAGTTGGAAATGTCAACTGTCCTTCCAAGCCAGGTTCATCAGGTTCCAAAGGCTATGAATTTCTAATGCCAGCTGCCAGCCATTTTCCAGTGGAATGACCAATATTTTTAGCAGAGAAAAATTCCCATTCTTTCTCCTCCAATCTAGTTCTAAAGCAACATTATATCAATACCAATTAACTAATAAAACCACCAATCTCCTCTCGAAAAACCACTGATCAAAAATTACAACCTTGTAAGTGACATATTTTTATTTCATTACAACAGATCTGGAGATGAAATGTAATTTCATGCTATGTCTCCTTGGCTTGCTTATTGCTTTAAAGCAACTGTATCTCTGAAAGTATTTAAAAGATAAATTGCTCTAGGGTCTGTAAAAATCTTTACATGTTTGCACCTAAGTAAACTGGCAGTACTGTTAAAGGACAGATAAAGGAATATTATTAAGGAATGTAATTAAAGTATTGATTCTTTCTGCATGAATAAAAAAGGCAAAATAGTATTAATTAGCACTGAATATAATCTAAGGTTATGTTGGGAAGATAGTAAAGTGGAACAATTAATCTAATATTGAAAAATATATTGTTTTCAAATTAGAAGCTTTACAGTTGGGGAAGAGTTATAAAAAGACAAGTTAATCTTTCTATTCAAGGTAAGGTGAGTTTTTTTGAGTCAAGCAGGGCTGCCACTGCCGCCCCCCTCCTCCCCACTCCCATCATCCCCTCAGCATTTCTTTGCATTCTTGTAACTTTTAGTAGGAGTAGGAAAAGACAACTGTTTTGTGTTGGAGCAGCACAGAGACAATGGGAGTTAGGCATCTGACCCTCACAAGGGCAAGCCAAGTAAGCAGTCACTTGATAGACTAGCTTCTCAAAATTAGCTCCTGTATCTTCATTCACGAGGGGATTTCCTTTCACCATTAGGTACAGTTTAAAAGGTTCCTTCTTGGAGGAGAGTGAAAGACAATATAAATAATATCTACTGAGTCATTTCATGAAGAATGTCTTGATATTTCTCCTGGTCTGCTTGAGTGGGGTGAAAGGTAGGCAAAAAGCAGATGTGGGAAGCATGAGAGAAGAGGCAGACAAGGGGCTTGAACTGTACTGGACAAGCAGCCTCTGAGTCCTGTAGCTGCCACTGCTAAGCTGAGTGCTCTGGGCAAGCTCTGACCTCTCACAGTGTCTCTGCCTCTGCCAGCACATCAGGGTAGTAATTCCAACTTCCCTGGAGCTTGCAAGCATCCTGTGGAGTGACATTTGACTGAAGAGGGAACGTTTGTAGCCCAGTTGTTCACTCCTGGTCAGTCTCTTTAAATCCCAGATGAACTGAAACCCTGTGTTCAGGAAGATATTGCACCAGAAAGACCCTTTTGGAAATGTGAGCAAAAAAGCCTGACCTTTATTTTATTCTTGACCCCAGTCCTGTCTCTAAGATGCCTGCTTCCTTATATTCTACCACAGAATGTCTCTCTGGCCACAGAATCTGTCCATTGACATTTCTTTTCTTTGGGGAAAATTTTGCTAGTCTCTTCTCCTTCCAAGTAATGTTATCAACATAAAAACTGATATAAATTAATTCAACATAAGCAAGCAATCAATCAACAACCTACATTATGTAGATGACATAACCTTGCTGACTGAAACTGAGGTTACCCAGAAGCACCAGAAGGTCAAGGACTGTAGTCATAAATATAGATTGAAGCTCAACATCTAGAAGATGAAGATGCTCACCATTGAGCGAATTGGCAGCACCATAATAGCTGGAGAAGAGATTGAGGCTGTTAACAGTTATAGCTTGCTTGGCTCCACAATCAATACTTTTGGCACCAGCAGTCAGAAAATCAAAAGACAAGTTGCATTTAGGTAAATCTGCTATCAGGAACCTCTCCAGAGTCCTGAAGAGCAATAATAACAGTCTAGAGACTAAGGTGTGCCTGATCCAGGCCATGGTCTTGACAATTACTTGCTATGCATCAGAGAGCTAGACAATGACTAAGGATGACAGAAGAATTGATGCCTTGGAGTTGTGGTGCTGGAGAAGAGTCTTGAACATATATCATGAATCACCAAGAAAACAAATAGTTCTTTCTTGGAGAGGGTGAAACCAAGTTTCTCCTTTGAGGCTAAGATTTTGAAGCTCCATTTCACATACTTTGGGCATGATACCAGGAGGGATCGATCCTTGGAGCAGGACATCATGATCAGAAGGGTGGAGGGACAGCACAAGGAGAGGAAGACCCAGATGTGATGGATTGATACAGTAACTAGGTCAAGGAGGATAGGTGTGTTAGAGTCAGTGAGAATGGCTCAGAGTAGGGCAGGCTCCAGAGCTGTTATATATAGGGTCGCTATGAGTAACAGGCAACTCGATGGTACATAACAACAAAAAAATGACAATCAATCAATCAATCAATCAGCGGTTAAATTAGTTTACAAAAAATAGGCTGTTCTACATTATTTGTCGAAGTAGTTTTCACCTTTCCATTAGTGGTAGACAGAGATGAAGGCAATGCTGAAATGGAATTTACATGGCACACTCATGCAACTGATTGTATGTGGCCAGATTTGATACATTACAGATTATTGAGTGCATAAATAATTTCTCCCTGTTATTGTAGATTTTCACATCATTCTGAAAGCAGAGCGAAGCTAGTTTATACACTGAGAGAAACCTCCACTTTTTTTTTAATTAAATTTTATTAGTATTAATGAACATTTACAGGGATTTTGGGTTTTCATTCGTTCATTGCTGTACCATTCTCTCTAACCTCTTCCCCAGTTTGTTCTTCTTCCCCTGCCCTCCGAACGTCTGTTTTAATTGTCCAATTGCCACAGTGCTTGTCAAAGCCAGTTCTGCTTAATCTCCTTTGTCAGTATGTAATTTGCCATTCCCTATCACTCCTCCCTGAGAGAGACTTCACCCTGATTCATAAGGGAAAGGGGATGGTGTATTCTCTTAGCTACTTCCTGCTGAAAAGGGACGCTGTGGGTTTCAGGGTGAAGATCTTCTCTCACTACTCTAAAGGGCCCCTTTGGCAGTAGGAAACACATAGACTATTATGGAGATTGATTTTGGAATTTAGATGCACTGTTATTAATTGTGCTTAGCCGTACATGTTCATATCCTTGAAGGTGTATCATGGGGGTGTTGCAACCTAGAAGACACAAATTTAACTAACAAGTTATAAGTACATGACTCAAAAATTATGGAAAAGTAAAAGAAAAGATTCTTTCATTGTTTTAAAAACCCTCCCCCAGGTCTCCTCCACTATGTAGCCCTCGCTCTAGACTCCTGTGATGACAGAAATACCTAGTCACATATCTCTTTTAAACAGTTTTCTCCCTCCTCTGTTTCAGTGCAGTATACATTATTGAACCCATCTTACTCAGTCTCTCCCCAACCCCGAGGTTAGTCCCATTCTACAACAGTGGCATCATGCAATATTTGTCCTTTTGTGACTGGGATATTTCACTCAGCATAATGTTCTCCAGAATCAACCATTTTGAATAATATTGGATGAGTTCCTTGTTTTTCAATGCAGCATAGTATTCCATTGTGCGAATATACCACAGCTTCTCTAGCCATTCGTTTGTTGATGGGCACTTAGGTTGTTTCCAACTCCTTGCTATTGTGAACACAGCTGCAATAAACATGGGTGTGCATATATCTGCTTGGATGTCAGCTATGGTCTCTTCAGAGAAACCTGCACCTTGAGTGTTTGTCGGGTAATGCAGATGTGGGGTTCCCACTGTGCATAACAGAGAGCTGATGAGGTTGTCTTAGAACCACCCATTACGATCACTGGTGGTAGGAAGGGATCCTTTGGTAAAAAGAAGTCAGAGGAGGCTTCAGGTCCCAAAAGACAAGGAAGACACAGTAAAAGAAATGTATCTTCCCAAATCAAAAGGATTTCAGGCATGAGATTTCTGTCAGATTCAGGCTTTCTGATAAACTCCTGTAAGGTGCCTTTAAAGAGTTGACTCTAACCACTGCAAAGCCACTATCAAACCAGAAAGCTCTAATGCCAGGCCATTATAAGGGGATGAATCAATAAGCTGTTTCCTTATGCACACCCATGTTTATTGCAGCTTTGTTCCCAATAGCAAGGAGTTGGAAACAACCTAAGTGCCCATCAACAAACGAATGGCTAGAGAAGCTGTGGTATATTCGCACAATGGAATACTATGCTGCATTGAAAAACAAGGAACTCATGCAATATTATTCAAAATGGTTGACTCTGGAGAACATTATGCTGAGTGAAATATCCCAGTCACAAAAGGACAAATATTGCATAATGCCACTGTTGTAGAATGGGACTAACCTCGGGGTTGGGGAGAGACTAAGTAAGATGGGTTCGATAATGTATACTGCACTGAAACAGAGGAGGGAGAAAACTGTTTAAAAGAGATATGTGACTAGGTATTTCTGTCATCACAGGAGTCTAGAGCGATGGCTACATGGTGGAGGGGACCTGGGGGAGGGTTTGTAAAACAATGAAAGAATCTTTTCTTTTACTTTTCCAGAAAAAAAAACAAAAGCTGTTTCCTGACCCCACTTCAGCTATAGAGGGGTCAGAAAACTGACTTAATCAAGGCAGATAAAGTGAAACAATCAAAAGGTGGGAGAAGAAATATGTCCAATGTTCTCCCTTTCAGCAACCTGTTAATTTGAATTGAGTGAAGTGGTTGAGTATTACACTGATTTGGATCTATTAATTATTGAACAAAAGATGTGTTTTCAATTTAAAGAACTGGGGACACTATGTCACTCTGTACCTAAGAACATCCAGAATATTATGGGTCTACTATGGATTTTATTTAGTGGACGAGCAAGCCTTGACTATCTAGTGAGGGTGGGAGGACAAAACTGGTTTATGATTATTTGGTAGAATCCTGTTGCTCAGTTCCACAGTTACGTGTGTACGAAATCTGACCCCACCAGGTATCAGGCGTTGTGCTTATTCAGGTTTCACACTCCTCCCCTCATTAAATCCTCATAATTGTTTTTTAAAGAAATATAAATGCAAAACTTTGGGCTTGAACTTTGTCAGGCTAGGTTTGGTTCAACCTTTAGGCACAGTTAGAGACTTTCTTAGACAGCAAACTGGGCCACTAACTGAAAGACTGGCAGTTCAAATCTATAGGCACCTTGGAAAAATGCCTGAAAATGTGCCTCACAGCCAAGAAAATCATGTAGAGTACACTTCTTTTCTGCATCAGATGGGATTGCTATACTCTGGGATTAATTTGAGGGCAGCTGGTTTACTTTTTCTCTTATAGGTACTTTCGAATGATACTGCCCTTTTGTGTGGCCTCTTTGGATAGCACGCAAAGGAGTAAATGATTTTTTTTTTCACATGCCCATCTTCTTTGCTTCAACTTACTCTGGATCTCTGGAGCAATTGGTTTGCATGACAGGGGCTGAACCTGTGGCTCATGTCATTATAGCCAGATTTCACTGGCAGGGCCGAGGGCTGGAACTTCTCTGCCTACACCAGGCAATATGCTGTGCCACCAGGTGAGAGCTATGGAGTGTGTGCCAGGGAAGCATAAGGCTTGAAGATTAGAGTCTGGACACCTGTCTCTAAACATCAGGCCATTCCCTGGGAATAAAAGCCTTCCCTGTGCTGGCAGGAACAGAGCGGTGGAGTTCCTGGGCCATGAGACGTTATTAACTCTGCTCACCCTCACCAGGCAGCTGCTGCTTCTAGCTGCTTGTGACATTTCCTGGCTGAATTTGTCTCTGGGCTCTTTGCTCATTGAGAAAAGGTTATGCATGAGCATCTCATATTGAGAAGACTGCCAGGACCCAGTCCTGGAAAAATCTGTGCCTGTCTTTGTAGAATCCTGCAATCTTTTTTTTTTTTTTTTAAATTCATTTACCAGTGAGAAATCTAGCCCCCCCCCCCACACACACTTTTGTCAGGCTTATTCTCAGATGCACAATCTAAAAAGGGTTATTATGTGCAATGGATGCGATGGGATCAGCTTGGACCAAAGCAGCTATTATGCTCAATAACATGAACTCTGTTTTCTTGGCACACATCTCTAAAGCATTAATGTAACACCGTCTATGTTGAGCTGTTCAAATCTACCACTTTCTCCGTAGAAGAAAGAGGGAGAATCTCCTCCTGAATATTTACAGTGTTGGATGCTGAAGAAAGCTTGCTCTGAGTTGGAGTTAACTTAATGGAAGTAAGTATGTGAAGCTGTAAGAACTGACACTGTGACCTCCCAAGAACTTCACTCACTGACATGTTTGTATTGATTTTTGAGATGTTCGTGAGTATATTGTCTACACAAACATCTGAGGCAAACATTTTTTGTCTAACCTCCAACAACTGCTCAGCTTTGTACTCTTTATCAATGTAGATAGAATGACTTTTTTGCTTTGACTGACATTAAGCTAAAAGTCATGATTACAGGATAATTTTATTGACAGAAAGGCAGAGAGATGGATTGACACCTGAAAACAACAGACTCAAACATGGTAACAAATGTCGGATTAGCACAAGACTGGGTAGTGAATTGTTTGGTTGTATGTCGATTTACTCTGAGTTGGGACTGATCTGATGGCACCTACCAAAAACTATATGATAATACACTATCTTTCCTGGGCTGTTGATAAATTATTCTATCAAAATTTTTCAGGTTTTTTTTTCTTTTCTGAAGTTATATACAAGTTGCCAAAAATCCTTTATGGACGTGGTTGAAGGGCTTGTATCAATGTTAACATTGTTGTTGTTGATTGCTGATAAGTCGAACACAACTCATAAAGACCCTATGAACCCTGAAGTCTTTATATAACTATCGTCGTTTCTCAAAGTTCGTACATTTTAATAATGAGTCTCTTAAATTCAATTTCTTTTAAGACATGTTGTTGATGTTGTTGTTATGTGCTTTTGAATGCTTGCTACTCATAGATAAAACAGCTCTGAACCTTGCTGTATCTTGAGCCAACCTCATTGTCTCTGACACACCTACCCCCATTATTACAGTCACCAATTCAATCCATTTCATCCAGGGTCTTCTCTTGCACTGTCCCTCTCCTAGGACTAGCACCTTCTGGTACCATGTCCAAAATATGTCAGATGAAGTTTCAAAATCTTTGACTCTAAGAAGCAGCCTGGTTTCACCTTCTCCAGGATAGACCTGTTTATTCTAGAAGTCCATGGAATATCCAACACTCCTCCAGCAAAATGCAAAGCCGTCAGTTCTTCTACTATCATCCTTAGTCATTGTCCAGCTCTCTGATACATAGCAAGTAATTGCCGAGACCATAGCCTGAATCAGGCGCGCCTTAGTTTCTAGAGTGCCATCATTGCACTTCAGTGCTCTGGACAGGTCCCTGACAGCAGACTTTACTAATGCAATTTGTCTTTTGATTTCCTGGCTTCTAGTACCATACCAACACTGTTGATTGTGGAGCCAAGCAAGCTGAAACTGTTAACAATCTCCATCTCTTCACCATCTATCATGATGCTAACTGGTCCACCCACTGATGAGAATTTTTCTTTTCTTGATGTTGAGCTTCAATCTATATTGAAGGCTGCAGTCCTTGACCTTCTGCAGCAAATGACTCAGGTCCTCCCCTGTTTCAACACGCAAGGTTGTGTTGTCTGTATAATGCAGGTTGTTGATGAGTCTTCCTCTAATCTTGATGCCACATTTCTTTTCATAAAGCTCAGCCTCACAGGTGTTCTGTTTTGCATATAGATTGAAAAGATTTGGAAATATAATGTATCCGTGCTGTACACCTTTTCTGATTTTGAACCAGCACTTTTTCCTTGCTTTTTTGAGATGACTGCCTTCTGGTTCAATTATAGGATTCACATAAGTGGGGAATTCCCATTCTTCTCAGAGTCAGAGACAGTTTATTGTGATACACAAAACAAAGGCCTTTTGTATAGTCAATGAAACACAGATAGACGTTCCTCTTCGACTGTCTGCTTTCAGCCTAATCCATCTCATTTTGTCTGTAATATTCCTAACATCATGACCTCTTCTAAATATAGCCTGCACATTTGGCATCTCTCTTCGTTTTTAGCAGAATATTACTTGCATGTAATATTAATAGTATTGTTCAATAATTTCCACACTCTGTCTGGCCTTAATATTTTATTCTATCAGTTATAGACTCTATCTGTTGGAATGTGAACGAATATGGATCTCTTCCAGTCAGTTGGCCAGATGGTTTGGTTTTCCTCTAGATATCTTGACACAGCTAGGTAAGCACTTCCAGGGCGCCATGTTTGTTGAAATATGTCAATTGGTATGCCATCAATTCCAGGAGCTTTGTTTTTTGCCAGTTCCTTCAGGGCATCTTGAAATTTCTCCTTCATTACCACAGGCTCTTGATAATATGTTGTATCAGCCAATTCTTTTTGGTATAATACTCTGTGTACTGCTTCCATCTTTTGATGCTTCTTGGGTTATTCAACATTTTCCCCACCACATTACCGCCACTCCAGTATCCTTAAAATGTTGCAACTTGAGCCTTGAATTTGTTCCTCAGTTCCTTCAGAGTCTCTTCTGACATCAATTTTGACCTTTTGTTCTTCATCTTTGTAATGACCTTCATAGATGTTATTCTTGATACTCTGCCACAATGGATTTGGTCCTTGCTCATTAGTATTCAAGGCTTCAAACTTGTTCCTGAGATGGTCTTAAAGTTCATGAGGGATAGACTCAAGGTCAAAATTTGACTCTTGTAGATTTGATTTGACTTTCTTTAGCTCCAGTTTGAACTTGCAAAGAAGCACTTGATAATCTGATCCAGAGTCAGCACCTGGCCTAGTTTTCACAGCTGATATTGAGCTTCTCCAACAATTTTTCCCAGACATGTAATCAATCAAATTCCCATGTAGGCTGTCAAGTGAGGTCCATGTGGTTAGTCACTGTTTGTGTTTCTTATAAAAGGTATTGGAAATGAATAAATCATTGATTGTACAGAATTCTACCATTCTATACCCAGCCTCATTTCTGTCACCAACTAAGTCCATGTTCCCTGTTACCAACTTTGGCATTCCAGTCTTCCATTACTTCTAATGTATTTTGGTTGCACATTCAATCAATTTCTGATTGTAAGAATTGTAACAATTGGTGGAAGTAATCTATTTCTTCCTCTTTGGCCCTGGTTGTTGGTATATAAATTTGAATGATAGTAGTATTAAAAGGTCTTCCTTGTATGTATGTTGATATTATCCTGTCACTCACGACGGTGTGTTTTAAGATGAATCTAGATATGGTCTTCTTAATTATGATTGCAGCCTCATTTTTTCTCATCTTTTAATTCCCAGCTTGAAAGACTATATGATTGTCAGATTCAAAATGTCTCATGCCAATCCATTTCACTTCGCCAATGCCTGTTGTTATGTGCTGATGAGTGACCTGTGACCCATAGTGACCCAGTCACTGTATCAATCCATTTCATCTGAGGTCTTCTTCTCCTGCATTGTCCCTTCTCCAAGGACTGGTCCCTTGTGGCCACATGCCCAAAATATATGAGATAGAGCTTCAAAATCCTAGTCTCCAAGGAGAAACTTGATTTCACCCTCTCCAAGACAAACCTATTTGTTTTCTTGGCAGTCAATTGCCTAGTCAATATTTATGCATTCCATTTCTTTCTTAATAATCTCCAATTTTTCCTATATTCATGCTTCTCACATTCTATCTTCCAATCATGAGGGTCTGTATGCAACTGTTCCTCATCCTTTGTGACTCCCAACATGAAGGCTCAGTCATACCTACTAGTCTAACCTAAGTGTGCTCAGTTGGATATAGGGTTTTTGAAGGCCTGTTATGTCAGAAGGAGATGGACAGTTCTTCTCCCTAATCTGCCTTAAGTTAGGTGCTTAGCTTAAGAGTAATATTTGACAAGCATTTTACTTAGAAGTGCTGATGAGAGTATGCAGGTAACGGATTAGGTGTTGGTTCTGGGAGCCCACCTCTTCTGTGCATATGCTGTGCTTCCATCCTTATTCTGCCCAGCCAGCACCCACCTCAATTCCCTCTCCTTGTTCTTCTAGCACCTCTCATCCCCTCTGGCTTAATAGCTTAGGCTATCAAAATCACCTCTGAAAAAAACCAAACAACAAAATAAATTCCTCTGTTTTCCCATTTCCTCTTTACTCCTGTGTGATACAGGGACTCGTGGTACTGGGGCATATTGGGGGGCAGTGTTTTTGTGGTAAAGATGATCTCCACGTGCTTCTCACAGGAGAGGTCCAGCTACAGGAAGCATTCAAGCAGCAGGACAGGTCTTGGTGGCAGAAGAGGTCTTGGTGGCAGGAGAGGTCCCATTGGCAGGAGGGGTCACACAGTGGGAGGGACCCACGAAAATGATAAATAATAATTTCTTAATTGGACACCTTGCGAAAATGTCAAACTAGGTTGCAGGAGCTAACTCCCTTAAACTCTCCAGCCAAGCAACAGATGCGCAATTGTCCATATAGTAGAGACAGTGTGATGGAGAGAGGTGCGATGATTAATATTATGTGTTAACTTAGTGAAACTGGGATTCCCAGCGATTTTGTGAAACACTAGACTAACTAATATTCCATTATGTAATCTAATGTAAAGTATTTATCTTCCATAATGTAATCTAATTTAATGAATGAATGCATGAATGGAGAATTTCATTAGGGCTTGGTTTGCCTTCAGATTGTAAATAGATACTTTGGTAAAGCTCACTCTGTCTCTCTGAATTCTTCTGTAGCCTTACCTATGGTTCTTGGAATGCAAGCCTACAGAATCTTATAGCTTGTCACCTGATTTGGAAATTTTGGACTTATCAGCCCTTCACAATTCTCTGAGCCAGCCAGTACCAGAATTTAGTTAATTATATGACATGGATTTATTTCCCTTTTTAAAAAAAAATAATTTCAATGAACATTTACAGAGATTTTGGATTTCCATTCATTCATTGTTGCACTTTTCTCCCCTCCCACCCCAACCCCACCGCAGTTCACTCTTCTCTTTGAAAAGCAAAAGAAAAACTCCTTCATTGGTATACAATCCCCCTGCACCTCTCACCCCCACCTTGAATATACTCCACTCTGCAACCCTCATTCTGAACTCTTATGATAATTATAATGCCCTAAAATATATTGCTTTTAAACTGTTCTCTCCCTCATTGGCTTCAATGCAGTACACATAATTTATCCAGTTTTTCTCAGTCTTACTCCCACTCTGATGTCAGCCTCATTCTACAACAGTAGCACCATACAGTATTTGTGCTTTTGTGACATGGATTTTTAATCTGACATGGATTTTTAATCTGATATGGATTTTTAATCTGTGTGTGTGTGTGTGTGTGTGTATCTGTATATTGTTGTTTTTGTTGTTTGTTGTCATGTGCTGTCGAGTCGCCTGAGACTCATAGCGATGCTGTGAACAACAGCCAGAAACCCTGCTCTATCCTATGCCAACCTCACTGTCTCTGACACACCCACCCTGACTACCACAGTTACTGAATCAATCCACCTCATAGAGGGTCTTCCTCTCCTGCACTATCCCTCCACCCTCCCAAGCATGACGTCCTTCTCCAAGGACTGGTCCCTCTTTGCAACATGTCCAAAGTATGTCAGATGAAGCTTCAGAATTATTGCCTCCAAGGAGCAGCTTGGTTTAACCCTCTCTAGGATGAACTTGTTTGTTCTCCTAGCAGTCCATGTTATAGTCAGTACTGTTCATCAGCACCAGAGCTTAAAGGCATCAATTCTCCTCCTATCCTCCCTAGTCATTGTCCAGCTCTCTGATGCATAGCAAGTGATTGCAAAGACCGTGGCCTGTATCAAGAGCACCTTAGTCTCCAGAGTGACACCATTGCTTTTCAGTACTTTGGAGAGGTCCCTAACAGAAGACTTTCTCATTACAAAGTGTCTTTTAATTTCCTGGTTGCTAGTTCCAAGAATGTTGACTGTGGAGCCAAGCAAACTAAAACTGTTAACAATTTCAATCTCTTCACCACCCATCATGATGCTGCCAATTGGCCCAGTGGTGAGAATCTTTGTTTTCTTGATATGGAGCCTCAATCCATATTGAAAACTTCAGTCCTTGACCTTCTTCAGCAAGCACTTCAGGTCCTACTCAGTTCCAGCAAGCAGGGTTGTGTCATCTGCATAGCGCAGATTGTTGGTGAGCCTTCTTCCAATCCTGATGCCACATTTCTTCTCAGACAGCTCAGCCCTCCAGTATAATCTGTTCTGCATACAGGTTAAAAAGGTATAGAAGTAGGACACATCCTTTGGGTACACACTTCCCAATTTTGAATCATGTCATGTTTCCTTGCTCTGTTCTGACAACTGCCTCCTGGTCCAAGTATAGGTTTCACATTAGCACGATCAAGTGTTCTGGGATTCCCATTCTTCTGAGAGTCAGCCACAGCTTGTTGTGATCCACACAGTCAAATTCCTTTGCATAATCAATAAAACACAGATAGACATTCCTCTGGTACACCCTGCTTTCAGCTAAGATCCATCTAACATTAAGTACAATATCCCTAGTACCATGACCCCTTCTAAACCTAGACTGCACTTCTGGCAGTTCTCTGTTGATGTGCTGTTCCAGTTGTTTTTGGATAATCTTCAGCAGAATCTTGCTTTCATGTGATACTGATTATATTGTTCGATCATTTCCACACTCTGTTGGATCTCCTTTCTTTGGAATGGAGACAAATACAGATCTCTTCCAGTCAATTGGCCAAGTAGTTGTCCTTTAGATTTCTTGACTTGGTGAGCACCTCTAGGGCAGCATCTGTTAGTTGAAATACATCAATCAGTATGCCATCAGTTCCTGGGGCCTTATTTTTTGCCAATTCCTTCAAAGCAGCTGAACTTTTTCCTTCATTATTCTGTGTCTGCCAATTCCTTTCTATGCAATGACTCTTTATACTCTTTCCATCTTCTTTTAATACTTCCTGGATCATTTAATATTCTGCCCAAAACATCCTTAAGTATAGCAACTCGAGGTTTGAATTTGTTCTTCAGTACCTATCTATACTAATGTATATATATTTTCCTAGATTTAGAGACCCATCTCTATATCTATTTCTATACATTTATATCTTCATCGCATCTATATCTGTATCTATATCGTCATCTATATCTATCTCAGGGGGCTCTGCTAACCTAATAGGGAGTTGCACTCTAACCCAAAGGCTCCACCTCTCTAGTTGTTCAAATCCAACAGTAGCTCAAGGGAGAAAGAAGAAAAATCTCCTATGTGATTATAGCCTCAGAGATACGATGCATTAGTCAGTTCCAACTGGATGGCAATGGGAGGTCTGAACTTTACTGATTGTGTTTCTCTAGAAAAGCCTGACTAAATTAGGAGGGATTTCTCTGGCAAGCCAGAAGCCAAGGTCGTCTTGAAAAGGCCCACAGAACAGGCAGACAAATGCTCACAGGAATGCGTCTGGAAAATTCATGAAAGCACTCTTGAAAGAAGATTCATCTCCAAACATTACTGGCTTGAGAAGGCAAAGCCATCTTGGGACAATACAGGTAAAAAGTCCTCCTTATTAAGTCTCCTTTCTTCCACCCAGTGACAAATTCAGAGCCTGATAAGCAACTGACCAGCATGTGTGGGATTTTAGTGAAGGACAGAAAATAAACCCTTCCTCCCTAACTCCCCCTCCTAACATATCTATCTAGGCCAGGAAAAAAGCACTAAGGCTAACTCTTAATTAAATTATGTCAGATTATATGGTGTTGGCCATCCTACTTTCTGAAACTTTGACAACGCTTAAAATGAAAATGCCCTAGAACTTCTTATTACCTAAGAGAGATTGAAGACTCAGGAGTGACATGAACTGCTAATGAGCTTGGTTTTTAAATGATGGGCTGGTGGCTGTGTCCACCCAGAGATGTCTTGGAAGAAAGCCCTGATGATAAAAAAAATTAACCCTTGAATATCTTACCAAGCTCAGGTCTCTTCTGACATACACATTCAGTCCCTATGAATCAGAATCAACTTGATGGAAGTTGTTTCTAAGAAAGACCAGAAAATTCATAAGAATATCCAATCTTTCATTCAAGGTCAGGATAAGACCTCTCTCAGTTCACACATTTTAAAAGGGATAGTAGGATGCAAAAACAGTATGTGATTATGGATTATATCTCATGAACCCTCCATGTGAAGGGTTCTGGTTTTCTATATGAATCCTCTTTATTTGCCATTTAAAACTTCTATCAGGAATTAAGCTATGTCAGTCTGCCCCATTAAAGTCAGTACATTTGATTTTAGCGTTATGACACAAAAAGCCAGCCTAAGGGAAAAAAACATTCTCTTTAATTCCTTCCATCTTGTCCATTTTTCTGATTTCTTCTCTCCTTGACCTTCCTTTCCCTGAACATTTCTCTTGATGGTTATACACAGATGAGAGTGAAGACTGACTGACTTTGAGCTTGGCCCCAACTGCCTTGTTGATGGACTAGGAGTTAGAATCATAGACCATGTAGCTGCACATGAAACACGGGATTTATCTTGTATCAAACACAGAAATTATGGTAGCTGCTTCAGAGATGGACGAAAGAATAAATTACTGAATGACACACTGGGATAAATGTATTTCTTCTAAAAACCAGAATGCTTCCACTCTGGCTGAATAAGCCCATTAAATTAGTTCGTTCACTGGTTTAGTCAAGTCAATAATTCTTTAGTCCTGGAAGAATGATCATTTTGGGTTTATATTCTATTTAGCAAATATTTATCAGGGTTTATGAGAGTGTTAATTGAGATTTTATTACTTGTTACAAGTCAATGTTCCTAAGAATCTTCTATAAATGCTACATAATATTTTATTTATTTACTTTTTGCTTCTCTATATCAGCCTTGAAGCCACCTCAACTAGTATCTGAAAGCATCTTGGCCACCAGGGATGAACTTTCCTATTGAGGGAATTGGATGAGTCCCATACTGATAGTTGAATGGTTGATTCTATCTTGAGGAAAGGTTGTAACTGGAAGTATATAGATGGATTTGTGGTTTGGCCTTAGGAGAATACTTTATTTTTACAATTTTTGCTGCTAAAATAGCTACATGTTCCAAAAGACTGAGTGATATGAAATGTTGCAATGGTCCAGCCAGCCCCAGTCTGATGGGGTGACTTCAGGGGCTGTGAAGCTGGCTCCGCTCTCCCTTTTGGAGCAAGACTGCTGTCGCCATCCTCAAGGAATTCTGGACCAAATTCTAAATTTGATGCCTGTGGTTTTCTGGACTGGAAATAAGCTCACGGTGTGCTTGGCTGAGGTTTCCATAGTCAGCTGATTTAGGAATAGCTCGGAAGTGAAGGCAACTGCTTATGTTGGCAAAGAGTATATTTTAATCTTTAGGGTAAAAATACAGCTACCCACATGCTCTATATTTATGAATGTACCTGTTTTTCAGGAAGAAAAAGAATTATGACTAGCTCATCAGAAACCAAATCAGTGGTTCAACCATTTCATTCATTTTCTCAACATTTATTTGTTATACAATCCAGGAAGGTGATCATTTTAACATTGAATCTGTGCTAGTTCTTGAAGAGTGCTTACACTGCTTTCTCTTAAGCAGCCTCCCTTTGGAATGTTATGTTAAGTTCTCTCTCAAAATAAATAAATAAATAAATAAACTAGCACCCTCCCCACCCCATAGCTCATTGCCTTCCAGTTATGCTTCACAGATAAGCTTTCACAGGTTTTTGGAGGCAGTAAATCGCACAGCCGTTTACTCATCTTTCCCCTGAATATTCTCTGGGGTATTTGAACTGGGATAGAGCTTCTACCTTTGTGTTAGTGACTTCCTATGAAAAACACCATTAGGAAAAGGGACAGAAAGCCCATCTGGCACATAAATCTTAGGAAATGGCGTTAATGTTTTAGTGTCCACTTTGATGTCATAAGTACCAGGACATGGACATTGCTTGTCCAGATGCTGGATTTAATCCTGGACATCCCACAGCACAGTCCTTCAAGCCCTTCTCATGACATCATGAACAAGTAGACTGCTGGTTGGAGTCAACCTATGACTGTTGTGGTGACATATTCATACATCTTCTCACTTATCAACTCTTCTGTTATATAACATTTCACATTTACAGCAATAGTATGAAATCCACTATTTAACTTCTTTGCACATTGTTGACATAAATCTGCAGTAATGAAGACTGAAGTGCATGGTGAAAGCAATGCTGACTTTGACAGTTATGGTCACACATCAGCTTGGCTGAGCCAGAAGTCTCAACGGTTTTGCAGTTCTATAGTGATGTAATTTGACAGTTATATAATGATGCAGCCATTCTTAATTTTGTGGCCTGATGTTACCTTCCTTCATTTTCATGTAATACACATTTTGATGTAGTAACTTGATCTTTGGAATCTAAATATGAGGATGAGTTATCTATTTCTCTTGAGGGCTCCAATGCCATATCAAGGACAAATTTTGGTTCAGCATGAAGTAGATATACCTTACACCACATTCAGGGCAACTCCATTCAGGAAGCTTTAAAAAGTGTTTCTATAGCTCCATAGTTGACCTCCACCTCCGTAGTCTTTCCAACACCTGTCTGTAAGATTGCCATACTATGGTATCTTGTGTGTTGCTGCGGTGCTGAAGGCTATGCCACTGATATTTCAAATACCAGTAGGATTGCTCATGGTGGACAGGTAGGATAAGAAGCAAGACTGGTCATTTATACCTTAAATAACAGGCCCTTGAAAACTATATGGACAATGAAATCATTGTTGGATATAGTGTTGGAAGATGAGTCCCAAGTCTACTGAGGATGAGATGCTTCCTCAAAGAAGAGTCAACCACAATGACACTGATGGAGAAAAGCCTTTATCCAATGAAAGATCTTCATTTGTTGATGTGGAAAAACTTGAAATGAGGAGAGATAGCTGTGAACATTCAATAACAATTGGAACATGGAGTGCACATGAATCTAGGAAAATTGAAGGTTGTAAAAAATGAAATGAGGTGCATGAAGATTGACATCTTAGGCATTAGTGAGCTGAAATGAACTGATACTGGTCAGTTTAAATCAGATAATCACAGATGATCTACTATTCAGTAAACAATAGATTGAACTAGAATGATGCTGTATTCATTGTCAAAAAGAGCATATAAAGATATTGAAGTTCAATTCTGTGAATTATAGGATAATATCCATACAGGTACAAAAATCCCTGCTAATATAACCACTATTTAACTATACACTAACTAAAACCAATGGTATGGAAATTGAGCATTTGTACCAACATTTTCAGTCTGAAACAGGTATACTGTGGAGTCAGAACCGACCAGTAGCTGACTCTCCAATGAGATTTCAGAGGCAGTTAATCACATGGGCAGAAACTACCCATCGTTCTCCTGTGGAGCAGCTGATGGATTTGAACTGCGTGGCTTTGGGCTGCAGTGTAGTTTCTTGCCACTACAGTAATTGGTGATTAGAATGCAAAAGTTGGAAGCAAGGAATTTAAAATTAAATACTTGGAAAGAATATTTAATATACCATGGGCCGACAGAAGAGCAAACAAAATAATCTCAGAAGAAATATAACCTTAGAGGTGGGAATGACCAATCTTTCACTGTGTTATTTATTTACTTTGGGCATATCATCAGAATAATCCAAATTTCTCTTAGTAAAGAACATCGTGCCTGGTAAAGCATGTTACTGAAAACAAGAGAAGCTACATGAGATGAACAGGCACAATCACCACAACAATGGTCTCAAACACAAAAATGATTGTGAAGATGGCATTATTGTTGTGTACTGCCAAATCAGAAATTACTCACAGCTCCGCAGATTTTCAAAGGTTTTAAATTGCATAGGAGTGGATAAAGGAAATGGAAAGATTCAGTGTGAAAAACAATGTATATGAACTTTCTAAGTAAAACTATATAAAAAAAAAACTTCTAAAAAAATGTCTTGCAAGAGGCTGGACATTTCTAGGAATAAAGAAAAAGAATAGTAATCAAACAAACAAGCAAAAAAATCACATAAAAGGAGCTTCTCTCTCCCTCGTGCAGAGCAGCTCATGCATTTGAACCATGTGCCTTAGGGTTAGCAGTGCAACTTCTTACCACTAGACCACCAGAGCTTTCTTACCACCAGATGATGGCACAGGACCACTAAAATATTTTCTTCTTTGCACAGAAGATTAACATTACTAGGAGCTAACTTGTCAATAACTAACAATAACAACAATATCAATAAATCAGGGATCTGGAAATTTCATTCTGAAAAGATATTTGAGTTTCGTTTTTTCACAAGCTTGCCTGGGTTTGAAGATTCTCAAGAACTATTTCATCATTACTGTTTTGTGTACTGTCCAGTCAGAATGGACTCACAGCTAACCCTCCAGTGTGTTTTTAAAGACAGTAACTTCCACGGTGGGAGATTTCTCATATGTTTCCATTGGAGCAGCTGATGGATTCAAATCATGTGCTATTTTTATGCTCTACATATTGATTAGATATGTGCCCTGAAGATGAGGCATTTAACATGTGCCTATTCTCTCTGAAGAGAACAGGAAACGTTCCTGAGCAAGACTAAGGATAGATAGAGAGAGGGAACACTGCAATACTGTATAAAAAAAACTGTGTTAAAACATGAGAAGGGAGAAAAGCATTTTCTATCTTCTGTCTCTGCTATGTCTGGCATGAGGTTCCACATGCTATATAGCCCATTGTTGGTTGCTGACCCACCTGTACTCCTGCCTGAAAAACAGGATAAGATGCCTTAGCCCCCTTCATCAGTTAGCAAACATCAGCAGAGGCTCTTGAACTGTCAGGAGAAGAAATTAGAGGCTGGACAAACTGTTCTCAGGGAGCTCTGGACACTGCCTGAGGCTAACAGACTAATGGATCTGAGTGAGGAAAGGACTGGCCAGTGGGGTTTGGGAGTACAGCTTCTGGGCCTATAACAATTCACTGCTAGGCAGAATGAGAATTGCAGCTTTGCCCTGCAAAGGCATCTTTGGGGATCAGCAAACCCATGAGGATTTTGTCTCAGGAAATTGGAAATTTTCATTTTATTGGTGAGGCCAGCCTTGCTTAGATGTTGGCAGGTATTACATCGTTAATGAGGTAAATTTAATCAGAGAAATGGAAACAACACTAATGATTTGTTGGTGTTGTTATGTGCTGTCGAGTCACTTGTGACTCATAGCGGCCTTATGTACAACAGCACTAAACGCTGCCCTGCTCTATCCTGAGCCAATCTAATTCTCTTTGACAGAGCTAATTCATCACTCCAGTCATTGAATCAATCCATCTCATGGAGGGTCTTCCCCTCTTGCACGGTCCCTCAACCCTCCAAAGCATAATGTCCCTCTCCAAGAACTGGTCCCTCCTTATAACATGGTCAAAATACTTCAGACAGAGCATCAGAATCCTTTTTTTTCCAAGGAGCAGCCTGGTTTCACCCTCTCTAGGACGAACCTGTTTGTTCTCTTAGCAGTTCATATTATAATTAACACTCTTCTCTAGTACCGTAGCTCAAAGGCAATGATATAAAGAAATTAAATTAGAGGGAGAGGTTGATGCACCCTGTTCTGGGGACTGAAAAGAGCAAAGGGTGACACAGATATAGGGCAGACGTGAGATGAAAAAAGTGAGCTCTGGTAGCCTAGTGATAAGAAACTGTCCTGCAAGCCTAAAGGCATACAATCTAATCCACCAGCTGCTCCATGGGAGAATGGGCTATCTCCAGCTGTGTCATTAATTGCCGTGGAAACCCACTGCAGAGTCAGCTTTGGGTCAGTTCCAAATGGATGACACACAACAACAAAGGTAGAGGTTTGGGTTATCAGAGTCTACAGGCAAAATGAAGGGTTTCTGTAGAGTTTATGCTTACCAACTGGAGCTAATATTCCAGAAGCATGGAAGAGACCCTGCATAGCTGGGTCCCTGCGTAGCTGAAATGTCCATATCGAGGGATTCTGCCAGCAGAATGTCTCATGTAGGAGGTCCCCCCTAAGCTGGCTGCTGTGTGGAGGGTGTGGCAAAGGAAGTTAGCATGTGATGGATGAACTAAGTAACCCCCATTCCACTAGCATGAGCTGATTTTCTTGGTATCTTAAAGCCTCAAAAGAGAAACTTGGGAAGGTGTGGCTCAGATATTTGAGGGTAAAATACTGTCTAACTGCTATTGGAGCCTTGAGGAGTCACAGTGAAGCTGATTTAAGTGCCAAAATGAGAAGGGACTGAGTCAAACTTATGCAGATAGGAGAAGGTTGTTACTGTAATAGTACTGCAGGACTGGGAAGCATAGCGCAAGGGCTATCTCTTTCTGTTCAGTGTCTATCTATCATTGGGTTGCCCAAAGCCAAGGGTGGAAGGTGAATTTGGAGCTAAGTGTTTACACTTTCCCAAGTATAAAGAGTCAAGGACTCTGCCCTGGGCTTGTGCACCTTGACTCACTGCTGTGATGGGCCAAATCTTTGCTACTCAAGATCAAAATCCCTGAATGTCAGAATCTCATTATGAACATCAGCTAGTGAAGGTGTTTTCTGGACAATGAGAAACAGGGAAGAAGGAATGAGTGAGAGAGTTGACCTGAGGCCCCAGTCTCCCTACTGATCCTCCTGTCAAAAAAGTGTAGCAGCAGGACCTTGAAGCTCCTCACCTCTAAGTGTAATACTAAAGCTTCCTGACAGAGGTGAGGTTAGTGGCCTATAGGTAGCTCAAGTCACTTGATCTTTCCCTATTAGATAATTAAGAGCACTTTTGGTCTAAGATCAGGATGGCTCAAGGTCACAGCCGTGTACTGCTACCCTTGCTGTAACCAAAGGCAGACTTACTGAATGGTCTTCTAGTTGTCCGTGCTGGTGCTTTCTCTCAGGAGTGATCCAGGCAGGGGATGGGAGGCCGAGGGATGAAGCATAGGCAGGGCTGTTCTGTGGCATCAAGTTTCCCCATCACAGTCAAGTGATCCTAAAATAGAATGGAATAGGATGGGTCTGAGAATCTATGTGGAGTGGACTTCAGGACTCTACTTCTTGTCTAGGCTTTTATCTGCTCTTAGAATAATGAACTGTAAGATAAGAACGAATACTCTCAAGGCATTGTGATTTGATTTCAGTTTTGAGGAGAGGGCTGCAAGACTAGCAGGCATTATTTTCCATTCAGATGGTAGGCCTAAGGGAGGTTTTGACATCCTAGTTTTCTTTTATCTAGTGGTTTCATGAGGAAGGTGAAGCAGAGGGTCCAACAGGGTGAGTGGTGCCTTATTCAAGAGAGCAATTACTCAGGGGAAGTGTAATAAGCCACCCCTGTATATAAACAAGAATAGAAAAGAGGAGCTTAGTATGAACAAGGGCTGGGACGAGTGACTCACAACCAGGGCACTTGAAATTGCATTGTTTTTAGCACACAGAGTCCTGTTCACTGGTACTTTCTTTAGGGCCATGCAATCTTGTGTGTTCACTCACCCTAGGAGGATAGCAGGGAAAGCAATTTATCTGGAGTAATAGAGCCAAACAACTTCTTTCTTCACCCTAACATCAACCATTGGCCCTTATTTCAGAACCTAGAGAGAGACCCCAGAGCATGTCCTGCTTTCTTATATTCCAAGAATCATTTATTGCACACCGGAGTAGGCAACTGGATGGGACACATGAGGAGGGAGCTGAGCCTTGTAAGGCTTCTGGATTGGAGAATTGTGTGAAAGTGTGTGAGGAATTTCTCCTAAACCAGAGCTAAGTTCCTTAACAGATAATGCCTACAGAGACTTATAGTATGTGTGGTGTGTAAGTGTGTGCACACTTTTGGGACAATTAGGTGAGCCTTCTGCCTCCCTGTGTGGTTGACCCCATCTTCCAGACTCTCCATCTTGAATAAATGCTTCCATACTAGTGATATTGAAAGTATGTGCCACAAATTTGGCCAGGACATCAAAACTCCCCCAGAAGACTCTTACTTATGGTTGCATTGGAGCAATACAGATGGAGAATCACTCACTAAATGCTATGTTTGGGGCCATGCTATGGTGTCTATCCATCATCATCAGGAAGTAGGAATAATTTCTACAAGAGACTTCAAAAGGAAGAATGTATGAATGGCATGGGCAGAGGATGAGATCCACAAAAGAGAAAGGCTGGTTTCTAGGGTTAGTGATTATTACCATACTCAACTTGAAAGTATAAGAGAAAAGCAGACTCTTATAACCAAGAAGAGTGAGGGGCAAGGATTCTCCTCAGTGAGGAAGTAACCTTCAATATGGAGGCAAACCCAACAGGCAACTCTTCAGAGAACTGTTCAATGTTCAGAATTCTACCTTTTTTCTTCCCCTGATCTCCTGCCAGGGCTTCTCATTGGTAAAATCAACAGAGAGACAGGACAAGGGAGAGTCTGAGGATACAGAAAAAGGAAGAAAATATGGAGGGAGACCAGGGGACAGTCAAAAGGCAAAGACCTGGTATAGTATCTTGCTCCTTTCTTTAAATCTCTGGTTTTATTGCTCTAATATGACAGGGAGTATCATGATTATTAAAATTGGCAGTACACTATTTGTTTAAAATAGACGTTAATGTGGTCCAATTTGCTTCTAACTTATCCCTGTTACCAACCGTTATTTTCTGTGTTTGATTTTTAACTGATTGAGGCAGCCCAAGGGATCGAGTTTGAATTCAGTGCCTTAGTTACTTCATTCAGGGACATGTGACACCCTACCATCCTCACTACAAGCCGTTCTTGGGTGAAAAAGGACTAAATTCAGCACTGCTGCATTCCACTTAGAATTCTCATGATATTCCAGTGAGTTCTAGATTTGCCCATCCACAGCACAGGCATCTGTACAGGTACCTAAATTTCTGTATACACCTGAGAATACATTCAGGGGCTTTGTGGACACATTCTATTGGCGTGCACGCACGTGCGCGCGCACGCGCGCGCACACACACACACACACACACACGGCACAGATGCCAGCATACCCAAAACTGGCACAGAAATTGACAGAATGTTTCAAAAAACAAAAATGAAGTTATTTAGCCAAGGCTGTAGAACTACTGCCAGGGAATATTTTTAATTGCCTTGTCTACTTCCACCTTGTTATCTCTTTGTTTCCTTTCATCGTTCCTTTGTAAGAGATAATTCCTTGGCAGAAATCAACTGTATTTCCTTTTATTTTAGTAGCATTTCTGCCAAATGGCTCAGGTAGTATCAGTGCTGGAAATTTACACAGAAAAGAATATTCTGTTGTCAAGTGAACTTAGATTAAGTCACCTTAAACAAGATTCTTTATTGGAAGAATCTTCACAGCCTTACTGTGCTAATGAATTTTGTGAATCTCTGAGATAGGATTATGTCTATAGAATTTACTCCCCAAGCTTAGTTGCTACTGTTTTCTGGTCCCTCATTTTGAGTCATTCCATATCAGAAGAGGAAAGTTCTGAAAGCTTTATTCGGTCTGCATCACTAAAGCCTTTCTGTCACAAGGTAGTTCTTTCCCAGTCATATTCCAACCTAGGAAGCTTATTTTTTGGCAGTAAAACAGGCAAAATTCCACTGCCAATCACATGGTTTTCACTGGTCAAATTTTTCAGTAGATTCACAGATCCTTCTAGAAATCTAGACCTTCTGTTGAAACTGGTCCACCATATATGACCCTGTTGGAATCTGAAATATTGATGGCATAGTTTCTTGCATCATAACATGAAAGACAACACAATACAAAAAATTAAAAGATGAGTTTCTGTACTGAAAAATTTTTATGAGCAATAATTTAAATGATTTAGGAAGCATCGAATGAAGATGGGAAAAAAATAACACAGAAACGTTATTGTTGATGTTGATTGCCATCAAGTCAGGCATGACTCATAGTGACCTATGATCAAAAGGCCTGAAGCTTTTCTATAACTTTATACCAAAGATAATTGGTCAAAATTTGAACTTTTAAGGATGTACTATATAATCAAGAACTGAAGGTATTAGAGGAAGCTGATCTCAGGCATAGGCAAAAAAAAATAGGTCTCCAAGAATTCTGAAATACCAATAGAAAAATTTTAACAAAGTAATTTAATGCTGAAACACTTCCTCAACTATGCCCCCAAAAAATGTATACTTTTTTGGGTCACTGACTTCAAAAGACCCATATTTATGCTCATTCCAGAGAAAGAAGATCCAATAGAAAGATAAAATTATCAAATTATATTATCAAATACAAGTAAAATATTGCTACTGGATAATTGAAAAATGGCTGGATCTGTATATCAACAGGGAAATGACCATTCAGAAGTGATTGTGGAATGAAGGATATTATTGCTAATATCGGATGGTTCTTGACTGACAGTAGAGAACACAAAAAAAGATATTTACCTACATTTTATTGACTAAGCAAAGACATTCAACTGTGTGGATTATATCAAGTATGTTATATACTAATATTTTTTAAATTGTTATTCAAGAACAGTTAATTGTGCTCATAAAAAAATACATGGCTAGTCAGAGAAGCAGTCATTCAAACAGAACAAGAGAGTATTTCATGGTTTAAAATCAACAAAGGTGTGAATCAGTGTTATATCCTTTCATTATTATTACTTAATCTGTATGTTGAGCAAATAGTTTCAGAAACTATACTACATATAGAACTCTGTGTCTTTGATATTGAAGTAAGATTCATTAATAACATGATAATTTTTCTTCCTGAAAATGAAAAGGATTTATGGCCTTTACTGATGAAGATCAGAAGATTGCAGCCTCTAGAATAGATTAAACTTCAGTCCAAAAAAAGAAATTAAAAAATTCTCATAGCCCGACCAATAAGCAATCAATCAATATCATCATAAATAGAGAGAAATTGAAATTATTTAAGATTTTTTTTTCCTAGGCTCCTCAATCTATGCTCATGAAAGCAGTAGTCAAACAAATAAAATGGGCAGGGGGAGATAGGGAAGAAAATACAACAATGAATGAATGAAAATCCAACTTTTCTGAAAACTTTCATTAAAATCACACAAAAAAAGAAATCAACTGGTATTTGGCACTGAATAAATCTACTGCAAAAGACCTCTTTAAAGAATTTTTTTAAAAAAGTGAAAGATAGTAAAAAATGCCAACAATTCTGGTTGGATAGAGACCAGCAAAACTCTCAAAACTTTGTCCTTGGTCAACTTTCAAACCTAGAATTGCACTCAGCCCAACAACATATAGGCCTATAAGGTGATGAATAATACCAGGGAAGCACCCAGTCTTTAGAACAGGCAACCATATGTAGTTAAAAAAAATCAATATTTTCACAAGAATGAAGCCCCAAAAGGAATACAGTAGAATTAATGGAAATTAGAATTACAGGGAGGAAATGAAAAAAGTGTGATTACATTGTGGGTATTGTAATTAACATTATAAAGCAAAACACACATAAATAATTGAGTGGAATATCAATTTCCTTTGTAAGATTATACTCAATCACAATATTTGTAAAAGCGAAGCTGTAACTTTGGGTACTAAGGTGTATCTTATCTAAATCATGATATTTGCAACAGCCTCATATGCATATGGAAGCTGGACAATGAATAAGGAAGAAAGAAGAATTAATGCCTTTGGATTATGGAGTTGATGAAGCATATTGAAGATACTGTGGACTTTCAGGAAAAAAAAAACAAATCTGAAGAAGTATTGCGAGAATGTTCCTTTGAAAGGAGGATAAGGGACTCCCTCTGATATGCATAGGACATTTCCTCAGGAGAGACCAGTTGCTGTACGCTTGGTGAAGTACAGCCTCAGCAAAAAGGAGGAAAAACCGTAAGTAGATAGATAGACACAGAAGCTTCAACAGTGAGTTCAGAGCAATGATTATAAGGATGTCAAGGAAGTAGGCCCTGTTTCATTCTCTAATGCACAGAATCATTATGAGCCTGTACGAATTATAAGGTATCTAACAGTATAATAGCATTTGATGAGTGTAACTGTGCACAAGGTCTCAGCACTCTCAGCACTTACTTGTTCTTTGCCTGAGAAGAAAATTTCACTATAATCATAAGAAAAATCCAAAGTCTCTGTAAACTTTCATTGAAATTAATAATAATAATAAAAAAAATCAGAAGGGAAATCATCTTAGTACCAGAAGCTAATTTGTTAGTTCTCCAGGCTATTCAGAAGAACAGGTAGACACTTGGCCCTCCCTTCTTTTTTTTTTTTTTGTTGTTCTTCTGGTGTTATTTCTACTGGTTATGGAACATAGATGCTGTGAAATTGGATGTTATAGAAAACAATGGGGGAGTGACAAGGAGCTTAACTTTAATACACTTTGTAAAAAGTCAGGTGCTTGATTTGGGTTAAGCCACTGTCACACCTATGTTCACATGAGACAGTTTGATCTGCAGTTTAAATTAAGGTCAGATTTAAATAAAGTCAGCTTTGGGCAATGTTTACTAGTAAATATATGCCTCTCCATCACCACTACTTATAGAACATATCTACAAACACATGCATATAGAAATGTGCAGAGATGCACACAGGTGAGTGTCAGTTTCACCTTCTCAGTAGGAGAGAAGCTTTTGTCCACCTGCAACATTGATTTTGGACCCTCAGGATAATGGTAGTGCAGAGACTGTAGAAATGCTGATATTGGGAGGAGGGGGAAATAAAGTTTTTGTTTAGTCTTTCCAAACTATTTTCCTGCTACATAAAAATGAATATTTTCAACTTTCTTTCTTCCACCTCTTTTTTGAAATACATCTGTGGAGAGTTCCCTGCTCCAAGTATAATGAGGAAAAAATGCATAGAGTGAGCACTAAGATTTGTCTAACTCACTTTTAAGTAAGAGATTAGCATTACGGCATTAAGGACCAACTGACAGCAGTTAGCAAAGAACTGCAGGAATTTTCCTAGAGAAAGGAAGAACATGAAGCAGTGAAATTCAGAGTGTATGGAGAAAATGACCTGCAGCAGGTCCAGTGGGCTTCTTAACCAAGAGCTCAAACTAGGCTTACATAATAAAACCTGTGGAAATTGAAGTGACTATACGGAACACAATAAAGCAATACCTTGGTCTTGTGCCAGCACTATGACTGGTTGGAGATTAGACTGTTGGGTTCTGTTGGCTGATTTTTTTTCAAAGTAGGGTTATCTTCCTTATAACTCTGTTATCTAGAAGATCTGCTAAAATCTGTTGAAATTGTCCTAACAAGCAAGCATGTATTAACTGACAGGTGTTAGTTTGCTCAGGTGCATTGGACACAAGTTAAACCTGTTTCTTGAATGCAAAGAGATAATTCTACAACCATCACTTTTTTCAGTAGAAATGTGGTTAATATGACAGTCAATGAGGTTCAGGGGAGAGTGTATGATGCCTGAGGATAATGTACTACAAGCCTATTGTTGAACAAGGCCAAAAGTATGACTGAAAGACTAATGAAAATTCAGATTAGCATATGTTTTGGAGTCTTTCAAACCTAGGTTCAAATCTTGACCCAGCATGTAAAGTATATTTCTTTGCACTTCAATTTCTTTATAAATTAAGGATAATGTACTTCCTTTATCCAGGAGGTATCAAAAGAAGATGGAAGGAATATACTGAGTCATTGTACCGAAAGGAATTGGCAGATACAGAAGAATTTAATGAAATAGCATTTGAGCCAGAGCCTGTGATGATGGAGGCAGAAGTTCAAGCTGCTTTAAAGGAAATAGCAAAAAATAAGGCCCACGGAATAGATGGTATACCAATTGACATATTTCAGCTAACAGATGCTGCCGTGGATGTGCTCACCAAGTTGTGCCAAGAAATCTGAAGAACAACCACTTGGCCAACTGACTGGAAGAGGTCTATATTTGTTCCCATCCCAAAGAAGGGCGACCCAACTGAGTGTGGAAACTACAGAACAGTGTCATTGATTTCACATGCAAGCAAGATTCTACTGAAGATTATCTAAAAACGACTGGAACAGTACATCAGCAGAGAACTGCCAGAAGTCCAGGCTGGGTTTAGAAGGGGTCGTGGTACTAGGGATATTGTAGCTGATGCTAGATGGATCTTAGCTGAAAGCAGAGAATACCAGAAGAATGTCTATCTGTGTTTCATTGATTATGCAAAGGCATTTGACTGTATGAATCATAACAAACTGTGGCTGACTCTGAGAAGAAAGGGAATCCCAGAACATTTAATCGTGCTAATGCGAAACCTATACTTGGACCAAGAGGCAGTAGTCAGAACAGAGCAGGGCAACAATGCATGGTTCAAAATTGGGAAGGGTGTACGCCATGGATGTGTCCTGTCTCCATACCTTTTCAACCTGTATGCAGAGCAGATTATCCGAGAGGCTGGGCTCTATGAGGAGAAGCGTGGCGTCAGGATTGGTGGAAGATCTATCAACAATCTGCGTTATGTAGATGACACAACCCTGCTGGCTGAAATTGAGGAGGACCTCATGCACTTACTGCAGAGGGTCAACGACTGTAGCCTTCAATATTGACCGAGGCTCAATGTCAAGAAGACAAAAATTCTCACCACTGGATCAATCGGTAGCATCAGGATGGATGGTGAAGAGATTGAGATTGTTCACACCTTCAGTTTGCTTGGCTCCACGGTCAACACTCTTGGCACCAGTAGCCAGGAAATCAAAAAACTTATTGCAATGGGAAAGTCTGTGGTTAGGGACCTCTCTAAAGTACTCAAGAGCAACGATGTCTCTCTGGAGACTAAGGTCTGCCTGATACAGGCTATGGTTTTCGCAATCACTTGTTATGCATCAGAGAGTTGGACAATGACTAGGTAGGATAGAAGAATAACTGACGCCTTTGAGCTGTGGTGCTGGAGAAGAGTACTGAATGTACCATGGACTGCCAAGAAAACAAATAGATTCATCCTAGAAAGGGTTAAACCAGGCTGCTCCTTGGAGGCAAGGATTCTGGGGCTTCGCCTGACATCCTTTGGACATGTTGTAAGGAGAGACAGGTCTTTGGAGAGGGACACCATGCTGGGCACAGTGGAAGGACAGCGCAGGAGGGGAAGACCCTCTATGAGGTGGATTGATTCAGTGACTGGGGTAATCGTGATGGGTGTGGCAATGTGATTGGCACAGGATAGAGCAGGGTTTAGGGCTGTGGTACATAGGGTCACTATGAGTCGCAAACGACTCGATGGCACATAACAACAACAACAACAACAACAACTTCCTTTATAGAGTTGCTAACAAATGAAGCTTAGAAACAGCACACGTACAGCAAGTGGAAACCAGCACATGGTAGATGATTGAAAAATAGGAGCTACTATGTTAATGATTTTGATGAATCTGCAACTATATTGAATCTTGACTGAGAATGAATAGTATCCAGTGTGAGTTGGCACAGAAGACTTCAAAGGGTAATTCATTTCTTCCTGTGGAGACAGAAGAGTAAGATGAAATCACATACATTTCTCATGGTATAGTTTTATGTTAGAAGCTAGGATAAGAAATATTCCTTTTCACTGCAGAATATAAATACACTTGCTGTAGGAGAGAAAGTAGGTGGATGAAATGAAATAGCTGATAAAAGAGGATGTCATTTCATTCTGAGGGAATCCAGGCAACCTCTCACCCACTAGTTTTCTGATTGCCTTTTAGTGTTTATTACAGCCTAGCAAGATGACTAGCATTAATACTAGGAAGAAGCAGGCTTTGTTTCTCCTTTTTCCTTTACTCTAATGCCCAACGGCACAAACCAAACCTTTCAAAGATGAACGGACTGCCTAAAACCTCATTCCCAAGTGGGCTCCTCTGCAGCAGCACCTTTTTTTCCGTTATCTTAGGGATGATCACTTGCTATGTGTACCCTCCTAGACTGCTGTCAGCCTGTCAACTTTGTTGATAACCTTCTGCTCCTGGCTTTATGACCTCTCTCCTTGCAATATTGATGGGTACTATGGAGAAAATAATGAACAATCCAGGAAGCATCAATAGAAGATGGAGACAACACGCAGAGTCACTAAAGTAGAAAGAATTTACTGACATGGAAACATTTCAGGAAGTAGCACATGATCAGGAACGAATGGTGATGAAAGAAAAAGTTCAGTCTGCACTAAAGGCATTGACAAAGTGTAAGGCCTCAGGAACTGATGAGATACCAATTGAAGGGTTTCAACAAATGTAGCCCTGGATGTGCTCATCAGTCTTTGCTAAGAAATTTGGAAGACAGCTCCCTGGACAACTGACATGAGGAGAACCATATTTGGTCCCATTCCATAAAAAGGGTAATAAAAAATATAGAAGTTATTGAGCAATATCCTTAATATTGTAGGCAAGTGAAACCTTGCTGAATATTATCCAAAAATTACTGGAACAGTATATCAACAGAACAGAAATTCAAGCCAGATTGAGAAGGATTTGTGGCACTGTGGTTACCATTACTGATGTCTTTATTAAATTCCTTCACAATTCTAGTAAGCACACCCTTATTTCCTGCATTGCTACAAGTTGGTACACTCACTGGCAAGTAACAAGTTCTCAAAGTTGTGGCTGTGGCTGAAATACTGAGAGATGTTGAGGACTCATTATTGAATGATTCAGGAAACATCAAAAGAATATGGAAAAGAGTAGATGAAGAACTGTCTGGTAGGAATGTATGATTAGATAGTATATGTATAAAAATAATCTGGAATAAGAGGTGCATTGCAAAGTGGACTGGGAGAGGGGGAAAAGAGCAGAAGACAGAATGTACAACAATGAATGAATGAAAACTATTGTCCCTGTAAACCTTCATAAAAATCACAATAAAAACTTAAAAAAAGGGAAAAGATGGAAAGAATACACCAAATCACTGTACCAAAAAGAATTATTTTATACTGAACAATTTCAGGAAGTACCATATGAACAAGAGCCAATGGTGATGCACTAAGAAGTTTAATCTTTACTGAATGTATGGGCAAGAAATAAGGCCCCAGGAATTGGTGGAATACAAAAGATGTATTTCAACTAAGAGATACAACCTTGGTCATGTTCATAAGTTTACACCAGTTAACTCGGAGGACAGCTACCTGGCCAATTGACTGGAAGAGATCCACATTTGTCACCACACCAAATATAGGTGATCCAACAGAACATGAAAATTGTAGAACAGTATCATTAATATCACTTGCAACCAAAATATAGTTGAAAATCACTTAAAAATACTTAGTAGAAAACAATGACAAGAAACTACTGGAAGTTCAAGCTGGTTTTAGACAAGACCGCAGAAGCAAGGATTTCATTGTTGACATCAGATGGATACTGGTTGAAAGTGGAGAATATCAGAAGGATGCCTATTTATGTTTTATTGACTATATAAAGCCATTTGACTGTCTAGATCATAACAAATTGTGGCTAGCCTTGAGAAGGATGTGTATCCCAGAACACCTAACTGTGCTCCTTCAAAATCTATAACTGGACCAAGAATGGAGCAAGGGAACATTTCATGGTTTAAAATCAAGAAGAGTGAGCATCAAGGTTGTATCCTTTCCCCATACCTATTCAATGCTGATCAAATAATTTGTGAAGCTAGACTCTATGAAGAAGAATGAGGTGTCAGGGTCAGAGAAAGACTCATCAGCAACCTATATTATGCAGATGAAACAACTTGCTGAAAGTGAAGAGATTATGGAATGATTAAGGCAGAAGATCAAGGACTACAGCCTTCAGTATGGATTATATCTTAACATCAAGGAAACAAAGGTCTTCATTACAGGACCAACAGTCAACATTATGCTAGATAGAAAAAGGATTAAAGCTGCCAATTATTTCATCATGCTTAGATCCATAATCAATACCCTTGGTATCAGCAGTCAGGAAATCAGAAGGTGTATTGAACTAGGAAAGTCTGCAGTCAGAAAACCTCTCCAAATTATTGAGGAGTAATGATATCAGTTTAAGGACTAAGGTGCATCAGATTCAAGCCATAGCCTTTCAGATCACTTGTTATGCATCTGAGAGCTGGACAGTAAATAAAGGTGACAGAAGAATTGGTGCCTTTGAGCTGTGGTGTTGAAGAAGATTGCTGAACATCTCACGGACTGGCAAAAGAGCAAGCAAATACCTCTAGGAGAATAAGCAGCCAGAGTGCTTTTTGGAGGCAAAGATCACAAAGCTTCACATACTGTCAGGCATGTTGCTAGGTAGTGGCTATTCCTTGGAAAGGGACATGATGCTCGGACAGGCAGAGGGCTGGCGAAGGAGAAGACCCACAACTGGGTGGATTGACACAATGCCTACAACAATGGGCTGTAGTATGTCAGGAAGTGTGAGCATGGAGCAGGATAGTACCGAGTTCAGATGTGTTGTTAATAGGGTTGTTATGAGTTGTACTCAATTCAATGACACCTAACAACAACAGCAATACTATCTTCTAAGTTTTTCTTTCCCCCTCATTTGGACGTAGGAGAACTATTATAATTTCAACTATCACTTGTGAAAGCAATATAAGAGAGAAACAACAAGTATCAAACATATTTCTTTCTCTCTCTCTCTCTCTCTCTCTCTCTCTCTCTCTCTCTCTCTCTTTCTTTCTTTCTCTCTCTCTCTCTCTCTCTCTCTCTCTCTCTCTCTCTCTCTCTTTCTTTCTTTCTCTCTTTCTCTCTTTCTTTCTTTCTAATACTGAAGAGTCTTTTTCCTGCTCACAATTCACAGAAAAGGAGACCAAAGCTGCTGAGTGGGAACCACGCTTAGGGTAGAAATGACTCCTCGTCAGAGCCTCTAGTGTGTTGTCTGTGCTTTATGTTCTGGGCCCACAAAGCCTGCTCATGGCCATTAGACCCACCAGGAGGGATTTGCACTCTAATGGTTTGAAGATGTCCTAAAATTTTCCGAAAATAGTTCTCATATCAGTTTGTGGGCTGGGACTAGATATTTCCACTACTTTATAGGAATAAATGAAACAAAGTATCTATACAAAATAAGAATTTGATATGACAGTAAAAGGGGCAAAATTCTCCCTGGCTAGTCCTACCTCTTCATCTTACTTTTGAGACCCCCCTATTTCTTCCTAAGTCTTTTTCATGGGCATGTTAACAAATAGTCTCACTCAGGCCACTGGATTCACTTGCTGAATCAGCTCTTCACCGCTGCTCTGGCTGAGAGGACTGCTCTGCCCACCAACCTTGATTATGAGGGTCAGTAAATGACACTATAGCACAAAGCAATCGTGTTCCTTTTTTTTTTCTTCATTGGAAAATTACTTGATAATTAGTTTTTACAGAGGTTTAATTTAAATAGAAGCAAAGACCTTGAATGAAACTGCAAATTGGAGCTAAGTGCAGAGAACTGGAAACATGTAGGCCGAATTAGCTGTTTTGCATTTCTCTGTGGAGAAGGAAGGAGTTAGCAGCAGTGTGGTTGAAGGCGGTTAAAGTTTGGGCCAAGGCAATACCTTGCTAGTACTCACTCCAGTGTTTTGTTGTTGTTGTTATTGTGTACCATTGAGTCAGAATCAACCCATATCTGACGCTCCAGCAGATTTTGAGAGGCAATTTATTGCATGGGAATAAATTGCCCATTCTCCACTCATACCAATAGTTTTGTTCAAATTATCTTTTCTTTAAAATGCAGCTTATAGCCAGGGCATTGAGGTATGGCTTACTGTAAGATTGGGTGGTGTGTGGAGGGATCAAACCTGGGTGTCTGAGTATACTTTCACAATGTCTACAACAGGCTTGAGAACAATAGAAATGGAAAGAATAGCACAAATGTGGGTAAAGTTTTTATCTGTTGTACATAGTGTTGCTGGGGTGGAGCCAACCTTACAACGCTATACAATAGCAAGATTTATCAATGTGCTGCTGATGGAGGAACAATGTCCTAAGTTTAAATAAAATATGAACGTGTAAGGTATAGTTTAGAGCTGATCTAGCCGGCTGTGTACCTCAGAGCCCACCCTGCATCCCCTACAACAGTCTCACATAGAGAAAGGGGAAATAAACCCAAATTTTTGTATGTTATTAGTCAGAACCAACTCACAGCTGACTCTCCAGTGGGATTTTCTGAGGCGGTAAATAGCACGGCTGTGGATCAGATGGTGGACTTGAACCATGTACATTTAGTATTGCAACACAGCAATTTATTACTAGGCTACCTAGTAATAAGTTGAGCTCCCTGAAAACAAACCAGTTACCATCAAATTGACACTGTCACAATGAGTCCGTGTGTATGAGAATGGAGTTTTCATGGCTGGACTGTTTTGTTGATCTCTAGGTCTTTCTTCTGAGGCATTTATTTCTGAGTGGACATGAATCTCCAGTCTTTGGTTAATTACTGAATAGTTCATCACTATTGCAATTGGCATTATGACGTTCATTAGCCCAGCATGCTGCTTGTTTGGACTTTGACCACACACTATTCTGCCTGTAACACCGTTCATATTCCACCTGAGAATGCTGACATGATTTAGGGACTCATGTTCAAGTCCTTGACGTGGACTTCTCTCTAGATCTCTGATGTGCTAATACAGTTTTTATAATATTAATTAGCTCTTTGCTTTTCTTTTTCATTATGGATTTGGAATACCTGTTAAGAGATGAACTGTGCATCATTCACTCTGAACTCTGGCCCTTTGCACAGTGCTTTGTTGGGCGCAGCCCTTCACAATCTAGTGCTGAATGCATGGAACTATCAACAAGGAATGTGATACTCTTCTTTGTGAAAGGGAGACCAAATTGTGAGGCTTTTTCCTGAACAACTGGGGACTTGATAGCCACGTGTGCACCTGGGGGACTCTGGCCTCCTGTGTGATCATCTGAGTCCACACAGGCAGACTCATCCTTTCTATTGCTTTCCAGAGATGGCTCCCATTCAATATTTGTGCGTTGATGCACCCACTCCTGCTAGAAGATGTTAATAGCCCACTTGACATTTTCTATTTTTTGGATGGTTGTTCTACTAAAATGTTGCAATAAAACAAATGAACATAACTTTTTTTCCTCTCTTAAAAAATCTGTTTTTAATGGCCTGTGTACCAAGCTTGCTATAGCAGGAAGTATATCCTGGCTGGATGGCTAAGCTGGTACCTTGAAAAGAATAAAATCAAAGTGGGCATGAGGGGAAAGATTATGGAAAAATTTAGTCTGTTTTATTTAATAGACAAGAAATGAGTCCAGAGGGAGGTGGCAGCCAAATGCACATTGGAAGAGGCAGCGTGAACCAGAAGTCTTCAACATCAGTACACTTATTGATTTTCAGTTATCAGTGAAATTGTCACCAAGTATGTTCAGAAACTGCTGAAGTATATTAATAAGAACAAATTGTAATAATTTATACATTGCTATCCAAGACAATGACAATGACTCAGTATTTTAATATTTTATTGGCCATTTTTCTAAAAGCACATTTTGCATTTAATTTAATAAATTTAAAATTAAAAATATACTACAATATGAAGAAGAAAATGAAAACTTACTCCTAACCCAAGTTTCCAGAATTAAAAACTGAGAAGGATTTTGTCTATAGCTTTCTGAGATACTTTTCCCTCTCTCTGAATAAATAAAAAAAGGGATTGCACTATACATCTTCTTGTGGAACTTGCTTTTTGTCACTATTTAATATATCATGAACACCTTTTGGAACCAAGAATACACAGAATTATTTTTACTCTTATTAGACATTTAAGTTGATTCCAGTTTTGCTACCATATATAGTGCTCTTATAAATATGTTTATAGTGGAAGAATACGCTTTTGCACTCATTATTTTGTTAGGATAAATTTGCGTAAGGGTAATTTACAAGTCTATGGACTTGCACATTTTTGAGATTTTTGATGCAGATCAGCAAATTACATTCCAGAAGAATGATACAAAGTCATTTATTACAAGCAGCATATGAGAAAGACCAATTTGCCACTTCGGTGGATTTCTTACTCCTATTTTAATCTTATTTCACCAATTTTGTTTAATCCATATCTTTGGAAAGAAAATATTTCACTGAGATTTTAAATTATATTACACAATTGTCTCTAAGTACAAAACATTTCACACCAGTGGTTGTAATTATTTTCTCATTTATAATATTTTGAATTTTTTTATTTATTAGCATTGTGTGATATTTATTTTTCATAATTGGCCTTGTCACAAAATACATATTTTAAATAGCAATCCAACTTTTTTGTGAGATAGTTAACTTTTATCCCATTGCCTTGGTTATATTTCTTTTTATTAATTATTATTAAATTTTATTAGATTTAATGAACATTTACAGAGATTTTGAGTTGTCATTCATTCATTGTTGCACTGTTTTCTCTACCCTCCTCCCCAGTTCATTCTTCTCCCCCCCAAATGTCTATTTTAATTGTCCAATTGCCACAGTGATTGTCAAAGCCAGTTCTGATTAATCTCTTTTGCCAGTGTGTCCTTTGCTATTCCCTATCACTCCTCCCTGAGAGAGACTTCACCTTGATTCATAAGGAAAAGGGGATGGCGTATTCTCTTAGCTACTTCCTGCTGAAAAGGGACGCTGTGGGTTTCAGGGTGAA
>NW_006400051.1:2240960-2246119 GCF_000299155.1 Elephantulus edwardii | reverse complement strand
GACTGGGGTCCTTACTCAAATTCCTGCTGTCCATTTCCTACCCAGTGGTTTTCTCAGTGTTCCCTGTCTGGTGGCACTTACGCAGGTGCCCTCACACAACAGCCCTTGCTCCAGCAGGGTCCTGGATCCGACAGGATCCGAAAAGTCAAGGTCACATTCCCATGAACCCACTAGCCTCTGGCTGGTCTGCAGAGTTCACAGAAGCCAGCTGGCTGGCTTGTTTTGGGTAGTTGGTGTAGTCCAAGAGAGCTCGGCCAAATTCGCCACCAGTGGGCACGCCCTTAGGTGCTCTCCCAGGTAATCAGCAATGCCCCAGTAAAAACAGCCAAGATCCTACTGGCCTTTCTCCTGCCAGGTTAGTTCCACAACAGCTCTGCTGTTAGGTCCGGGTGATGGCTGGATCTGCCGTGTTGCCCTGAGGTCACAGGGCTGTGGTGGGGGCTGAGGTGTGTGGTTGTGGAGCTGCAAGAGGGGCGGGGAAAGGGGAGGAAAGCAAGGGACTAGGGGGGTAAGGAGCACAGGGCTTAGAGACTATCACCAAGAGGTCAGGGCAGTGCTTGGGCGGTGCTGGGGGTTTATGCAGCAGCACCCTGTGTGTTGGGGGTCACACAGGTGCGGGCTGCAGGGGGGTCACACAGTGGCGGGTGGTCTTCGCTCCTCTGGGGTCTCACGGTCTTCGCTCCTCTGGAGTTCTGCGGTGGGTGGCTGACTGTTGCTCTTCCCGGGTCTCTTCCCGGCCCATCTGGTGGCGGAGCCCCATCTGGCGGCAGAACCCTGTCTGGCGGCAGAGCCCCGTCTGGCGTCAGAGCGGCCAGTTATATTTCTAATATTATTTTCTGCTAACTTCCTAATGGAAGGGGTGATCTGTGTATTAAAAGGTCACTGCTTCTTTCCAGATTTTACTTCCAGTTAGTATCTCATATGTAGCACTTCCTGATCAAATGAATGAATGAATGGACAAATGCTTCATTTATGACTTCTGTATTTTCCTGTTTATATGTTTTTTTTTACTTTTTTACTTCAGCATTCTAAATTTTCCATACATGAACATGCAATCAAGATGAATTAATAATAATGGGTGACTGGAATGCAAAAGTTGGGAACACAGAAGAAGGATCGGTAGTTGAAAAATATGGGCTTAGTGACAGAAATGAAGCTAGAGATAGAACACAGAATTTTGAACAATCAATGATTTGTTCATTGAAAATATGTTTTTGTAAGAAACATAAACTCAGGCTATGCACATGGATTTTACCTGATGGCATACATAGGAATCATATCAATTACATCTGTGCAAAGAATTGCTGTGGAAGCTCAATATAAGCTGTGAAAACTAAAACAGGTGCTGATTGTGGAACAGACCACCGACTGCTCATATGCCAGTTCAAGCTGAATCTAAGGGAAATTAAATAACGTTCATGGAAACCAAATTTAACCTTGAGTTTATCCCACCTGAATTTCAAAACCATCTCAGGAACAGGTTTGAGGCCTTGAAAACGAATGAGCCACGATCAGATGAGATATGGGAAGATATCAAGAATATCATACAGAAAGAATTCAAAGGGTCATTATAAAGAGAAAAGACCAAGATGGATATCAGAAGAAACTCTGAATATTGCACTAGAATGCTGAGAAGACAAAGCAAAGGGAAGAAATCAAGACATTAAGGAGCTGAACGGAAGATTTCAAAAGGCAGCACGGGAAGACAAAGTATTATAATGAAATGTGCAATGATCTGCAGACAGAAAATCAAAAGGGCTGAACTCACTCAGCATTTCTTAAGCTGAAGGAACTGAAGAATAAATTTAAGCCTCAAGTGGCAATACTTAAGGATGCTTTGGACAGAATATTAAATGATCCAGGAAGCATTAAAAGAAGTTGGATTTAATGTACACTGTCATTGTACCAAAAGGAATTGATGGACACAGAAAAATTTCATGAAACAAATGTATGAGCAAGAAGGAAGAAGTTCAAGCAGCTCTGAAGGTTCCAGGAATTGATGGCATACCAAGTGACATATTTCACACACTGCACTGGATGCAGTCACCTAGTTATATCAAGAAATCTGGAGGAAAATCAACCTGGCCAACCGACCAGAAAAGATCTATATTTGTTTCATTTCCATAGAAAGGAGACCCAACAGAGTGAGGAAATTATCGAAAAATATCATTAAGACCACATGCAAGCAAGATTCTGCTGAAGATTATCCAAAAATGACTGCAACAACACACCAACAGAGAACAGTCAGAAGTGCAGGCTGGGTTTAGAAGAGGTCATTGTACTAGGGATATTATAACTAATGTTAGAAGGATCTTGGCTGAAAGCAGAGAGTACTAGAGGAATATCTATCTGTTTTTCATTGACTATGCAAAGGCATTTGTCTGTGTAAATCACAACAAACTGTAGCTAACTCTGAGAAAAAATGGAATCCCAGAATACTTATCATGCAGACGCAAAACATATTTGGAGCACAAGGGAGACATCAGAACAGAGTAAGGAAATACTGCATGGTTCAGAACTGGGAAGGGTGTACACTAAGGGATGTGTCCTATCTCCATACCTTTTCAATTTATATACAGAACAGATTATCCAGGAGACTGGGCTCTATGAGGATAAATGTGGCATCAGGATTGGAAGAAGACTCATCAGCAACCTGCACTATGCAGATGACACAGCCCCGTTTGCTGAAACTGAGGAGGACCTGAAGTGCTTGCTGAAGAAGTTCAAGAATTACCTACAACCAGAAGAGGATAAAATAGATGAATGGAGCCTTCTAAGAATCAAATTCCTATACACATCAAAAAACTTCTCCAACTCCATTCTGGAAGGCAGTGTGGTGTTTCCTCAAAAAGCTGAACATAGAAATTCCATATCACCACTACTTGGAGTGTACCCTGAGAAAATAAGACCTGAGGCACAAACTGAGATTTGTACACCAGTGTTCACAGCAGCATAATTCACCATGGCAAGAACATGGAAATAGCCCGAATGTCCAACTACAAATGAATGAATTGAGAAACTATGGTACATTCACACAATGGAATACTATGTAGCACGCAGAAGCAATGATTTTGTAGGTTATTATCTAACTTGGGAGGGACTGGAGAGCATTATGCTGAGTGAACTAACTCAGTCCCAAAAGGATAAATACTGTATAAAACCATTATTGTAGAATAAGTATAAGGATCCAAGAGGAGTGGGAGAAGTTAGAAGGGATGTGGATGTGCAGGGGGAGGTGAAGATTAATCATGGGGTTGTACAATTTTATGGGGGTGGTGAGGGAAATTTAAATAATTTCTTCTTGAAAACAATGAATTAGAATTTTGTAAATAAACTAGTTGTTGTTGCTTTTATGTGCTGTCAAGTCGTTTGCGACTCATAGCAACCCCATGTACAACAGCCCTAAAGTGTGCTCTATCCTGTGCCAATCTCATTGCCTTTGACACACCCATCCCGACCGAGTACCCCAGTCACTGAATCAATCCAGAGGGTCTTCCCCTCCTGCGCTGTCCCTCCACTCTACCCAGCATGATGTCCCTCTCTAAAGACCTGTCTCTCCTTACAACATGTCCAAAGTATGTCAGACAAAGCCCCAGAATCCTTGCCTCCAAGGAGCAGCCTGGTTTAATCCTCTCTACAATGAATCTGTTTGTTTTCTTGGCAGTCCATGGTACATTCAATACTCTTCTCCAGCACCACAGCACTAGTAGAACGTGTAAAAAAAAAGAAAATGAAAAAAATTCAAAACAAAACAAAAACCCCAACTTCTCCAACAGGGTATAAAGGAAAGCCATAGACTGGAAAAGAATATTTGATAATGGCAAGTACACTAAGGGACTTATATCTAGAATTTATAGAATACTTAAGCACCATAACAAGACAAAGGTAAACAACACAATTGCAAAATGGGTACAGGATATGAACAGACACTTTATCAAACGAGACATTCAGATGGCGAAGAAACACATGAAGAAATGTTCAAAACTCCTAGGTTTAAGAGAGCTGCAAATCAAAACAACTATGAAATATAATTTCACCCCAGTTACGATAGCAAAATTCAACAGGGCAGCAAACAAATGCTGGTGAAGTTGTTAAGAAGCTGAAACTCTTATTCACTGTTGGTGGGAGTGTAAAATGGTGCAACCACTATGGAAGACAGTATGATGCTTTCTGATAAAGTTGAATAGAAATACCGTTTGATAATGTATACTGACTGCATTGAAACAGATGAGGGAGAAGACTGTTTAAAAGGGATTTGTGATTAGGTGTAATTGTCATGACAGGAGTCCAAAATAAAGGCTGCATAGTGGTGCGGACCTGGTGGGAGGGATTGTAAAACAATGAAATAATTTTTCTTTTACTTTTCAAAGAGAAGAGTGTATGGGGATTTGGGAGGAGTGGGGCAGGGAAAAAAGTGCAACAATGAATGAATGGAAATCCAAAATATCTGTAAATTTTCATTAAAATTAATAATGATTAAAAAATTAAAAAATGTTAATATCAATAAAAAAAGAAATACCATTTGAGCCAGTACACTACTGGGAATATACCCAAAAGAAGCTAGAACTGCCACCCAAGCAGATATATGCACACCCATGTTTATTGCTGCTTTGTTCACAACAGCAAAAAGATGGAAACAATCCAAGTGGTCAGCAACAAAGGAATGGATACAGAAGCTATGGCATATTCCCCACTGGAATACAATGCAGTATTAAAAAAAAACACACCAAACCTCATGAAATATTATGCAAAATGGATGACCCTGAAGGACATTATGCTTAGTGAAATATCTCATTCACAAAAGGACAAGTACTGCATAAAGCCACTTTTATAGAACAGGACTGACATCGGGTCTGGTGGGAAACTAAGAGGGGAAAAACAATGTACACTGCATTGAAACAGATAAGGGAAAGACTTGCTTAAAAGGAATATATGACTAGGTATTATTTGCATGACAGCATTTCAGAGTAAGAGCTGCATAGTTAAGTGAACTGGGGCAGGGGAGCAGATCGTACAACAATGAAAGAATTGGGTTTTTTTTCCAAGAGAAAAGCTAATTGGGTGGGGATGGGCAGGGAGGAAAATGGGCAACAATGAATGAAAAACTTAGAAATCTAAGTTTCTATACATTTTCATTAAAATTTCAATTGTTGTGGTGG
>NW_006400051.1:2235073-2240795 GCF_000299155.1 Elephantulus edwardii | reverse complement strand
AACAACAAAAAGTTAAAAACAAACACAAAAACTAAACTGAAAATAACAAGCCAGCATGGCTAGAAAGTAAGAAAGAAAAGAGAAATAATTTTTTATCATTTTTTTAAAAATAAATCCTTAACTTGGATGTTTTAAAAATGCCACATGAGTATTTCTTGGAGCTGTCAATGTTGGTATCAGGAACTAATCAGAAGCATCACAATTCCTAGAAAACTCTGATCCTGGCTTGGGGAGTATAAACATAACAGCCTGATTGTGTCAGGGGTATAAAGGTAAAATGACATTTTACATGGGAACATTTTTTAAAATGTAAAATGTTACATATTATTTCTAGAAAATAATAAATTCTTTCCCTTGTTTTTTTTTTCCAAAGAAGATCAAGGACTGCAGCCTTAAATATGAATTGAAGCTCAACATCAAGAAAACAGAGATTCTCACCACTGGGACGATTTGCAGCATCATGATAGATGGTGAAGAGATTGAGATTGTTAACAGCTTCAGTTTTCTTGGCTCCACAATAGATACCAGCAGCCAGGAAATTAAAAGATGAATTGCATTGGGAAAGTTTGCTGTCAGAAACCGCTCCAAAGTACTGAAGAGCCCTGATGTCAGTCTGGAGACTAAGGTGTGCCTGATCCAGGAGATAGTTTTTGTAATTACTTGCTATGCATCAGAAAGCTGGACAATGATTAGGGAAGATAGGAGAATTGATGCCTTCATTGAGCTGTGGTGCTGGAGAAGAATATTGAATATACCACGGACATGGAGAACAAACAGATTTGTCCTGGAGAGGGTGAGACCAGGCTTCTCCTTCAAGGAAAGTATTCTGAAGCTTCATCTGACGTATTTTGGACAAATTGCAAGAAGGGACTAGTTCTTGGAGAGGGACGTCAAGCTTAGGAGTGTGGAGGGACAGCGCAAGAGAAGAACACCCTCGATGAGATGAATTGATTCAGTGACTGGAATAATGGGGAGACATTAAGATTGGTACAGAATAGAGTAGGGTTTAGGGCTGTTATACACAGGGTTTCTACGAATTGCAGGGCACTGGATGACACATAACAACAACAACTTGTTGTTGTGTTGACTGCCTTTGAGTTGAGTACGAGTCATAGTGATCCTATGAATAAAAGGCCTGAAGCCTTTCTATAACTATCAACATCTATCAAATTTCATAAAGTTTCCAGAGGCATGCTGTTAGAGGCATTCCTGCTTCCAAACCTGCCCAAACACTGTTCACCATAGGTAACCATTATGGCATTTGACACCCCAATGGTACAAGGCTCACTATATTACCTCAGTACAGCATATTGACAGAAGAATAGAGTGCTGTACCACTTAGGAAAATGTTCCTCCAAAATGTAATAACAACAGACTTTTAAATACAAAGGACCTCCCCAAGGTTTTCTTGACTCTAAACAAGAGGCTTAAATTAAAAACAACTAATATAGTATGTTGTTATTGTTACATGCTGTTGAGTTGCCTGCAATGTATAATGACCCTATGTTTACAGCAGCTCTGAACCCTTCCCTGTTCTGCACCAGTCTCACTAATTCTGACCCATCAACCCCCAATGCCCCAGATACTGTATCAATCTATCTCATCTGGGGTTTTCCTCTTTGTGCTGTCTGTCCACCCCTCTGAGCGTGATGTCCTTCTCTAAGAATCAGTCTCTTCCTTCTGGCCACATGCCCAAAGTATGTGAGGTGAAGCTTCAAAATTCTATCCTCCAGGGAGAAACTTGATTTCACCTTCTCAAAGACAGACTGATTGGTTTTCTTGGCAGTCCATGGTAAGAACTTCTTTGTGTTCTCCAGGACTGCAACTCAAAGGCATTCTTCTTCTGTCATCCTTAGTCATTGTCCAACTCTCGGAAGCATAACAAGTAATTGAGAAGACCATGGCCTGGATCAGTCACACCTTTTAATCTAGACTGACATTGTTGCTCTTCAGCACTCTGGAGATGTCCTTGAAAACAGATTTTCTCAATGCAATTTGTGTTTTGATTTCCTGACTGCTGGTGTTAATAGTGTTGATTGTGGATCTAAGCAAGCTGTAATTGCTAACAACCTCAATCTCTTGAGGTTAATATTTTCCATTATGTTGTTATAGATCCACTTTCAAACAATATTGTACTCCCAGATGTGTAATTCACGCCCCCCCCAATTCATGAAGTCAATTCTAAGTCATGATGAGTCCATATGTATTAGAACTTGGCTCATAAAGTTAGCAATTATTTAAGTGACTCAGGTTGACTCAAACCTCCATTTGTAACACCTTGGGACTTGTGTAATATTTTGCTTAGTCATTTACTGTGAACAATTTGATGCATAGTAATTGTTTCCTATTAAAAAGAATTTTTTTACTCTTGATATTTTAAAAATATTATATAACCTTTCTACAGGAAATAATTGCTATAGTGATGCCAATGAGTCAAAAAGTTACTATTATTTCATAGTTGAATCTTGAAAGATGGTTTTCCAGTTATTGTTGTTATGTACCATTGAGTCACTTGCAACTCATAGTAACTCTGAACCTGCTCTATCCTGACCCGGTCTCACTAACTCTTACATACCTAATCCCATTGCCCTAGTTAGCATGTCATCTGGTCTTCTGTCACCCTTAGTCATTGTCCAGCTCTCTGGTTCATAGCAAGTAATTAAAAAGACCACAACCTGGATCAGGCATACCTTAGTCTCTAGACTGATGTTACTGCTCTTTAGCACTGCAGACCTCTCCAATGGAATTTGTATTTTGATGTCTTATCTGCTAGTACCAAGAGTGTTGATTAGGAGCTGAGCCAGCTGACACTGTTAACAATCTCAATCTCTTCTCCATCCATCATGGTGCTATCAATTGGCCCAGTGGTGAGAATCTTTGTCTTCTTGATACTAAACTTCACTGCATATTGAAGGCTACAGTTCTTTACTTTCTGCAGCAAACTCTCCAAATTCTCCTTAGTTTTGGCAAGCAAGGTCGTATCATGTGCATATTGCAGGTTGTTGATGAGTCTTCTTCTAATCCTGATGCCATACTCTTCCTCATAAAGTCTAGTCTCCTGAATGATTTGTTCTGCACACAAATTGAAAAGGTATGGAGACAAAACACATACTTGACACACCCCTTTCCTCATTTTGAACCATGTAGTGCTTTCTTGCTTTGTTCTGGCAACTGTCTCCTGGTCCAAGGTATAGGTTTTACATGAGCACAATCAAGTGTTTTGGGATTTCCATTCTTCTCAAGTTTAGCAACAATTTTTTGTGCTCTACACAGTCAAATATCTTTGCACATCAACAAAACACAGGTAGACATACTCTCTGCTTTCAGCCAAGAGCCATCTGATGTTGGCAATAATGTTTCTAGACCTAACTTGTATTTCTTGTAATTCTCTGTTCCAGTCATTTTTAGATGATCTTCAGAAGGATTTTGCTTGTGTGTGATACCCTTCCAGATCACCTTTTTTTTGGGGGGGGGGCGGGAAATAGGAATAAATATGGATATCTTCCAGTCAGTTGGCCAGGTAGTTGTCTTCAAGATTGCTTGAGGCAGTTCTGTTTGTTGAAGTATATCACTTGGTATACTGTTAATTCCTGGTGCACTGTTTTTTGCAAAGCAGCTTGAACTTCTGAGATGGATGTCAGAAGATATTCTAGATATTACACTACAGTGACAAGAAGCCAAAGCAAAGGGAAGAAATCAAGAAGTTTGGTAGCTAAACAGAAGATTTCAAAGGGGATCACATGAGGACAAAACAAAGTATTATAATGAGCAAAGATCTGTAATCAGAACATCAAAAGGACAAAACTCAGCATTTCTTAAGCTGAAGAACAAATTCAAGACTCAAGTTGCAATACTTAAGGATGTTATGGGCAGAATACTGAATAACCCAAGAAGTATTAAAAGAAGATGGAAGCAGTACACAGAGTCAATATACCAAAAATAGTTGGTTAACACAGAAGAATTTAATGAAACAATGTATGTATGACATAGAAGATTTCCAGTATGGTATACAAAATAATTGAAATCATCATAAATGTCTCATTGTCTTTTGACTAATTTGGATACTGTCTGTGCTTGTCTTCATGTCTGCTCTCATGTTCCTTAATTATATTACAATGTCTTGTGTTTTTCATTAGATATTCAGAAACTCTCCCCAGTATCTTAAATGGAAAGAAGCTGAAAATGAGAATTACTAGAAGGTAAGATGAGGCATTTACAAATTTATCTCACCAAACTCTTTTTCTAACCACTATAGAATGAGCATTCTTAAAATCAGAGAAGTTCAAGCAGAAAATAGTTATGAGTGATTCAATTACTATCACATATATTTAGCAGCTTGCAAAAGTAAAATTATCTAATTATTGGTATTGCTTTTAAGTGTCATCGAGTAGTCTATGACTCATAATGACTCCATGAAAATAAATTTAAAACTTACTCTATCCTGTGCCTTCCTCATTCTCTCTGAGATACTTGAACCCATTGTTATAGTTACTGTGTTAATTCAGCTCTTTGACAGTCTTCCTCTCTTTCCCTGACCCTTCACCTTTCCAAGTATGATGTTCTATTACAAGGACCATTCCCTCCTAACAAGATGCTCAAATCCTTGCCTCCAATAAGGCCCACGGCTGCACTTACTCTAAGATATATTTGCTTAATCTTTTTGTAGTCCATGGGATATTCCGTTGTTTTCTCCAACATCACAATCCAAATGCATGGATTCTTATGTTATCCTAATTTGTAGTCCAACTTTCACACGCATAACAAGTAATTGAAAAGAGCATAGCTTGGATCAGGGGTACCTTAGTCTTTTTTTTAAAATTCTCTCTTTCTCTCTCTCTTCCCCCCCCCACAACTTTATTGGTTTTATAATTTTATATTAGTTGGCATAGAAAAAATTATACAATATATTTCATTCATATACATCGTATTTCACAAATTCCTTCATTCACATTGTGTTTCATACGATCATTCCCATACATTGTGTTTTATGAAATTAATCACCATTGATCTATCCCACCATTACCCTGTCATTTCAGGTCCCCACTAGATCTCTTTAAAAAGAGAAAAAAAATTAATGAAATGAATTGACACAGTGACTCCAACAATGGGCTAAAGTGTGTCAGAGATAATGAGAATGGTTCAGAATAGGACAAGGTTCAGGGCTGTTGTTCAGAGGGTAATTATAATTCATGTTTGATTTGATAGCACATAACAACTACAACAACAATGTCTAGTCGTATTTTGGGGGTTTGACAGATAAGGGATGGCATTAGCCTACCTTATCAGTGAATAGCTAGAATGTTTAATGATCATACAGAAGATTTGGAGGATATAGTTGCTGAGAGCAAACACATATTTAATTCATTTTTATTAATCTATAGGTTAAATAATTCTTTATGGAGACCTGCATCATTTATTCATTCATTTAATCAATCCTCTAATTTTTTTTTTTTATTGGAGCTCTGGTGGCGTAGTGGCAAGATGCTGCACTGTAATTCTGAGGGTTGTTGTTGTTGTTATGTGCCCTCGAGTTGTTTACGACTCATACCCTATGTACAACAGCCCTAAACCCTGCTCTATCCTGTGCCAATCTCACTGCCTCTGACACACCCATCCCGATTACCCCAGTCACTGAATCAATCTACCTCATAGAGGGTCTTCCCCTCCTGCACTTTCCCTCTACTCTACACAGCATGATGTCCCTCTCTAAAGACCTGTCTCT
>NW_006400051.1:2223468-2234212 GCF_000299155.1 Elephantulus edwardii | reverse complement strand
CAGCTACAATATCCCTAGTACCACGACCCCTTCTAAACCCAGCCTGGACTTCTGGCAGTTCTCTGCTGATGTACTGTTCCAGTCGTTTTTGGATAATTTTCAGTAGAATCTTGCTTGCATGTGAAATCAATGATAATGTTCTGTAGTTTCCACACTCAGTTGGGTCGCCGTTCTTTGGAATGGAAACAAATATAGACCTCTTCCAGTCAGTTGCAGTTCAAATCCACCAGCTGCCCTCTGGGAGAAGGATGGGCAATCTCTTTCTGTGCAATTTACTGCCTATGAAAAATCTTCTAGAGGGTCAGCTATCAGTTGGTTCTGATTCAACAGTACACAACAATAACAATATTTATTGACCATTTACTACTTTCCTGCCTTTTCCTCCCTATGAAAGAGATTCAGCTATGAACTGACAGAGAAATGTCTGCAGTCCTCATTCACCTTACTATGTGGAGGATAAAAACTCCATGCTACATATAATTATTATCACAGATAGCAATGTTGTGAATTACTGGAACAAAATTGAGGCAAAATAAAGGCAAAGTGTAACTAAACAAAGGTTAGAGATGGTAGCCATTGTGACAATAGGAGGATTGAGGACTTTTCTTTCTTTCTTTTTTCTTTAAGTTGTGAAAAACATGTATGAGGATACAAGTAGGTAATGGTGGGGAGCAGAAGAGTGAGAATGGGCAGGGATGAAATTACAGGGCTGCACGATTTGGTGAGTGGAGGGAGTAGGTGAAGGAAATGAGAAAGATCCAATGGGGATCAGAAAAGACAGGTAATAGTAAGCATATTCCTATGGTGATTATTAATTTTTTTAATAAAGAAATCATCTTATGCTCTTGTGGGTTTCTCATTTGGGAATGGGGTATAGACTCTCTGGCTTCTTCATGCTGAACAGGGGCGTTGATGGGAAGGGGGAAGGAGAAGCCACTTTATCACATTACTGGTGGTCCTGGGTTGAAGCCACATGCTTTCTAATTCAGTTATAAGATATTTTTCTGACTTTACTGCCCTCTGGACTGCAAAGTGTTTCCCAAGGTGGGTCCAGTGGGGCTGGCTGACTGAACCCTGAGGCTTCCTTCTCCTTCGCTTCTTCAGCTGGCAGTTATATTTCCCTCTTGTCTCTGGAACTGAGTTCAGGGCCCAGGCTTGGAGTAAAATGCAGTGTTAAGGTTACCTATCAGAAAGGTAGCAAACCTATAGAGATTTTGTGAGTTATAAACAGAAGGGCTTTGGAGGTGTTACAGGTGTACTGGGGGAGTAGGTGGAAGAAAGTGGCTTAGATAAAATTCTTTGTATACCTTAGGCAATTTCCCTCAGTGACCTGAAGGCTCTCACCAGGGGCTGGATGTCACACCTTGAGGGCCATACCGCTCATCCCAAGGGCAGAATGGCACTCCCTAGGGGCTGGATAGCACACCCCAGGAGCCAAATAGCTCTCTCCAGGAACCCCCGAGGGTTGAATGGCTCACCCCAAAGGCCAAATGTCTCACCCCGGGAGCCAGATTACTTTCCCTGGGGGTTGGATGACACACTGTAGGGGGCTGGTGACATACCCCTTGGGCTGAATGGCACAACCGCTCTACAGAGCCCCGACCCCCAAGGTCTGGACCCTGTGCCTGAAAGACATGGCCAGAGACAGCACTCCCAATTCTGGCATCACCACCATTACTGCCTTCCCCTCCACCAAGTAATCAGCCTATAATTAAAAGTAGGTTTCACTACTCCCCCCCCTTTACAAATGGAGAAGGGACTTTGAGAGTGATGAAAAGACCCTCCCTAGGTCTAAACAGTTCTTGGCAGCAGTAGTTAAGAAATCAAAAGATGTGGTGTATTGAGGAGATCTGCTGTCTCGGATATGCTGTTATTAAGTGTCGAGTCGTAGACAACTAATAGTGATCCTATGAATGAAAGACCTCAGCACTTGTACAACTTTTGTTATTTCCTTAAATTCATAGAATTCCTAGAGATAAGCTATTTCAGAAGTGGATGCCACTCCCGTTTCTAAGCCTGTTCCAATCAGGGAGCTCCAATAGAAACTGTCCACCTTGGGTAACCATTCTTGCACCTGTCACTTCAGTGTCACAGTGTTTACTCTCACAACAACCATGAGTCACTTCTGTATAGCCAATTGGCAAAGCAGTGATATATTACTTAGAAGAGTGTTTGATCAAAAATAATCAAAATCAGGCCTGAGAACAACAGATTAAAATCCCTGACCTTTGATTTGGTAGTATAGCTTTCTATCCACTAGGCCCAGAGAGATCTCTCTATGGCCCACAACAATTCTATGGACCAAAATCTAGTCCTTGCCCTATCCTACACCATCCCCACAATCCAAGACACACTCAACCCATTCCTACAGACACCTTATCAATCCATTTTGCTGAAGATCTTCTTCTCTGACCTGTTCAAGGAAATCTTATTTACTGACAATGAGATGTTTTCCTAAGTCCTTCACCTCCTGTAGCTCTAAGGTGTTGCCACCACCACTGCTGTCGCTGCCCGTCCTCCTTCCTGCCCTGGGGGCCTGCAGCTCCTGGCATCTACAGCTGTAGGCCATGCAGGGGCTCTGTCCCATCCGCAGTGACACCCATCACCCAGTCTAGGCTAGGGGAGCTGTGGGATTTGGTCATGGTGACCCCCATGGGGTCACAGCAGTGTGGGCTCGGGGCAAGGTGGTGGGCAGAAGTGGGACTCACCCATGTCACCCATGTTTTTTAGAGAATTTTTGTTCTCTTGATGTTGAGCTTCAGTCCACATTGATGACCAGCAGTCAACTGCTTGACTTTTTGGGTTTGTATAAGTTGTGTGGCCTGTTTCAACGCGGCTTGCTGGGCTTCCTGCTATTTACATTGCATCTCTTGACACCACCATCTTGATTCTGAGGATTTATTTTAGAATACGTTTATTCTGCTGCAGTGTGAAGGCTCCATTGTACCAGCTTTGGGGCATGATGCCTGCCATCTATCCCAGGTGAGGGGATCCCTGGGGTCCCCTGAAGCTGCAATGATGAAGTGGGCTCATCAGTGGGGGGCTGGGAGCCATGACACTCACCCGTTCTTTTTTTTGGAATCTTTGTTCTCTTGATGTTGAGCCTCGATCCATATTGAAGACCAGTCATCAATTGTTTAATTGTTTAATTATCAATAAACTGAGGGCTGTGGGGGGTCCATGGTGGCCTGTTCCTACGTAGCTTGCTGCTCCTGCAGCTCCTTACATAGTTTCCTCTGCCACCACCATCTTGATTCTCCCCATAAGTTTCTTAGAGAAGAAGAGATTTAGGTAAAGAAAAAAAGTTTTACAATTTTAGAAAGAGAGGTAGTGCATCCCAATTATACTTAAACTTAAGTATTATGTGCAGAGTTTGTAATTGGCCATCAAATTGGAAGTAGGGAGAGAAATTACCAAACTTCTGCAGAAGACTGGGGAAAATGACAGGTAAGACTGGTAGTGGCAAAGGCAGTGTATAAAGGCTTGAATTCTAGATATATTTTGAAGGATGAGCCCACAGGCTTTGTTGACATTGGGGTCCTAGAGGCAATATAGAAAAGATAAATTAGGCATAGAAAGGAGGAAATAGAAGAAGCCAGAATGACAAAAAGATTTATCCTGAGAGGCTAGGTAAATAAATATGCCTTTACTGAGGAGAGAAGTCTGAGGTGGAGGCCTAAAACAGAACAGGAAACCCAATGTTTATGTGAAGACTGGTTATGCAGATCTCTGGGTGGTGTAAGCAGTTTGGGACTAACTGAAAACATAAAGGAGAGTGGTTCACATCAACACAGTGGCAGAGGGGCCCAGTAATATGCCTCCAGAACAAGGACAGCAAGAGAACTATGTAGCAAGTCTACTTGATTACACACAGGACTATCATGAGTTTCAGTTGAGTCCATGGAAAGGAGCTTGACTTGGCCTTGGTTAGCTATTTATGACAGCACTAGAAATGAAGTAAAATAATAGATTTGGAGCTCAGGTTGTGGTATGGACTAGGAAGTTGTTGAGAATTGTTAACATGCATGATGAAATTTTGGAAGCCATAGGACTGAATACGATGAGGTAGCCTTGCAACCAGCAGATTGAGTTAGAGATTGTCACATAGGCTGATGGAAGTTGTGGGAAGACCCACTTTAATTTCAGGTACATTCTGGTCTTCATTTACATCTTTCTAGGAATTGCTAAACTCTGGGTCCACAGGGCAAAAACTGCATTAAAAGGCTGGAATTTTATTGTGCTTATAAAACAAACAAACAAACAAAAAAAACCAAACAAAACTTTGTCAAATTCTACTTGTTTTATTGTTGTGAACGTATAGATATGACAATATTTATCAAATAAATACTTCTCATATATATTCTGCAGAGAGTTATGGTGCTAATCTAAAATCTACACCTTTCTAGTGGCTCAAATCTACCAACTGCTACTTAGAAGAAAGATGGGCAATGTGGTCCTGTGGGATTAGAGCCCAGAATCCGGTTGAAAGGTCAGATATCAGTCAGTTCCGACATAATGGCAGTGAATGAATGAATGAATTATATCAATCATGCTGTGCAACTGTCACTGATAGATAGCAGTTGCCAAATGTTCCATCACTCTAAAACTCCATTGCCTCTTGAATACTGGGAAAATGAAGAGAAATGAGTTCATTCCAGGCCTCCAACATGTTGATGTAGGGCTGGAAACTTTCTTGGAGAATAAACTCAAGCATGCTATGTAAAAAGTATGAGATACTGAGCACCACATAGGATATTGAACCTCTCTCTCTCTGTGCTCACCACATATGGTTTTAACAGACATGGGCCATGCGGCCTATAGAATTTAGGCCCTTGAACCACGGGTTACACAAAGACAGTGCAATTAACTTATTTTGCATTATCTTTGTACATGGCCTTGTAACATCTCCAAAACGATTGGGCCACAATCTTGCAAGGGATTGGCCAGCTTTCTGTATACATTAAGTGATTTATGGTTTATCTAAAGAATTGGGTAATTTTTGGTTCTGGTGGTTAAACAATGTCTTGAATCTGACAGAGATTTTGGGGAACTTCATTACCAAAGGAGAGAGCTATAACTTTGAAGATGGAGTTAAATGACTGTGTTGGGCTTGTGCACACAAAGCAAGGTAACTGAGGTGGTCTTGCTGTCCAATGTACCCAGAGTTCTGTGTCTTTACGTAGGAAACTTGATGATAGAGCTAAACTGGTAACTTGTCTCTGCAGTAAAGAGGGCTGAGTGTGCCACAGGCAAGGTTTGCTTTGGATTCTATAAGTAGGACTTCCTACAGCAGAGTGGAGCTGGATGCCTCTGGGCAGAAGACTTGCCAGAAAAGCTAAAAGTACTGTAACAATATTTCATGCAGAGGAAGATATAGACCTAAGAGTGTCTAGGGATGCAGAGTAGGTTGCATGCCTCTCCTTCCTGGGTGACATTGCCAAGGTAGTATTGGCAATAGACTCTGGATCAGTTTAATAGAGTTTCAAAAGCTTGCAATACAGGTCAACAAGGTTGAACTGCAGTGCAAAAGCCTCAGGCTGTGTATAAAAATAACACTGATGTCGGTGGGTCTGTGTCTCACTCCTAGCAGTGTTACTGAACGCAAGGGGTTCTTTCCATAGTCAATTGCCAATAAGACAGTTAAATTGCAATATCCAAAACACTTTATTGCAGTTCTGGAAGGACAGAGAGAATTCTTTTCACTAACTGCCTTCCCATCTAAGCATGGCCATTAGTTTTTATACTTGAGTTAGGTGTTACAGTTTCTAGTAAACTGCCAGATTGTAATACAGTTCACATGTGACTGAGAAAATGTTTTCAAAGAAATAAATGCTAATTCAATCGTATATACCTGTTAAAAAATCCTCACTGAGATAAATGCTAGCTCAATTATATATAACTGTAAAAAACATCTTCAAAGAGGGAAGTACTAATCCAGAAAAGAATTACATATAACTGAGAAAAACTGTTTCAAAGAGGTGAATCCAGGAATAATACTTTCTTGGTAAACAAATAGTTTGAAGTATTTTACATGAATGACTAAAGAAAGAAAAATAGAGCTCTAGGGCAAACAACCAGTTTTGCAGGCCGGAGGCAACTGATGTCAACTTTACAATGACATATGTGTTAGGTCTGGACAGAGTGGCCAAGGGGGATAATGAAGAATTTAAATGCTGATAAGAAGAGTGAAGAGCCTTACCTCTCTAGCAGAACTAACAAACTGAACCATAAATCACAGTGGAATGTGATTCCTTCCCTAAAGTCTCTGTTATAAAAACCCTACCAGTATCCTTGAGGTGTGACTTCCCCATTCTGCATTTCCAGAATGAGGAACCTCCTGGGAGCTTCCCTATCCTCCCCTTTTAATAAAGCTGTGTTGAGATTTCTCTCATTCTCTGCAATTTCTTCCTTAAATCCACTAACTTAACAATATGTTTAAATAATCCCACATTCATTAGTATTACCCCATTGGCAGAACTGCAGTACTGTGGTCCCCTGGAAAATTGAGGCTTGCAGCCTGTTGACATGTGCTCTGAAGAAAGACAGAAACACATACAATGAAGACCTTTATTCTGCTCAAATGGCTTCAGATTTTGCTCCTGTTCCACCTGGGATTACAATTAGAGTTTTCCATAAGAAAATGACCCCACCTTTCAGACATATTATAAAAAAAATGAAGCCATTGCTAGTGTTCTCTCTCTTTGGGAGCCACCACTGGACCTCCATCTGTCTGGACCTTATTACACATGATCTGCTTGCCCTATTCATCAATGTGGTGGCTTTTAGGAAAAGACTGATGATAGCCTACATTAGACTTTCAAGGGGCATTTATTGAATGAATTTGTTCTCAATAATTTTATATAGTAGAGAAAAATACTTATGTTTTTCAAAAAAAGGGTTAATACTGACACAAATATTAAAGGTAATGACTTTTTTAAGAGCAAGAATTACAAATAAGATATATGAAATTCAATTAACATATTTATTAATTTTTAAAGATAATTTCTTTTAATTTTTGACAAAGATTTCTTAATTGGTCACATGTCAACTAGTCTTCTAGCCATAGAGCAGCATGGAGAAGACAAGGCAAGTTCTTCCCTTCCCAGTCTTTTCAGTGAGGAGATGGATAAGTGGACAAATCTACTTACTACTCATTGGCTTCCAAACTGGTTCTGACTCAAGCTCACTCTCCATTGGGTTTCTGAGGCTGTAAATTCAAATGGGAGGAATCTATCTCTATCTTATGGAGCTTCTGGTGGTGGATTTGAATCACAGAAGATGCGTGACAGCATTTAGACTACCATTGGAATTCCTAAGATGTACACCATAAAAAGTGAAAGGAAAATGAGGTACTAAAAATATGTGAGTAAATAAATTACAATGTCAAGTGGCTGGAAAAGCTAGGAATAAAAATAGGACATGGTAAAATTAGAATTTTTAGGAGAATGGCCTGGAAAGGTGACTCTGAGGAGATGACACCTGAAACATCAACTGAGTGAATTAAGGAAGATTTTACATGAAGATAAGCATGAAGGAACTTCAGTGCAAAGGTCCTGAGGGGAACATGCGATTGCATTCCTAGGTAACCAGTTCTTATCCTTTCACTGTGACTGGAACAGAGATATCTCAAGGCCTTTATAACTGGGCAAGGATATTAGATTTTATTTTATGGGGCCTGGATAGCAGGGGCTATTGAGCAAGGGAGTGACATTATATGACTTTAGTTTGTAAAAAACCCTGTGTTCCCTGCTATGTGGATAATGGATTGTAGGGAAAGCAGGGAGAATGAGGAGGCTGGCAGAAACCCAATACAGTCAGGTGAAGAGGGAGCCAGTGAGAAAGATGAGAAGCAGACAGATCCTGGATATATTCTAAGTGTATAGGATTTACTCATGGGTTAAATATGGAATATGAGAGAAAGAAGTGGGTCAAGAAGTCTCTAAAGAATTTGATTTGAGAATAGCTTGTCACAAAAGAGAAGAAAGCACAGCCAGGAGCAATGGAGTATTCTTGGTAAGGTGGAGGCTCAGGGAATGAGAGGAAGATCCACAATGAGAATGATTGACACAATGACTACAGTAAGGGCTTAAGTGTGTCCGAGAAGATAAGGATGGCACAGATGAGGACAGGGTACAGACCAGCTGTTCATAAGGTCACTATACTTAGTTCCATGACTCTGATAACATCTACAAGGGGTGTGGTGGGTGGAAAGGGGCCTGAAGATAACTGCTCGAGAGTCACCAGGAGGTAGATGGCACTTAAAGCCACAAGCCTGGCTGAGCTCGCTGAGGAAATGAGAAAGAAATAAGTTACTGTTTGAGAGAAAATGTGGTCACTCAAGCAAGGTCTTGGCAGGAAACTGCCTTTCTCCTTCTGTTTATTTTTTTGTTTTTTCTGAAAGAGCAAAGTAGCAGGCCTAATATGCATGCTCATTGGGCCTCATTTGTCACATGGCAAACCTCATTCCCTCTCAAAGGGTGTCTGTTATCTTCCACAGACCAGCTGGAGATATTCAAAGAGCTTAGTGAGACCCTTACAAGCAGGTTTTATGACTTCAAATCCTCATGCTGCCCCTTTCTCCCTGCTTTCCCCCTTTGCCTTTTTAACCTGTGTTGCAAAAATAGACATTGAGGTCCAAATCAAAGCACAACATATTTTTATTCTCTCAACATGACAGCTTGTCCCATAGATATGTTTGTGGAGGAGGATAAAGAAGAAGATGTCAATTTGCATTGAGGTTTGCACAAAACCCCTACACATCTTGCACTATCTCTGCTGCACAAGAGAAGAGATGCTGCATGTGGCCTGAAACTCTTGGCACCGTGATGTTCGTTTTGTCCATTTGTTTCGTTCGACAATAAATTTGGAAGGACCTCAGGACTGCCTCATCTAGAGTTTGCTTATGAAAACTTATTGGCAAGATAAATAACTACTGTTTTTATAATCCAAGAGAGAAGAACAAGAGCATTAAATGTGTGCTGTCTATTGGCCAAATGTTCTCATTTAAACTCAGAGTAAAAGGGACGCATTCATGGCAGTCATATATTGTTCTTTAAAGAAAACCCTCAAGACCAGAATATCAGTTTGAATCTTAGGAACCGCAAGTACCAGATAGAGTTTTGACACTTTAAGTTTTACTGGTTGCTCCCCACAAAAGACAGAATGAAATGCTACTTAATCCTGTCCCATCTTCATGATCGTCAGTATGTTCAGAATCATGTTGCGGTCACTGTGTATGTGGTTGATGTTGTTAGGTGCCATCAGGTCAACAACTACTCATAATGACCTATGAACAAAGGATCTTAACTCTGTCATATCCTTTGCCATCCTCATCATCTCTGCCACACTTGAACCCATTGTTTTAGTCACTGCGTCAATTCATCTTGTTGAGGTTCTTTCTTTCACTGATCTTCCATCTTGCCAAGCATGATGTCTTTTCCCAAGGTTTGACCCCTTATAACCATATGCCCAAAGTATATGAGATGAAGTTTCACCATCATTTCCTTTAAGGGGCACCCTGGTTATACTTTCTCTAATTAGAATTGTTTGTTCTTTTGGTAGTCTGTGGATATTCAGTACTCTTCTCCAGCACCCCAACTCAAAGCCATCAGTTCTTTTTTGGCCTTCTTTAACCTTGTCCAGTTTTTAGATGCATAACAAGTAATTGAAAAGACCTTGTCTTGAATTGTACCTCAGTCTTAAACTGACATCATCACTTTTTAGCATTTTAGAGAGGTCCTTGACAGCAAATTTTCCCATTGCAGCATATCTTTTTATTCTTGACTGCTGCTATCAAGAGTGTTGATTGTGAATCCAAACAAGATGAAATTGTTAATAATCTATATCTTTTCACTGCCTATCATGATGTTACTTATTGGTTCATTGGTGAAAATTTTTGTTTTCATAATGTTGAGACAAAATCCATATTGAAGACTATAGTCCTTAATTTTCTCTAGTAAGTAAGTAAGATCTTCTTTAAGCAAGCAAGTTTGTGTCATCTGCATAAGGCAGGTGATTGATGAGTATTCCTGCAACCCTGATGCTCCATTCTTCTTCATAAAGTCCAGCCTCTTCAACTATTTGCTCATCATACAAGTTTATTAAGTATGGAGAAATGATACAGCTCTGTGGCACACTTTTCTTGATTTTAAAAAGCCATGCAGAGTTTCCTTGCTATATTTGGACAACAGCTTCTTGGTTTAAGTATAGATTTTGTATGAGCACAATTAAGTGTTCTGGAATACTACTCTTCTCAATGATAGCCATGATTGTTCATTGCCACACAGTGGACTGAAAGACCCTAAACTAGGGCTTTTCCCAGACTGGGTGCGACCCCGAGCAACTCACACTAGATCCACTTGCTGTAATCACAAGAGGCTTTATTGATGAAGCTTCGGGACGACTTAAATCTCACATAAGAGACAGGGAAGTCGACCCCGAGCTCCAAAAAGCAAGGGAATTTATACTAGGTCTAGGGGCTCTTTGGCGTAGAGATAGCTCATTGGCTCTTTGGAAAAGGAGAAGTTCAATTTTAGGTCAGGTGCCTGCTGCTGACGTTAGTTAAAATATGATTTTTGCATTATGCTGAGTGAAATATCCCAGTCACAAAAGGACAAATATTACATGATGCCACTGTTGTAGAATGGGACTAACCTCGGGGTTGGGGAGAGACTGAGTAAGATGGGTTCAATAATGTATACTGCACTGAAACAGAGGAGGGAGAAAACTGTTTAAAAGAGATATG